>NC_143583.1:155638442-155979449 GCF_048544385.1 Mastigoproctus giganteus
GTAAATAGATAAACCTAATAAACGAAATGTGGGCATTACACTAAACCAGCTTAGCAAGTTCTTAATTAAATTTCCTGATATAAAATTAGTCTTTAATCATCTTAATTAGTTTGTCCTTAATTAAAATAACAAAAAATAAAATTTAATTTAAATAATAATTACAGAACTATCAAGGAATATCCAGGCTGTATGTAATGGAGCCTGGATATTCCTTTGTAACCAGCTTACCTAGAACATTTAGATCTGAAATGATCCTCATACTGTAAAAAGATATGAAATAAATAAACCTGGATTAGGAAATGAAACTGGTAAGGGGTTAAATAACTCAAGATATTTTATTAAAATAGTCGTTAGAAAATTTTTAAATACAGTCAGTCCTCGTATAACATGTGTTTACACTACACGAATTCGATCATACATGATTTATAAATAGGGGAACGATATCTTATATAACACGAACCGAATTTGCTTATTCACGATTCGCCTTTGTGTTTACAAGAAATGGCAGTCGAACACGGAATCACCCCAACTGAACATAACACGATAGGAATGAAGAGAAGATTCTGAAAATGTATTTGTTTTTTATTTCAGTGAAGGGGAAACACATTTCACCATAATAACGTAAAAACCAACACAATTCCAGCTATTGGTTTAGATCGAGTTTACTACCAGTTTATAACAGATTCCACTAGCAGAAACGCAACTAGAAATTGTTTTTATTGTTTTATGGTAGTAACCCCTAGAAATGTGCTTTATTAAAATGTGAGGTGTTAATAGTGTATCTCTGCCTTTACGGTGTTGTTTATTCAGTTGCTACACGCGCGCAGCTTTGTTTATGTGTATCAAGCATGCCTCCTCGTTTTGTAATTGTGCTTTATTCCCTAAAAATGAGGAAAATTAAAAGGTGTGAAAAGGAAACATCCTGGTGAAGACACTGCAGATTCAGAGAGAAAAAGAAAAGCAATATCGATAAACAGAGGCGGACTGGGTCAAAAATTCTTACCTGGGAAAATTTGTGGTGGCCTCATACTAGCGTTTATGGCCAAAATCACACCGGCCTCCGGCACACCGGGGTTTCCCGGTAAGGCTTATGGCCAGTCGGCCTCTGTCGATAGTGCAATATCACATGGTCTTTCATTTCGCTTTGAGCGAAATGAAAGACCATGTGATATTGCACGTGCTACAGACCTAAATGAGGCAACGCCAAGAATTACAAAGAATGCAGAGAAAATAAAAACAACTTTCATAGCAGAAACAACTCAAAGTGTAATTAAAATCCATTAGATTAAGACACAAAGAATTGGAAGAGACGGAACGGATATCATCTGTTTGGATAGAAAATCAAACAAAAAACAAGTTTGCTTACGATAGAAGTAAAAGTATTGGCAATATTTTATTACGTAATAGTCGTAATAAAATTATAAAATAAAAAACGTAATAAAATAAAAAACTTAAGTCGTAATAAACTTAAGTATTTTATTACGATTATTTATTGTGTTTGGTAATGTTTTGGTTACAAATGTGTGTTCAATCTTGGGTGGCCGGCACCTACCCCTATTTTTCCCATAGGGCCTGTTGTTTATATTGCACAATTTTGCATTGCACGCGGGTTTCTAGGAACACGACTATCGTGCTATACGAGGACTGACTGTAATCCTTAACTTGGGGGCACAAATTTACATCAGTGACAAAGGGAAGACTGTACTGAGAACAGTGCAAGCTTTAAAAACTACTTTCAGCATTTAGCATTAATCATATAAACAGAAGACTCTTAACCTGGCAGAATTCACATCCCAGTTTGTAACAAATATAGTTTTGTGGTACCTGACAGGTGCTCAACTTTGTTTTTTATCACATGAAAAAGTTTCTTTTCCCCTCCAGTTCTGTTTGTGGTGTACCATTGTTTCTTCTTTTCTTAGTAGATTGCATTACTTGTTGTATGTAATGTTTTAATTTTTAATACAAAAATATATTATCAAAAATATAGTTTTTGCTAAAAACCTTTCTTTTAATTCCCACTGTTATCCTAGAAATGAGTTAACTAAAGGCATATTGCCCAAAAAATTCAAAAAAGCAAAATGTTTAATTAAGCTAGAAACAGCAGCAATCCAAGATTAACAAAAAAAAAAAAAAAAAAACCTCATAAATCATCTTCTAAGATGAATCTTTTCTTTGTCATATACTTCTGAAATCTAGTCTGGAGTCCTACAAGTGTCCATCAAGAAATTTCTTTTCCTACAGTACTTGGGTCTGAGATGGCCCAGCAAGCGACATCTTTATAACAACTTAAACACTCTTCAGCAGATCATTCAGTCTGGAATTGCTAACTCTTCTGTAAGTGATTGATCAAGCATAGCCAACATAATAACAGCAGTTTTCATCAGACAAAATTTAAGAAACCAAGAACAATTCAACACCATCCTTTCCAGACTCATGCAAATGGACAGATGTTTCCTTGTGTTCCTTCATCTTGTAAATCTACACATTGATTGCTGAAAATTGATCACTTCTCAAGCTTACTGGAATCAAATTTCCAAACAGATGAAAAGCAGCCCAAACAGCACCATGTATGTTTTTTTTTTTGTTAGTTGTTGCCGCATCGGCTTCTGTGGCCATAATGTGCCTCCCAAAGTTTTTGCATTTTGTACTCTGATCCAAGCCCGAGGTGGTATTTGAACCCGCAACCTTTGGGTTGCCAAGCAGGCACTTTACCCACCCGGCTAGCCCGGTCGGCAGCAGCATGTATTTTGGCAATATCATCAACAGTTTGGCTGGATGCAAAATGAACCTCTAAATGAATTGCAGAACAGATTAATCTGCCCTTAGCTAGGTAACTAGGAACAACATGTAATGTTCTGTATACAGTAATTCTGATGTAATACTGAGTACAGCAGTGATGGGCAACTTTTATTTGGCATGAGGAGTGATTAAAAAGGGCAAAAATGTTAGCAGGCTGCATTATAAATGATATATATGTTATTTACTTAGTTATTTTTATGAGCGAAGAAACTTTTGTTTGATTTTTATTTTAGTATTAAAAGTCTTAGTTAGCATTAACATTAGTTGAGGCATATGATACCAGAAAGCAAGCTTATATAGCATCAGCCAAAAAAAACCCCCTTCCCATTTCACCCATCTGATCACTCCAAATGTTTGTCTAGTTCAGCCTTAAATTTATTTAAGCTATCAACTCCACTACAACAGATGGAAGTCTGTTCCAGCAATCAACAACCTGCTGTCTAAAGGCAAACTCCCACACATCTATTCTATAACTGTCTTTCCTGAATTTGAATGAATCTATGCCCCTTCAGATTCTTAATCTGAGGAAGCAGAAGTACCCCATCAGCATTGAGCTTGCTCAACCTATTCAAGGCCTTATACACCTCAATCAGATCACCTTGCAGGTGCCTAATTTCCAGATGCTGCAACTTGCAGAGCTTACGCCTCTTTTGGTAAGAGCACCCCTTTGTTCCTCTCACCAATCTTGTTGCCCTTCTCTGTACTTGTTCTAGCAACTGTACATCCTTCCTAAAATGAGACCTCCAGACCTGTACACAGTACTCAAGGTGTGGCCTGACCATTGCCTTATACAAGGGGATAATCACCTCCATGTCTCTGCTAGCAAAATTCCTCTATATCATTGACAAAATTCATAACCTGCTCTGGCAGTCCGTCTGCATGGCTCAGAGAACTTCATATATGACTGCACAATTACTCCCAGGTCTTTTTCATTTTCTACCACTCTAAGTGTAGTACCACACAGTTGGTATGTACCTTTGGGCTTACTTCTACCCACATGCAGTACTTTGCATTTGTCAATGTTAAACTTCAGTTGTCCCTTCTCAGACCATCTACCCAACTTTTCCAGATCCTGTTGCAGTAGCACACTGCCATTACTGTCATTAACAACCCTGCCAACCTTTGTATCATCTGCAAACTTGGACATTAAGCCTGATATACCTTCATCGATATCATTGATAAATACACAAGATAACAATGGGCCCAGCACCCAACCCTGGGGAACTCCACTAATAATATTAGTCCAAGTAGAGCAGTGTCCACTTATTGCCACCCTCTGCCATCTCCCACTGAACCATCCCTTTATCCATTGCAGCATCTTGCCCTTAATGCCATACTGCTACAGTTTGTAAACAGTTATACAAGGTGTTAATTTTAAAGGTAAACCCCTGTTATTTGTATTAAGTACAACACTACCAAGTAATAATCATTGGTGTAATTGTTTGTGTGTGTGTGGGTACTAGTGGAAGATGTTTTGCAACTGGAGGAAGAGACAATGTTGCATTTCAAGTGTTCAGTTTGTTACAGTTTCTACTTGAAGTTTCACACATCATTACTGATGAATTAGCACATACCATATGCTATTGAGCATGTTTTTTAGTGGAATCTTGCTCAACATCAGCATTAATAAGGCATATGATGCAAAATGCAAGCTTATACAGCATCAGCAAAAAAAAAAAAAAAAAAAAACCCTTCCCATTTCACACGTCCGTTCACTCCAAATGTTTGTCTAATTCTGCCTTGAATTTATTTAAGCTGTCAACTTCCACAATGACGGAAGTTTGTTCCAGTAACCAACCACCCGCTGGCTAAAGGCAAATTTTCACACATCTCTTCTACAACTGTTTTTCTTCAATTTCAATTTATGTCCCTTCAGGCAATTAATCTGGGCAAGAGGAAGAATCCCATCAGCATAGTTTGTTCAAACCATTCAATGCGGCGCTTTATAGCCTTAGTTGCTGATGTGCCAATAAAACTCAACCAACCAACCATTCAAAGCCTTATACACCTAAATCAGATCACCTTTCAGATTGCTCATCTCCAAACACTGCAATTTGCAGAACGCAAGACTTTCTTCATAAGAGCAACCCTTTGTTCCATTCACCAATCTTGTTGCCCTTCTCTGTACTCGTTCCAGCAGCTCTACATCCTTCCTGAAATGATGCCTCTAGACCTGTATATAGTACTCAAGGACCTTACCTTACCATTGCTTTATACAATGGTATAATCACCTCTTATCTCTGGTAGGAAAATTCTGTATATCCTTAACAAGACACCATGTACTACTCTTGCAGACTGTTTGCACTGCTCAGAAAACTTCATATCTGACTGCACAATTACCCCAAGTCTTTTGTCATTCTCCACTACCCAGAGTGTAGTACCCCACAGTTGATATGTTACTCTGGGGTAACTGCTACCCATATGCAGTATTTAACATTTGTCAATGTTAAACTTCAGTTGCCATTTCTCAGCCCATCTGCCCAACTTTTCTAGATCCTGTTGCAGTAACCCACTGCCATTACTGTCATCCCTGCCAACCTTTGTATCATCTGCAAACTTCAACATTAAGCCTGATATACCTTCATCAATATTATTAATAATTACAGAAAACAGTAATGGGCCCAACACCAAACCCTGAGGGACTACACTAATAACATTAGTCCATGAAGAGTATTGTCCACTGATTACCACTCTATGTTGTCTCCCACTCAACTACCCTTTAGTCCATTGTAGCAACTTCCCTTAATGCCATACTGCTCCAATTTGAATGGTAGTCTTCCATGTGCAACAGTATCAAAAACTTTTGTGAAATCCAAGTATATGATATCAAATTATTTTTTGTATCCAGTTCCTTTTTTGACCACATCATATTATCCAGTCAAATTGTTAAGACAAGACTTTCCCTTAACAAGACCATGTCGTGTCCGAGCTATAACTGAAGTCTTGTCTAGATGATCCTGCAGTGCTTCTTTAACCAGTACCTCCATTAATTTCCGTGGAACAGAAGTTAAACTACCAGGTCTTTAATTACTCGTGTCACCCTTTGATCTCCCCTTTGTGAATTGGGGATATATTTGCACATATGTTAGTCCATGAGGACCTCCCCTGTGTCCAAGGAAGCTCATAATTATGGGTAAGGTTTGCTTACTTCCTTTGCTGCCTACTTTAGTATAACTGGATAGATATTTGGAAATGAATGTCAACAAAAATTTGTTGAAAATTTCCCTAACAGTTACTCTCTATGAAAAGCTGCAATTTTAAAGATAATCAAGAAGTTTAGCATGTAGGGTCAATTAGGAATACGGAATATGAAAGAAGAAGTGTCCCTCCTGCATATGACTCTTTAGGCAACATTAGAAAAACAAATTTACAATCTCTAAACAAAAGTACAAAAACTCAGTATTCAAAAGGGGAAATCACTTGTTTCAGCTTGTATCGCTGTAAAAAAAAAATACCCAAAACCCATTCCATACAGAATCCATGTATGCTTGCGCTTCGATTTTAGGATAATTAAAAAATTTCAGTACTATTCTTGGTTTAAAAGTTTACTTAAATACAATGGGACTATATTAAAATTTTGGGTATTTCCAAAAAAAATTTCTCATTTCCACAGGACCTTAACCTCTACAGATATATAGATGACCTCATAGTGATCAACTGCCCTAATTTATTTTAATGATAAAATGTGATTTCACTTCAGTGTCTGCATCAGTACTCAAAATTAGAAAATATGGAGCATTGAAAACGTGCACATTTTTTGCAATACCTCTCACATACACTGAAAGGCGATGTTTGGTGTGCAATGTTTTCAAGGAGGATAGTTAGTCCATATTTTTTTAACAAACTGTCATCTCCAATGTCTATGTGGCATCATAATGCAATAAACTGGATTGCCAGAGGAAAGTGAAAGAGACATCTGGCTTCACTAGGATGGGGCAACTTGCCATAACACACATAATCATTGGAATTTTGGAAGAGTTTTTTTGGGACTGAATCACATCACAAGGACTTTTGCACCTAACTTTCCTGATTTAACAACCCCAGTCTTCTTTTTGTGGGAGCTGTTAAAGCAGAAACCTTACAAGTGCAATCCATAAGGTAATGTCTGTTGACAAGGCTAGAGGGAGCCAGACATGTTCAAAGCCTCTAAGTGGATTTTTTTTTATTGATTTTATATTATTGTTTTTGTATAACTTTTTAAATTTAAATTTAGTAGTATAGTATTTTTTTGTGATTTTTTGATTAATTTGGTATATTTATTCTTTACTTGGCCTTGTAATTGAATAGAAAACCACAGTCAACTTCTGCAGGCATTGTATTGACAGTACCATTCAAATCTGCCACCATTGTTTTCATATCGATATAGCAGATACTGGAAGTTTCTACATAACTTGTAGCAGTGTAATCAGTATCAGCAGAGGATGATAAACTATAAATTGTAGCACTACTTACATGTTTGAATAATTTAACTTGTCACATAGATCGTAACATATGTCAGTAATATTCGTAGAGCTTTTAGAATTGGTGATTTGGCATAGATAGCCAGTGCAAGAGTTCAAACGACGTGGTTTGCAATAGATAGTTAAATTTGTTATCTATTATAACAAAGATTTTATAACTAAGATTTTTCAAACATAATGTTTTAACTTAATATATATAACCACTTAGATTTTACAAACATAACATTATAACTTAATACATATAACTTAAACTTGATAGGCGATACGAAATTCATGTAACGTAACTCAGTACAAGATAAAACTCAATAGAAATATATATATATATATATATATATATTCCTGTATCAACAAACCAATGGAACACCTATAGGCAGTCCTGCCTCATGCATAATAGCCAACCTATATCTATATTGGTCAGAAATCTCATTTCCACAGGACCTTAACCTCTACAGATATATAGATGACCTCATAGTGATCAACTGCCCTAATTTCATCAA
The DNA here is from genome assembly GCF_048544385.1 of Mastigoproctus giganteus. Lineage (NCBI taxonomy): Eukaryota > Metazoa > Arthropoda > Arachnida > Uropygi > Thelyphonidae > Mastigoproctus > Mastigoproctus giganteus. Next base: position 155,646,199 of record NC_143583.1, read on the forward strand.
GGATTATGGACACTTATACCCCAATGAACCCATACTGGAAAAAACAAATAACATTGATACTACAGCCCATTTCCTGGATCTGGATATTAAGTTAAAGAACAACATAGCCACCATCAACCTGTACAACAAACGTGATGCATTCAACTTTAATATAGTCAACCTCACACAGTGGAATTCAAATATTTCCAAAGGAGTACATGCCAACGTTATTCTAGCGCAAAGCATCAGAATAGCAACTATTTGCAGCAATAATGAAACAGCTATTGATAACATCAGGATATTGTGCAAAAAACTTATCAACAACCATTTTCCTAAAGCATATCTTCCCATCACATCAGTAAAGCCCTTAACATCTTAAGGCACAAAAAACTAAAGGATATTAATATAAATAGCATTATCGGTAAATAATTATTCCCATACACATCAAGTATGTATATAGTGTAAATACAATACACTAGACCTCTGTGGTGTCTTACAGTCTAGAAAACTCGTACCCACCAATTGGCCTATCACAGTGTATTAATCTTGTAATTATATTCAAGCTTAACTTTATTTCATTATACTACTCATGTACACAACTGACCTTAAATACATGATGCACTCACTCCCAGACATTCGTTCAGGGTCCTAACTATAGGAACGGGTTTGCAACCCCGAACTGCCCGAGCCCAACTACTTATCTCTACCATAATCATCTTTCTATTTTACTAGCCTCTACTTCATATGTCCTGTGAGCCATTAGTATGCTGAACGCAACAGCGGCACTCTATTTTCTAACTTTACCCAACCTATATTTCGCCTTAACAAAGTTTAGCTGCCTTCTACCGCTACTTTGTCAGCTATTATATTTCTTAACTATCATCGGCAGTTTGGACATCATGCATTTAACCTAACGCATCATCACCGCCCATTTCATTTCATTCAAAAACATGCACGATAATTTTTTAACGCTAGGAGCTGCTAGCGTACCCACACATAAATATACCAGTAACCCGCTAACTCAGTCTTTTGGTCAGTTCTGCTAGTAACGGCAAGTCCCTGCTTTACTGTATATACTGTTTTTCCTTACTTTTGGCTTTATGTTTTTCATTTTTATAGTGTTTCACTTACTTCTGTAAGGTCATCCATGATCTGTATGCAACACTTTTATTAGCACATTAGCGTAAATTCAAAATTTGTAAAATTTAAATTGTGAAATACCACGTGGCTTTTCACACGTGGACCTATGCATACAGAATGTGTTGGAAACAGAAGTAAGAGCATTGCTGTCTTTTTCATGATTTTGGTGGATGACCTCTGATGATGACACAAAAATTGTGAAAGACACTGCAATGTTATTTCCACCTTGGTCATTTTTTCAAAAATTTTTTGGTATTTTTCAATCTGTGCAATTCTTATCGTTTTATTTTCCGGTTCATTCCCCCCCCTTCTTTCACAACCTATATCACTCCCAGGGTATACGGTATATTCATTAGTTTTAATTCTATACATAAAGCTCTTTAACATGTTCTACCTACAATATTTTATACTTAAAATATTATATATATATATATATCTGGAATGAAATAATGTTAATATGTATAGGCCGTCCTGTCGTTTAAAAAACCCGAAGCAATCCATGAACTAACCAGGCACTAGGCAGCAATGGTTAAACATAAATATTAAACTCAATAAAAATTGCATATAATTAGCCGTCCATGGGAAAAGATACTTTGCAGGGGACTTTGTCGAGGGCTAAACCCCTACAAAATACCAAACCCGTGGCTGGCAGAGCTATCAGTTTCTGTTGTCATCTGCCTGTATAACTAGGACCTAAAGAAGTCCATAAGTACCCGTAAGTTAGGTATAATATAATAAAATAGATATTATAATAATTATAATAATAAAATTAAAATTATAATAAAATTATATAATAAAAGAGAAATTATAATAATAAAATTAAGTAGCTTATTAATAGTAATTTTGCAGCATACAGGCTGGATGACATTTAGCCCGACCGATAGCTGAAACAAAATAGTAAATAAGCAATGCTGAGAACCAAATAATCTGTTAAACATAATAAGCTGAATTAGCTAACAAAAGGAGAATGGAATGAAGGCTAGTTAAAGTAATAGTAATAGTAACCTCAATCCCCCTCGAATTGCTCTAATAGTTCATGAGGTATGAAAAAAGAGAATAATATAGTTAAAAGTAAAAAGTGAAGGAAAAGTGATTGTACATCGGATATTACCGGGAGCGTAACTTCCCGACCCTATAAGAAAGGGATCCTGGTATAGTAAGAAGAGCCGGTAAAAGATGGTAATATATATCAAATAGTGGAATACTGGAATGGCTAATTCCTAATATAAAATTCTAAACGCCAAATAGGCAAATTTCGTAGTGAAAATGTTAGGGTTATAGGGAGTAGGATATACCCGTAGTGCAAACATAAGGTTAATACAGCGTTAAATATACATTACCTTACCCTGTTGAAGCATAAGTCAAAGCACATGTCGTATATACACATAGGTGAAGACAGCGCCACCTCGGATGTGTCAAGCAGTTACAAAAATGAAATTACTAGATAAATGGATAGGAAATGCCCTCTATCGTGGTGAAAGCAGAACCAATTAAGTTCTCAGTGGTAGAAGAGGAAAGCAATTAATTCCTACTGTAGCAACACATATAGGTACGACTTTTTCATTGAGTGTAAGCTATATATGTCGTGTTACTACAGCAGTACCTACTATGTACATGTATATACATAGGCTATGTAGAAACTGATACCGATGTAATAAACCAAATTCCAAGATTCCGATAATTATAAATCCTAAAACAAAGATTCCAATACATATATATCCAAAAATAAACCAGAGTTAAAGCTGCCTAACAGCTGCTATGGTTTCCAAACGGTTTATGTTATCGTGGTATTTTTTAAGGGCTATAGCCATGGCTGTATACATATTCTTCATAATAAAATTATGTGGGAAACCTTTACCTATTAATTTTTGTTTGAGGTCGATAATATCACTTGTATTGTTGCAAATTTTTATCCTTCTGATAGATTGTGCAACTATAATGTTTTTATGGATACATATAGAAATATTGGTAAACCAATAGAGATATTGGTAAAGTTAGGTCTATAGATTTGAACTTAAATTCGCTGCATTTGTCATATACCTTAGTATATAAATAATTATTATTTATATGTATGTCTATATCCAGATAGGTAGCTTTATTAGTACTGTTCTTGTTAGTAACCTCTAGAACCAATTCCTGTAGGTAATATTTAGTAGCTTCTCATGAAAGTTAGGATAATTAAACACAATTAGGTCATCAATATATCTATACATGATAATATCTTTACTAAAATTATTTTCAAAATGGTGTAAATACAGGTTAGCAATTAGGCAAGAGCTACATGCCCCCATAGCAATGCCTGTATGCTGTATGAAAACATTGCTACCGTTATAGATGTAACTGTTAGAAATGCAAAGATTTAATAAATTAACCCAGTAATTACGTTGGCAAGGTAAGGTGTTACTATAATCTGTGTAATATTTTTTTAAAACTAAATTTAAACTATCATGTGAAATGCTAGTAAATAAGTTTCTAAACTTTTTAGCACTTTTGATTTTAAAAACTTATTCACTAGCATTCCACATGATAGTTTAAATTTAGTTTGATAGTTTTTAATTTTTTAGTTTTATACGAACATACATATAAATAATAATTATTTATATACTAAGGTATATGACAAATGCGGCGCCTCCGTAGCCAGGTGGGAAGGAGCAGCAGTGCATAGCACACACTTCTTGATTAGACCGAGGTTCGAGCCCGTCACCACCAAATATGGAGGATGCGGAAAGGTCAAGGAATGACCACCGCATATCCCGGAGCAATATGGCCTTAGTTGCTAATGCTCCTAAAAACTAAATAACAAACAAACATATGACAAATGCAGCGAATTTAAGTTCAAATCTATAGACCTAACTAGTTGGTTTACCAATATCTCTATATGTATCCATAAAAACATTATAGTTGCACAATCTATCAGAAGGATAAAAATTTGCAACAATACAAGTGATATTATCAACCTCAAACAAAAATTAATAGGTAACAGTTTCCGGCATAATTTTATTATGAAGAATATGTATACAGCCATGGCTATAGCCCTTAAAAAATACCATGATAACATAAACCTTTTGGAAACCATAGCAGCTGTTAGGCAGCTTTAACTCTGGTTTATTTTTGGATATATATGTATTGTAATCTTTGTTTTAGGATTTATAATTATTTATAATTTGTTTTAGGATTTATAATTATAATTATTGCATCGGTATCGGTTACGTGTAACGGTTTCTACATAGCCTATGTATATACATGTACATAGTAGGTACTGCTGTAGTAACACGACATATATAACTTACACTCATTGAAAAAGTCGTACCTATATGTGTTGCTACAGTAGAAATTAATTGCTTTCCTCTTCTACCACTGAGAACTTAATTGGTTCTGCTTTCTGCTTTCACCACGATAGAGGGCATTTCCTATCCATTTATCTAGTAATTTCATTTTTGTAACTGCTTGACACATCTGAGGTAGCGCTGTCTTCACCTATGTGTATATACGACATGTGCTTTGACTTATGCTTCAACAGGGTAAGGTAATGTATATTTAACGCTGTATTAACCTTATGTTTGCACTACGGGTATATCCTACTCCCTATAACCCTAACATTTTTACTACGAAATTTGCGTATTTGGCGTTTAGAATTTTATATTAGGAATTAGCCATTCCAGTACAGGCATACCTCAGTTAACGTTACCTCTGATAACGAAGCTTCGATATAACAAAGTCCGCAATTTCAAGCCCCATTTAACAAAAAAAAAATATTCCAGTTTAATCACCTGAAATCTAAACAAACTGAAGAAATTACGAAAACCTTTGGGGCTTCTCGTGGTTGGTTCGAGAAATTTAAAAAACAGGCCAGGATTCATAGTGTAAAATTAACAGAAGCTGCAAATAAGTTTCCAGAAAAACTAAAGGAAATAATTGAACGTGAAAATTTTCCACCAAATTTGGTGTTCAGTGTTGACGAAAGCGGTTTGTTCTGGAAACGGCTACCAACAAAAAGCTTCATTTCTATTGAAGAAAAATCAGCTGTGGGTTCAAAGCAGCCAAAGACCGTTTAACGTTACCCTTTGGATCAAATGCCTCTGGCGATTATAAATTAAAATTGTTATTAGTTTACCATTCAGAAAATCCCAGGGCATTAAAAGGTAACATAAAAATGAATTTACCTGTAATATGGAAAGCAAATAGAAAAGCGTGGGTTACCAAGGAGTTATTTACTGATTGGTTTGTTAACCACTTTTGTCCTGAAGTAAAACGGTATTGTCAAAAAAACAACTTGGAAGAAAAAGCTCTTTTGTTGTTAGACAATGCTCCGGGACATCCTACTGATCATAACACGTTGGACACATGCATTCCTGTCAAAGTTGTGTTTCTTCCAGCAAACACAACTTCCCTGATTCAACCATTGGATCAGGGAATAATAGCATCATTCTGCGTCAAACATTAAGCAATTTAACTGAACTAGAGGATAAAGAGGAAATGACAGTTAAAACTTTTTGGAAAAACTACACCATTAAAAACGCAATTGAAAACATTGATAGTTCTTGGAAAGAAGTCACTAAGAAATGCTTAAATGGAGTTTGGCGCAAAATATGGCCACAAGTTGTACTAGAAGAAGAAAATAACATCCAAGAAATTAGAAATGAAGTTATCCAGATGGCTCAATCAATAGGTTTCGAAAATGTCGATGAAGAGGATGTTAGAAATTTATTGAATGCAGAAGATGATGGTTTTTCAGTGGAAGATTTAGGAAACCTTGTTAGCAACGAAGACAAAGATAATGAAGACGAAGTTAAAGAAGTTCCTGCCGAAAAAGTGTTAACCAAAGATTTAAAAATGTGCTTAAATGACATTGAAAACGTTTTAAATTTTTTTAGTGAAAATGATCCTGATTTAGGAAGAAGTTTTATTGTTAAGCGATCAGTGTTAAATGCAATAACTCCTATAGGCAATTGTTAAATGAAAGAGAAAAAAAGCATAAGCAATCAACTTTAGACTCATATTTTAAAATGTGATTTCACTTTGTATGTAAGTTGACTGTTTATTTAATAAAACTTTTCTTTGTTTGAAAAAAAAGTTTTTCATTTTCTTTAAGTAGGAACGTATCCCTATTCCGGCCATAGTATTTTTACCTCTGAAAATGAAGTTTCGCTTAACGAAGTAATTTCGTGGAACGCATCCTATTCGTTATTCGAGGTATGCCTGTATTCCACTATTCGATCTATATTACCATCTTTTACCGGCTCTTCTTACTATACCAGGATCCCTTTCTTATAGGGTCGGGAAGTTACGCTCCCTGTAATATCCGATGTACAATCGTATAAACACTTTTCCTTCACTTTTTACTTTTAACTATATTATTCTCTTTTTTCATACCTCATGAACTATTAGAGCAATTCGAGGGGCATTGAGGTACTATTACTTTAACTAGCCTTCTCTCCATTCTCCTTTTGTTAGCTAATTTAGCTTATTATGTTTAACAGATTATTTGGTTCTTAGCATTGCTTATTTACTATTTTGTTTCAACTATCGGTCGGGCTAAATGTCATCCAGCCTGTATGCTGCAAAATTACTATTAATAAGCTACTTAATTTTATTATTATAATTTCTCTTTTATTATATAATTTTATTATTATAATTATTATAATATCTATTTTATTATATTGTACCTATCTCACGGGTACTTATGGACTTCTTTAGATCCTAGTTATACAGGCAGATGACAACAGAAACTGATAGCTCTGCCAGCCATAGGTTTGGTATTTTGTAGGGATTTAGCCCTCGACAAAGCCCCTTGCAAAGTATCTTTTCCCATGGATGGCTAATTATATATAATTTTTATTGAGTTTAATATTTATGTTTAACCATTGTTGCCTAGTGTCCGGTTAGTTCATGGATTGCTTCGGGTTTTTTAAACGACAGGACGGCCTATACATTTTAACATTATTTCATTCCTGCATAATGACAGATGTAATGTTCTATCGCTGATGGCATTAATCCGATTGGTTAATATTATCATATAAGATCCCTGTTCAGTGCTTCAGTAATTATAACATCACAGTTCTATGCTTTAGTAATTTGATTCTATATATATATATATATATATATATATATATATATATATAAAGCATGTAAGAATAGATAAGTCTGATGAAGTTTGCATAGATGGGGGGGAAAATTACACAAGGTGCCAAGGTCTAGAAGGGTAAGGATAGTAGAAAAAAGAAGTATTGTAGATTTGTAAAAGGCAAAAGATTGTGAATATCCTAAAAGTTATGATGAATTAAGAAAATTATGGGCTGAATTCAAAGCCAGTTAGAGGTGAGGGAGTTGTAAAGTAAAATGATTAATACCAAATGATTAAACAAAATAAAGTAAACTAAAAGGTGGTAGAGCTGTTATCAGATATGGGTGGGCAAATTTAGTTATAAGTCGAAAACAGGGATAGCAAAAATGCAAAATCTGATGTCAGCTGAAGTATGTTTTCCATCTCCTGTAACTTTGACTTTAAATTACATTTAATATATATATATATATATATGTATATACAGGGTGTATCGTAAATAGTGGTCCAGAGTAAAGGAGTCGGTACACTGTGTTCTTAGGTATCACGTACAGGAATTTCAGTTACTTTTAGTCAAGATTCTCGGAAAAAAATAAGTTTCATTTTTTTTTAAAATTTCTGTGTCTTGCATCACTAATTTGTCTATAATTTCAACAAATATCAATATTTTTTAATTCTGTTTTTTTATTATTACTCCTGAATAGGTGTACTATCGTAAACAAATACATTCGACTAATTTAAAGTCAAAGGTTTTTAAAGAAATTCATTTTTTTCCTATTTCGATACTCATCTCCAAAAAGTCATGTGACTTTAGGTGCATATTGTCTAAAAAAATGTACTACACTGTCAGTGCCCATTAATTTAAAAAAATCATTATTAAATCAAGATTCTAAAATGGTACAACATTAATTGCTAACAGTTCAGAAAAAAAAGTTATTGGCATTTAAAACAAAAAGCAGCTTAATTGCCTAAGATATTTTGGATTCAAAGCTTTTTTATTTTAAGTTCTTTGATTGGGTTTTTTGAAATAAAACATTCTTTTCAAATTAACTATTTATTTCAACTAAACGAAATGCTCAAAATGGCCACCATTAGCGGTGATGCATGCTCTGCATCGCCGAATAAAAGATCATTTGAGTCTGCGAGCAAATCGTTTGCATTAATTTCTTCAGCCGCTGTTTGAATCCTTTGACGCAATTGTTCGACAGAAGTGATTTCCTCTTTGTAGACCTTTTCTTTCAGACACCCCCAGTAGAAAAAATCTAGGGGGTTGAGATCCGATGAACGTGGTGGCCATAAAATTGGGCCTAACCGCCCAATCCATCTTTGTGGAAAAGTTTGATTTAAATGTTCTCGTACAATAACAGCGAAGTGAGCGGGACAGCCATCATTCTGCAGCCACATTGTGTCTCGTTTTTCTTGGTCGACATCTCTCAATAACTCAGGGAGGTCGTTTCGCAAAACATTTAATCTTTGCGAATGTTGACTAAAAGTAACTGAAATTCCGTTACATAAATATACCGGCACGCTGCCATCTTGGTCATTTGGTCAGTTTGGTCTTCCTGCCTATTCCGATATTCATTACCTTAATTTTTTCAATTCTTTTTACTTGCTTCTGTAAGGTCATCCATGATCTGTATGCACTACATTTATTGGCACAATCTATTAGACCTTATACTTACCTCAAATCTTAAACTTTAAAAAATTTTTTTAAAATTTCGTTCTCAACACATGGATACAGCACACGTGTACCATAGCATACAGAACATGACGGAAAGAGAAGCAAGAACATTGCTATCTTTCTCATAATTTCGGTGGCTGACCTCTGATGATGACACTGAAATTTTGAAAAACACCGCAATGTAATCTTATTTTGGTCGCCTTTTCGCATCTTATTTTTATTTTTAATTTCCTGTCTATTTCTTCTTCTTTTTCATACCATATATCCCCACATTCCTTATCCATTTAGTTGAGTTCACTTTAGTCGACCTCGTGTAAATTCAATAGGTTTAAACCAAACTCTTCTTCTTCACACTTTCTACATAAAATATACTTTATATATACTATATATATATATAGTATATATAAAACACTATATATATATATATATAGTGTTATTACTGCATTGGGATAGAAGTTTAGTGTTATATTTTTAATTGTATTGAAATTTAATCGCAATCATGTCTTAGACCAGAGCAGCAAAGCTAAAGGCTCAAGGTAGCAGGAGTGCTATGATCCAGGGGACAATTGGGGGGGGAGGGGTGTACTCTGAATCACAGCCTTTTGAAATGTACTGCTTGTTTGGTTTGTGGAACTATCAGGAACGGGACATTATATTGTGAAGGAGAATATCTTTGTGTGTGCTCAATGTAAGGAGTGTGAGGAAATTAGGCTCCAATCCAGTGTTATTTTGGGCCTTTATGAGAGCTTGAAGAACAGGATAGATGCCCTTGAAGGATTTAAATCAAGGAGCCCATCAAGCTCTCAGCTGCCCACATCAACACCAGAACTTGCACTTGAACATCAGTCAACACAGCAGCAATCCCCAAGTCAGAATGTGCTGGATCCACAGGAACTAGCTGTTCTCAGTGACTCTATTGTCAGGGAAATGGGGAATATATTGTTCAAAAAGGGTAGGTGGAACATGATCAGAATATGTCAGCCAGAGGCAAAGGTTGATGACATTGTCATCTTTTAATGTCACAAAAAGGTGATATTGTTGTACACATTGGCACTAACGATATTAACAATAGGAGGACGGCAGAATTGCTTAACAAGTACAGGTCAATGTTGAAAAAAAAAAAAAAAACCACCAGTTAGGGTTGAATTTGAATGTGTCTGAAACTGAAATTCTGCCCAGACATGATAGGAAGGAGTATATGATGAGAGCCTTATCAATCAATTTGAGCCTAGGGATATTGTGCAAGGCTCATGGGATAGAATTTGTCTCGGCGTGGTCTGTGCTTGTTAAGAAGGAGAGACTGTATCTACAGGGATGGGATACACTTGAATAGAATGGGTGCAAGAATATTTGCTGATGCAATCGAGACAGTGTTAGATGCGTCGGAAAACTGCTAGAGCCTAATAGTTTAATACATGGACTAATAGTTTAACAGTAGCCACTGGCAGAGGTGAAAGTTATTCTTGCAGTGCCTCTGTTGGAATGAGCAGTAGTGTGGAAAACAAGGTGCTCGGGATTTCAGAGACTTCTGGGAGTCATCACGGAAAAAATAAATACATGGGCTGTGTTGTTGTTGTTGTTGTCGTCGTTGTTATTTGGTTTTTAGGAGCATTAGCAACTAAAGTCATATTGCTCCGGGGATGTGCGGTGGTCATTCCCTGACCTTTCTGTACCCTCCTTATTTGGTGGTCACGGGCTTGAACCCCGGTCTAATCAAGAAGCGTGTGCTACGCACTGCTGCTCCTACCCACCTGGCTACGGAAGCGCCATTATGGGCTGTATTAGGGTAGCCAAGAATAAGAACAGGTTCATGTATACTTGTGTATACACCAATGCTAGGAGTTTAGTAAATATATTTTATGAACTTGAGGTGCTCGTCAAAACATCATTGGAAGATGTGGTTGAGATATCAGAAGTAGTGTCACTCAGATATAAGAAATGTGGGATTGAAATTTGGCGAGTACAATGTGTACAAAAAGGATAGGCTGGATAGAAATGGAGAAGGAGTTATGCTCTTAGTTAAGAAACATAAAATCTAAGGAAGTGCATACAGTTGACATTGAAGGACAGTGCAATGTTCAGTCAGTTTGGTGTGACATAAGCACTGGAAAGCAAAATCGAGAATAGGAGTGTGTTATAGGCCTAATGACTCTGATGAGTATAATGAACAACTGTGCAGAGAATGGGACATGATATAGTGAAGGAGAATGACTTTGTGTGTGCTCGATGTAAGGAGTGTGAGGAAATTAGGCTCCAACTCAGAATTGTTATGGCCTTTATGAGAGCTTGATGAACAGGGTAGATGCCCTCTACAGATAAACAGTATTTCAAGGACAGTGAGTAGGCCAGTAAATCAGATTGTTTTATAATGGAGGATTTTAACTTCCCAGATATTGACTGAAACTTGTGGGTTGGTTAGTTGCACAATAGCAAGGCTTTTGTGGATTTATTGGAAGATTGATTTCTACAGCAGCAACATGTTCGAGAGGCAAACAAAGGGTGTAATACTCTTGGTCTGATTATCAGTAGTGATTCTTCATGCATTAAGAATCTGCAGGTAAAGGAACCACTGGATGGCAGTGATCACTGCCATCCAGTGATCACAGTGTGCTGCTCTGGGATTTACTGAAAGATGTAACTACCATCAGGGGTAAAGGGAAGGTTTTTGCTTTTGTAAAGGTGATTACAGTGGTTTGAGACAGTTTTTAAATTCTATGCAGTGGGACTAGCTGATGATGTTACCAACAGCAAATTCTAAATCATTCAAGGAATTAATCTTGGCATCTGCTAGGCTTTTCATACCAACTAAGCAATATTATTCAAGATTTAGGCCTAAATGGATGTCAGATGAGCTAATGAGACAAGTGGCAGAGAAGAAAAATGCATGGAATACATATAAATTATGACACAGAAGCCTATGGTAGATATAAGCTGGTCTGTAATCAAGAACAAAGTCATTAGACAGGCAAAGGCAGATTACGAGAAATCTTTGGCAAAAGATGCAAAGAGTTCTTTACGTATATAAGCTCTAGAAGGAAGTGGATGAATCAGATTGGTCCATTTGATATTAGCATTAGCATTAGTAGAGGCATTTGATGCAAGAAAGCAAGCTTATGCAGCATCAGCCAAAAAAAAAAAAAAAAACCCCACTTCCACTTCACCCCTCTGTTCGTTCAAAATACCTGTCCAGCTGAGCCTTAAACTTATTTAGGCTATCAACCTCCACCACAAGGGATGGAAGTCTGTTCCACCAACCAACCACCCGCTGGCTAAAGGCAAATTTCCGCACGTCTATCCTACATCTGTCTTTCCTCAATTTGAATTTATGCCCTCTCAGGTGATTTTTCTGAGCTAGAGGAAGAATCCCATCAGCATTGAGCATGCTTAAACCATTCAAGGCTTTATACACCTCTATCAGATCACCTCGCTGGTGCCTAGTCTCCAGACACTGTAATTTGCAAAACTTAAGCCTTTCTTCGTAAGAGCACCCCTTTGTTCCATTCACTAATCTTGTTGCCCTTCTCTGTACTCGTTCCAGCAGCTCTACATCCTTCTTGTCGGCGCCTCCGTAGCCAGGTGGGAAGGAGCAGCAGTGCCTAACACACGCTTCTTGATTAGACCAGGGTTCGAGCCCGTCACCACCAAATATGGAGGATGCGGGAAGGTCAGGGAATGACCACCGCATATCCCGGAGCAATATGGCCTTAGTTGCTAATGCTCCTAAAAATCCAAATAACAATCCTTCTTGAAATGAGGCCTCCAGACCTGTATACAGTACTCTAGGTGTGGCCTGACCATTGCCTTATACAATGGAATAATCACCTCCTTATCCCTGCTGGAAAAATTCCTGTATATCATTGACAATACTCCATGAGCTACTCTTGCAGCCCGTCTGCACTGCTCAGAGAACTTCATATCTGCCTGCACAACCACCCCCAAGTCCCTTTCATTCTCTACCACTGTCAGTGTAGTACCACAGAGTTGATATGTTGCTCTGGGGTTGCTGTTTCCCATGTGTAGTACTTTACATTTGTCAATGTTAAACTTCATTTGCCACCTCTCAGCCCATCTACTCAACCTTTCCAGATCCTGTTGCAGCAGCATAGTGTCAGTAGTGTCCTTGACAACCCTGCCAACCTTTGTATCATCTGCAAACTTGGATATTAAGCTTGATATACCATCATCAATATCATTTATAAATACAGAAAACAATAATGGACCCAACACTGAGCCCTGAGGGACTCCACTAATAACATTAGTCCACGATGAGCAGTGTCCATTGATTACCACTCTCTGTCTTCTCCCCCTCAACCACCCCTTTATCCATAGCAGCAATTTGCCTCCAATGTCACACTGCTCCAATTTGTGTAGCAGTCTTCCATGTGCAACAGTATCAAAAGCCTTTCTAAGATCCAAGTATATAATATCAAAGCTATTTCCTGCATCCAGTTCTTTTGTGACTGCATCATAGTATCCAATCAAATTGGTCAGGCAAGACTTCCCCTTAACAAAACCATGCTGTGTCCGAGCTATAACTGAAGTCTTGTCTAAATGATCCTGCAGTGCTTCTTTAACCAGTGCCTCCATTAATTTTCCTGGAACAGAAGTTAAGCTCACAGGTCTATAATTACTTGTGTCAGCCTTTGATCCTCCTTTGTGAATTGGGGTCACATTTGCACATTATCAGTCTATGGGTACCTCCCCTGAGTCCAAGGAAGCTCTCATAATTATGGCTAAGGGTTTGCTTACTTCCTTTGCTGCCTCCTTTAATATAACTGGATAGATCCCATCCACCCCGGGTGCCTTTCTTGTGTTTATCTTCAACAGTTTCTCCTCCACTTTACTCCCAGTTATTTCAAGATTCTGTAGCTTACTGCTAGAGTTGAATACACCTCTGGCATTCCCCTTGCTGCATAACTCCTCATGTGTGAATGTCGATGCAAAATATTCATTTAGTTTGTTAGCTACCTGAGCAGGATCATCAACAGTTGACCCATCAATATCAAGTGGACCAATCTGATTCATCCCCTTCCTTCTAGAGTTTACATAAGTAAAGAACTCTTTGCTGTTTTTCTTTGCATCCCTTGCCAAGGATTTCTCGTAATCTGCCTTCGCCTGCCTAACCTCCTTTGTAACTTGGTTGCATATCAACTTGTATCTATCATAGGCTTCTGTGTCATGTGTTAATTTGTAAGTATCCCATGCATTTTTCTTCTCTGCCATATGCCTCATTAGTTCATCTGACATCCATTTTGGCCTAAACTTTGAACAATATTTCTTAGTTGGTATGTAAAGCCTAGTAGCTTCAAAGATAAGTTCTTTGAATGCTTCCCATTTTGAATTTGCTGTTGGTAACATCATCAGTTGGTCCCACTGTATAGAATTTAAATACTGTCTCAGTCCATCATAGTCGCCTTTACGGAAGCAATAACCCTTCCCTTTACCCCTAATGGTAGTTACCTCTTTGAGTAAATCCCACTTCAGCACACTGCGATCACTGCCACCTAGTGGTTCATTTATCTGCAGATTCTTAATGCATGAAGAATCACTGCTGATAATCAAATCAAGAGTATTACTCCCTCTAGTTGCCTCCCGAACATGCTGATGTAGAAAACAATCATCCAATAAATCCACAAAAGCCCTGCTAGTGTGTGAGTAACCAGCCCCCAAATTCCAGTCAATATCTGGGAAATTAAAATCTCCCATTATAAGACTCTGATTTACTTATTATACTCATCAGAGTCATTAGACCTATAGCACACTCCTACTCTCAATTTTGATCTCCCAATGCTTATGTCACACCATATTGATGGTTATGTCACACCATATTGATGGTTGATTGATGATCCTGCTCAGAGAGGGGAAAGCCAGAGGTTTATTAAACTCTGGTAGTGAGCTAAATGATTTTGAAATAACTGACAGCAAATTGGAAGAAAAATTGTTGAAGTTAAACATAACAAAGGCATCTAGGGTGGGTGGGATCTATCCAATTATATTAAAGGAGGCAGCCAGTGGACTGGAGATGTGCAAATGTGTCCCCAGATCACAAAGGGGAATTAAAGGGTGACACAAGTAATTACAGACCTGTTAGTTTAATTTGTGTTCCGGGGAAGTTAATGGTGGCATTTGTTAAAGAAGCACTACAGGATCCTCTAGATACAGCTTCAGTTACAATTCAGACACAGCATTGGTTTGTTAAGGAGAAGTCTTGTCTCACCAATTGGATTGGATACTATGATGTAGTCACAAAGGAACTGAATGCAAAATATAATTTGATATCATATACTTGTATCTTTGTAAAGCTTTTGATACTGTTGCACCTGGATGACTACTGTACAAATTGGAGCAGTATGGCATTAAGGTCAAATTGCTGCTTTCTATAAAGGGGTGATTGAGTTGGAGAAGACGGAGAGTGGTAATCAATGGAGACTGCTATTCGTGGACTAATGTTATTAGTGGAGTTCAGTGTTGGGTCCATTGTTGTTTTCTGTATTTATTAGTGATATTGATGAAGGTATATCAGGCTTAATGTCTAAGTTTGCAGGCGATAAGAAGGTTGGCAGGGTTGTTAATGGCACTGATGACAGTATGCTACTGTAACAGGGTCTAGAAAATAACTGTACAAATTGGAACAGTATGGCATTAAGAGCAAATTGCTGCTTTCTATAAAGGGATGATTGAATTGGAGAAGACAGAGAGGGGTAACCAGTGGACACTGCTATTCATGGACTAATGTTATTAGTGGAGTCCAGTGTTAGGTCCATTGTTTATTTTCTTTATTTATTAGTGATATTGATGCAGGCATATCAGGCTTAATGTCTAAGTATGGAGGCGATATGAAAGTTGGCAGACACTAATAACAGTATGCTACTGCAGGCGATATGAAAGTTGTTAATGACACTAATAACAGTATGCTACTGCAACAGGATCTAGAAAAGTTGAGCAGATGGGTTGAGTGATGGCAACTTAAGTTTAACATTAACAAATGTAAAGTACTGCATATGGGAAGCAGTAACCCCAGAGTGACGTACGAACTGTGTACTACCCTCAGGATGGTGGAGAGTGAAAGGGACCTGGGGGGTAGTTGTGGTCAGATATGAAGTTTTCTGTGCAGATTACTATGCAAGAGTAACTTACGGTGCCTTGTCAATGATATACAGGAATTTTTCTAGCACGGATGAGGAGGTGATTATTCTCTTTCATAAGGCAATGATTAAGCCACACTTTAAGTACTGTATACAGGTCTGGAGGCCTCATTTTAGGAATGATGTAGAACTGGTGGAATGAGTATAGAGAAGAGCATTAAGATTAATGAATTGAACAAATAGTTATTCTTACAAAGAAAGGCTTAAGTTCTGCAAATTACAGTGTCTGGAGACCAGGTACCTGCGAGGTGATCTGATTGAAGTGTATAAGGTCTTGAATGGTGTGAGGACGTTCAGTGCTGGTGGGATTCTTCCTCATGCCCAGAATAATCACGAGGGGATACAAATTAAAATTGATGAAAGACAGTTCTAGAATAAATGTTCGGAAATTTGTCTCTAGCCATCGGCTGGCCAATTGGTGGAACAAACTTCCATCTGTTGTTGTAGAAGTCGGCAGCTTAAATAAATTCAAGGCAGAACTAGACAAACATTTGGAGTGAATGGATGGGGGAAATGGTTTTTTTTTTTTTTTTTTGACTGATGCTGTATAAGCTTTTTCTTGCATAATATGGCTCTGCTAATGCTAAAGCATTTGGCAGCTTAATGTGGACATCGAAAATACAGTCAAGCATGTATAAACAAAAAATTTTTCTCACTATAATCTGTCTTTGTTAACTGGAGAGACTGTTTTTTTATAGGGATGAAATACGCTTAAATAAAAGGGGAGCAAGAATATTTGCTGATGCTATCCAGGTAGTGATAGGCAGGTTGGGAAACTGCTAGCTGTAAGGAGTTTTACAGATTAATAATTAACTAGAGCTGCAGGCACAAGTAAATAAATGGGCTGTATTAAGGTAACTAAGTGGAAGATCAGGTGCATGTGTACTTGCATGTATGCTCATGCTAGAAGCATTGTAAATAAATTTCACGAATTTCAGCTATTGATTAACCTAACAAAAGCTGACTTTGTAGGGATATCAGTAAAAAAGTGTCACTCAGACATAAGCGATGCTGAATTTGAATAAGGGTAGCAAAATGTATACAGGAAGGACAGACAAAACAGGAAGGGGTTATGCTCTTAGTTAAGAAGAATATTAAACTAAGGAGTGCATCCAGTCGATATGGATGGCCATTCTTGAGTCAGTTTGGTGTGATAGAAACATCAGGAAAACAAAATCAGAGGAGGAGTGTGCTATGGGCCTAATGACTGCGATGAGTATACCAAACAGCTATACAGAGAAAGAGAGTGGACCAGTAAATCAGAATGTCTTGTAATTAGGGATTTTAACATTCCAGACGTTGACTAGAATTTGTGGATTGGTCACTCACATACTAGCAAAGCTTTTGTGGATTTATTGGTTGACTGTTTTCTACAGCAGCACGTTAGAAAGGCAACAAGAGGAAACAGTACCCTTGAGCTGTTTATCAGCAGTGATCCTTCATGCTTTAAGAATCTGCAGATAAAAAACCTGCTGGGTGGCAATGATCTAATGTGGAAATTGGAAAGGCTTTTGCTTTCGTAAGGGTGACTACAGCGGTCTCAGACAGTTCTTAAATTTGATGCAGTGGGTCCAACTGATGATGTTACCAACAGCATCCAAATGGGAAGCATTCAGGGAAATAATCATAGAAGCTACCAGTCTTTTCATACCAACTAAAAAATACCATTCAAGCTTAAACCTAAGTGGATGTCAGATGAACTGATAAGATTTTTGGCAGAGAAGAAAAATGTGTGGGATATGTATGAATTATCAGGTGATACAGTTGCCTACAATAAATATGAAGTAGTCTGTAATCAAAGCCACAAAGGAGGTAAGGCAAGTTGAGGCACATTACAAGATGTCTCTGGCAGTGAATGCAAAATAAAGTAGCAAAAAGTTCTAGGCTTAAATTAACAGTAGAAGGAAGGAAGGAGCTGAATTACATTGGGCCACTTGATGTCAGTGGTGTAACTGCTGATGATCCTGTTCAGGTTGCTGACAAACAGAATAGGTATTTTGTTTCTGCATTTACACGAGGAATTTTTTAGGGAAAATGAATGCCATAAGTTTATGAAATCCAAATGGGAGCTAAATGACTATGTGATAACTGAAAGGAAAGTGGAAGAAAAATTGTTGAAGCTAAACATAAAAATGGCACCTGGGGTGGATGGGATCTATCTTATTATATTAAGGGAGGTGCAAAGGATGTAAGCAAACTCTTAACCATAATTAAGAGAGCATCGTTGGATTCAGTACTCGTCTCAATGGACTGGAGATGTGCAAATGTATCCCAACTCGCACAAGGGGGGATCAAAAGGTGACATGAGTAATTATAGACCTGTTAGCATAATGTTTCTTCCAGGGAAAATAATGGAGCCACTGGTTAAAGAAGTAATGCAGGACCATATATAGAGAGGAATACCCTTATACTGCAGTCACAGCATGGATTTGTGAGTGGTTTTGTCTGACCAATCTTGTTTGATACTGTGATGCAGTAACAAAAACTGGACGAAAAATAATTTTGATTCCATATACTTGGATTTCAGGAAGGATTTTGATACTATTGTACATAAAAGACTGCTATATGGTCCCCTTTGAATTACTAATCGAAAAACTTTCAGTAATTTCCATTAGTAACATAGAGGATGCATGCTGATTTAGTTCTTTAATGTCAACTTAACGATTTTAATGTCAACCTTAACGATTTTAATGTCAACCTTAACGATTTTTTTTTTTTTTTAACCAATCATATAATGTTCCACTCAGCATACAAATTTAGGCTACATCTTCCCAAGTAACTTTTCCCATAAAACACAAATTTACCCTGGTGCATTTATTTCTGTATATTAGCCATCTTTATTTAGAGTAAAACTCTTTTATATTTTAAATCCAAGTGATAATATTATTTACTTAGTTTCAGTGTTTTTCACATTAGTGTACCTACTCCATTAGCTTCTAGTATTCACTCTGTGCACAAGCAGTACCGAAGACTGCCTTCACTTTTACATTTATCATAACACTAAATGTGTGCTTCTGGTTAACTGTAAACAGCTACAAGTGTAGATAAATTTTTAAGAATTAATCCCAGCAATAAAACAGAATTTTTATGTATACATAAATAAAGATAAATCTATTACATACATTTAGGTTAGTGAAAAATATTACAATAATGTATGCATATTGATATCACAAAGTGAGAAACAAAAAAAAAAAAAAAAAAAAAAAATTACATTTAAAAAAGGTTTCCACCCCATAACATTTTCTTTCTTAATGAAATTAGAATTATTAATCAGAATTAATTGATATTAGTAGTAGTAGTAGTAGTAGAGGCATGTGATACAAGAAAGCAAGCTTACGTAGCATCAGCCAAAAAAAAAAAAAAAAACACACAGCATTTCACCCATCCCTTCCTTCTGAAAGGTTGTCCAGTTCCTTCTTGAATTTATTTTAGCTATCAACTTCCACAATGCCAGATGGAACTTTGTTCCAGCAATCAACTACCCGCTGGCTAAAGGCAAATTTCTGCACATCTATTCAACAACTGTCTTTCCTCAATTTCAGTTTATGCCCCCTCGGGTTTGTAATCTGAGCAAGAGGAAGAATCGAATCAGCAGTGAAGTGAGCCTGCTCAATCAATTCAAGGCCTTATACGCCTGAATCAGATCACCTTGCACGTGCCTAGTCTCCAGATGCTGCAATTTGCAGAACTTAAGCCTTTCTTCGTAAGGGCATCCCTTTGTGTCCCTCACCAGTCTTGTTGCCTTTTTTGTACTCATTCTAGCAACTCTACATCCTTCCTAAAATGAGACTTCCAGACCTGTACACAGTACTCAAGGTGTGTGGCCTGAACATTGCCTTATACAAGGGGATAATCACCTCCTTATCCCTGCTAGCAAATTTCCTGTATATCATAGACAGGACACCAGGAGCTACTCTTGTAGACTGTCTGCACTGTTCAGAAAACTTCATATCCAACTGCACAATTAATCCCAGGTGTTTTTCATTTTCTACCACCCAAGTGTAGTACCACACAGTTGGTAAGTTTCTTTGTGGTTACTTCTACCCATATGGAGTACTTTGCATTTGTCAATGTTAAACTTCAGTTGCCACTTCTCAGCCTGTCTACACAACTTTTCTAGACCCTGTTGCAGTAGCGCACTGCCATTACTGTCATGACCCTGTCAACCTTTGTATCATCCGCAAACTTGGATATTAAGCCTGATATGCCTTCATTAATATCAGTGATAAATATACAAAACAACAATGGGCCCAACATCGAACCCTTGGGGACTCTACTAATAACATTTTTCCATGAAGAGCAGGGTTCATTGATAACCACTCTCTGTATACATACAGAGAGTGGTTATCAATGCCCCAGTTTGTACTGCAGTCTTCCATGCACAACAGTATCAAAGGTTTTCCTGAAATCTAAGCATATGATATCAAAATTATTTTTTGCATCCAGTTCCCTTGTAATCACATTATAGTATCCAATCAAATTTGTCAGACAAGACTTTCCCTTAACAAACCCCATGCTGTTCCCTTGTGTAAGGCAATGGTCAGGCCACACCTTGAGTACTGTATACAGGTCTGGAGGCCTCATTTCAAGAAGGATGTAGAGCTGCTGGAACGAGTACAGAAAAGGGCAACAAGATTAATGAATGGAACAAAGGGGTACTCTTACGAAGAAAGGCTTAAGTTTTGCAAATTACAGTGTCTGGAGACTAGGCACTAGTGAGGTGATCTGATAGAGGTGTATAAAGCCTTGAATGGTTTGAGCATGCTCAATGCTGATGGGATTCTTCCTCTTGCTCAGAATAATCACCTGAGAGGGCATAAATTCAAATTGAGGAAAGACAGATGTAGGATAGACATCCGGGAATTTGCCTTTAGCCAGCAGGTGGTTGGTTGGTTGGTGGAACAGACTTCCATCCCTTGTCGTGGAAGTTGATAGCCTAAATAAATTTAAGGCTCAGCTGGACAGGTATTTCGAACGAACAGAGGGGTGAAATGGAAGTGGTTTTTTTTTTTTTTTTTTGCATAAGCTTGCTTTCTTGCATCATATGCCTCTACTAATGCTAATGTTAGACCACACTTGGAATACTGTGTTCAAGTATGGAGACTGAACCTAAAGAAAGACATTGAACTTCTTGAAAGAGTGCAAAGATGGTAACTCGCCTGGTTAGATCGGCAAAAGGGTGTCCTTATGAAAAAAGACTTCGAATATGGGGGGTTGCAGAGTTTGAAAACTAGACACCTTAGAGGAGATTTGATTGAGGTGTTTAAGGCTCTGAGAAGCATTAGTAAAATGAATGAGTACAAAATTTTCGAGATTATAAATGATGCTAGAACTAGGGGACATAAATTGAAGTTACGGGGGTAAATGTTTAGATTGGACTGTAGGAAGTTTTATTTTAGCCAGCGAGTTGTAAATTACTGGAATAGGTTGCCTACATGGGTGGTAGAGGCTGACAGTTTGGGGAAATTCAAAGCTCATCTGGATAGTACCTTCGGGTGAGGGAAGCGCATAGGATGATAGGTTTAATTTCCTTTTCTTTTATTAATTATTATTATTTATTTATTTATTTATTTTATTTTATTTTATTTTTTATCATTGTTTTATTCGGGTTTTTTTTTTTTTTTTTTTTTTGGTTGGTGCAGCATAAGCCATAGGCTTTCTTGCACCACGCGGCCATTACTAATATGTGTGTGAATAATTTCTGCAGTCTTGTCTAGATGATCCTGCAATGCTTCTTTAACCAGTGACCATTATTTTCCTTGGATTAGAAGTTAAACTAACAGATCTGTAATTACTCATGACACCCTTTGATCCCTTTGGTGAATTGGTGATACATTTTCACTTCTCCAGTCCGTGGGGACATCCCTGTGAATACAAGGAAGCTCTCGTAATTATGACTAAGGGCTTCCTTACTTCCTTTCCTGCCTCCTTTAATATAGCTGGATACATCCGTCCAGCAATGAGAGCACAACAATACAAATGGCCCTCAGTCCCCAGCAGCTTTCACTCTCCCTCTTACGGCAGCGAGAGGATCAGAGTGGAAGCAGAGGGTGCTAAGAATCTCTGGGTACGACCAGGCTGCCATGCACAGAAATTGAACATGGCCTGTTATAACGTACGATCACTCATCGGTGAAGACAGGATATTAGAGCTGGAAAAGGAATTAGAAAATGTGAATTGGAATATCATCGGTTTGGCTGAAACAAGAAGAAGAAATGAATCACTTATAAGTTTATCCAGTGGAAATCTGCTGTACACCAATGGAAACAGTGAAAGGAGTGAAGGTGGAGTTGGGTTTCTGGTCCATAAAGATTTTAAAAACAACATTTTGGAATTCAAAAGTACATCGCCAAGGGTGTCAAGACTAATACTCAAGATTTCTAAGAGGTACAAGCTAAAGATTATAATGATTTATGCACCAACATCAAGCCATGATGATGAAGAGGTTGAAGAAATGTACACTGAAATTGAGAGTCTTCTAGATGAGCAGAAAACCCACTACACTATTATTATGGGGGACTTCAATGCTAAGGTTGGAAAAAGGCAAAACAGCGCAGAAAGAGGAACTATAGGAAATTTTGGAATTGGTGAAAGAAATAAAAGAGGTGAAAGACTTGTGGAATTTGCAGAATCTCAAGGAATGTCAGTAATGAACACTTTTTTCAAGAAAAGGGTGAACAGAAAGTGGACATGGAAGAGTCCAAATGGATTAACAACTAATGAAATCGACTTCATCCTCACTAACAGAAGATATATTGTGAATGATGTTACCATCCTGAATAAGGTAAATTTGGAAGTGATCACAGAATGGTAAGATGTACACTTGATATAGATGTAGGAAAGGAAAGGAAAAAACTGACTCGAGTAAATAATACAAAGGTCTTTGAAATAACAGAGGAGGAGAAAAAGCAGTATGTACTGGAACTTAAGAACAAGTTTGAGCTTCTGCAGACTGCTCAGGACCAAGATATCGACCAGGAATATTACAACTTTTTGAAAGTGATAAAGCCCAAGAAACCTATAGGGAAACAGAAATCCAAAGAAGAAAAAATTAGTCAAGAAACACTTGTCATGATGAACCAAAGACGACAAATGAAGAGCAAGAAAAACACTGACAGGGAGAAAATTGAGTATACTGAGTTATGCAAAGCCATTAGAAAGAGACTCAGATAGGACATAAGAAGATTTAACACAAGAAAAGTAGAACAAGCATTAAGGGAAAACAAAGGATTTAAATCAGCAGCCATGAGCATTAATACAGAAAGACAAATGATATTGAAACTGAAGAATAGCGATGGTGTACTTATAAACAGCAGAGAAGGCATAATTCAAATAGCAGAAGACTACTATAGAGAATCATACAAGGAGCGAGGGAATGATACCAGCAGTGGGGAAGATGGATTGCAAAGTAGCAACACATACGACATACCCGATATTCTTCCTGATGAGGTAGAACATGCATTGAAGAAAATGAAGAATCGGCAAGTCCCTGGGGAAGATGAAGTTACTGTAGAGTTGTTAAAATTGGGAGGAAGAGACATAACACAAAAACTGGCAAGGCTCTTCACAAAGTGCATTAGAAAAGGTGTGATGCCTATGCAGTGGAATAATGCAATCATAGTTTTGCTGCATAAGAAAGGAGATAAATCAGAAATTGGAAATTATAGACCAATTAGCTTGTTATCCCATATCTACAAGTTGTTCACAAGGGTCATTACTAACAGATTAGAAAGAATACTTGATGAGAATCAACCGAAAAAGCAAGCTGGCTTTAGGACAGGATTCTCAACTATGGATCACCTTCACGTAATATCACAGCTAATGGAGAAAGCAAATGAATATAAAACACCATTATGCCTGGCATTTGTGGATTATGAAAAGGCATTTGACTCCATACAGCATAAGGCAATGTTTTGGGCACTGGAAAGACAAGGCATAGATACTCCATATATTATGATTTTGAAGAAAATATATGAGAGTGCTACCTCCTTTATTAGACTAGACAAAAACAGTAGGAAATTTAAAATCGAGAAAGGAGTTCGACAAGGAGACAATATCTCCGAAGCTGTTTATTGCTGCCCTTGAGGAAGCTTTCAGAAGATTAGACTGGTCGCAGAAAGGAGTCAATGTGAACGGAGAGTACCTAAACCATTTACGATTTGCAGATGACATTGTGGTCATAAGCCGCGATCCCAAAGAATTAGAGGAAAATCTTAATCAGTTATGCACAGTTAGTAAGGATTTTGGACTAAAGATGAATATGGCTAAAACAAAAGTAATGATGAAAAAGTATGCCACGGAAAGGGAAATAATGATTGAAGGAGCAGTAATTGAAAAGGTGGAGTCATATACTTATCTGGGACAAGTTATTAGCTGTAATAATGATAAATGGCTGAAAGTCAAGAGAAGAATAAATTTTGGATGGATAGCATTCAGGAAATATAGTCACATACTGAAGAGCAATATCCCAGTTTGTCTGAAACGTAACATAATGAATCAATGTATACTCCGCACCATGACTTATGGAATTGAAACTTGGGCACTCACCAAAAGAATGGAAGAGAAGCTGAGAACTACACAGCGAAGAATGGAACGAATTATATTGGGAATCAGACTGTTAGATAAGAAGAGAAACACATGGATTAGGCAGCAAACTCAAGTAAAGGGCATTCTTATCGAAACTAAAGAACTAAAATGGTCTTGGGCAGGACACATAGCTCGAAGACATGATGACAGATGGACTAAGAAAATAACAGAATGGTACCCAAGAGGAGCTAGAAGAAAACCTGGAAGACAAAGGCGGATATGGATAGATGAAATTCATGACTTTGTGGGTAGTAAATGGATGGCCAGTGCTCAAAATAGAAGGAACTGGAAAGTTGCTGGAGAGGCCTTCATCCTGCAGTGGATTGAAAATGGCTGATGATGATGATCCCATCCACCCCAGGTGACTTTCTTATGGTTAACTTCAACAATTTCTCCTCCAATTTGCTCTCCATTATTAGAAATTCATTAAGCTCCTTGTTAAAGTTTAATAAGCTTCTGTCCACCGTTTGCCTACAGAATTCTTAATGTGTGAATGTAGATGCAAAATACTCATTCAGTTTGTCAGCTATCTGAGCAGGATCATCAACAGTTGACCCATCGATATCAAGTGAACCAATCTGATTCATCCCTTTTCGTCTAGAGTTTATATAAGTAAAGACATCCTTGCTGTTTTTCTTATCATTCTTTGCCAAAGATTTCTTGTAATCTGCCTTTGCTTGTCTGACCTCCTGTGTGACTTGATTACAGACTAGCTTATATCTACCATAGGCTGCTGTGTCACTTGTTAGTTTATATGCACCCCATGCATTTTTATTCTCTGCCTGAGTTTCATTAGTTCATCTGACATCCATTTAGGCCTAAACCTTGAACAGTATTTCATACTAGGTATGAAAAACCTAGTAGCTTCCAAGAATAATTCCTTGAATGCTTTCCATTTAGAATTTGCTGTGTAACATCATCATCAGTTGGTCCCACTGTATAAAATTTAAAAACTGTTTGAGACCATTCTAATCACCTTTACAAAAGCAAAAACCCTTCCCTTTACTCCTGATGGTAGTTATATCTTTCAGTAAATCCACATCAGTACACTGTTATCATTGCCACATAGTGGTTCCTCTATGCAAATTCTTAATGCACGAATAATCACTGTTGATAACCAGATTAAGAGTATTACTCTCTGTAGTTGCCTCTTGAACGTGCTGCTGCAGAAAAGATTCATCTGATAAATCCATAGAAGTCTTGCTACTGTGCAAGTATCAATCAATAACCCACAAGTTCCAATCAATATCTGGGAAGTTAAAATCCACCATTATAAGGCATTCTGATTTACTGGCCCACTCTATTTCTCTGTACAATTGTTTGTTGTACTCATTAGGATCATTAGGCCTATAACACACTCCTACTCTCATTTTTGCTTTTTCAGTGCTTATGTCACACCATACTCACTCAATATTGCATTGTCCATCTATGTCAACTGGATGCACTTCCTTAGATTTTGTGTTTCTGAACTAACAGCATAACCCTTCCTATCCTGGCTATCCTTTCTGTACACATTGTACTCCCCAAATTCCATTTCTGAACTGCTTATATTTGTGTGACATCACATCTCTGATATCCCAACAATATCTGCCTGTGATGTCTCGACCAGCACTTTTAAATTCCTCAAATTTATTTTCTATACTCCTAGCATAGGTGCATATGCACCTGTTCTTATTCTTAGTTACCCTAACACAGCTGATGTATTTATTTGTTCCATGATGACACCCACCAGTCCCTGCAACCCCCAGCATCCCTCCTTCCAGGCCTCTGCTCATTCTAATAGAAGCAGTGCAAGAATCACTCTCCCCCTGTCTGCAATTGCTGTTAATCTTTTAGTCTGTGAATTCCCCCAAGCTTGCAATTTTCTGACCCACCTAACACTGCCTCGATAGCGTCAGCAAACACTCTTGCATCCCTTCTATTTAAGTGTATCCCATCCCTGTAGAAGCAGTCTCTCCTATTAGCAAGCACAGACCACACTGAGAAAAATTCAATCCCCATGAGCTTTGCACAATCTCTCCTAGGCCGAATTGATTGGCAAGGCTCTCATCATGTACTCCCTCCTATCGTCTCTGGGCAGAATTGTAGACACTTTCAAATTTAACCCTGACTTTTTTTCAACATTGACTTGTACTTGTTAAGTTAATCTGCCGATCTATTCTTAATGTCATTAGTGCCAACGTGTACAGCCTCACCCTTTCTGCCCTTAAAAAATTATATGTGCTCTACAATGTCACCAACTTTTTCCCCTGGCAGACACAGACATACACTGGTTTCATTCCACCTATCCTTTTTACACAGTATATCACAATATAATCATCTCCCTGACAATGGAGTCACCGACAATAACTAGCTCTTGTGGGACAACCACATTCTGCCTTGGAGATTGCCACTGTGTTGCCTGATGTACATGAGTGAGCCTGGCATTGAGTTGGGCAGCTGATAGCTTAATGGGTCCCCTACTTTAATACCTTCGAGGGCATCTACCCGACTTTTCAAACTCTGATAGGTGCCCCCATCAGAATGCTGTTTTGGTGCCTAATTTCTTGGCACTGTCTGCACCTATCACACACACACACACACACACACACACACACACACACACACACACACACACACACACACACACACACACACAGGCGCCTCCGTAGCCAGGTGGGAAGGAGCAGCAGTGCATAGCACACGCTTCTTGATTAGCCCGGGTTCGAGCCCGTCACCACCAAATACGGAGGATGCGGAAAGGTCAGGGAATTACCACCTCATATCCTGGAGCAATATGGCCATAGTTGCTAATGCTCCTAAAAACCAAATAACAAGCGCGCGCGCACACACACACACACACACACACAAAGACATCCTCCTTGGCTAGATCATGTCCTGTTTTTGAAAGATCCACAAACATTTCACGCTGCACATTTTTTTAAATCTGTGATGCATTGGAGAATTGTGCAACCCTTGGTTTAACCCCCCCCCACCAGTCACAGAACTCCTGCTACTTTGTGCCCGTTGCTTTGCTGCTCTAGTCTGTGGCATGATATCCGACTGAATACTATTGATTTACAATAAAAATTAATAAGATTAATACATTTAATTAATTAATTATCAATACTACACTTTCTAATAGATTCCTAAATGCAGTGATTCTTATATGACGCTGTCTAGTTTTATGTTAACGCTACCTATTTCCCACAATTAAAAATTTGAATTCCTACCACTCACTCTATTCTATAGCAATGGCTGCAAGATTCGAACGAAACAATGGTTTTATGCATATTAAGTAGTAACCTTCAAAATCTTTGTATAAATTAAATATAAAAATAATGAGCGTAACTAGGACTATAAAGTTACTTATAAAGTATGATATAATATGACAATTAAGTAAATAAAATGGCAAAAGTCTTCAAAAAATTTATGATTTCTTGAAGCTTGAAATTCACTGCTTGCACTTGTAATGACACTCAATGCCCTCTCTACATCATACATCAGTATTTAAATACAGTATTTAATCCTTATGAATTTATAAAAACACGAGAATGGTTTTTTAAAGAGCAGTCAGTAACTTTTCAGAGGTAACCAGGTGTGACATAAATCACAAAAATAGTTATTTAGACACTGCTAATTTGTTGAAAAATTATTAATGTCTCGGAATTATTTCAGAATAATTTGCAGCATGATGAAGCAGAATAGGGCCATGTTCAGTGAAATGGCAGTCATAGCTACCATTGTTTATTCATTTATATAATGCATATCAAAATTATTGAAATGAAGGTTTGACTGATTTTACCATATTCAGTAAGAGCACAATAAAGCCAGTTGTTCCTGTCCACAATGCCATTTATAGAATTTATTAGATTTAAGTTTTATTTTTCATGTGGAATCAGTGTCATTTCTTTTATTATCAAATTCATTTATTCTCGTTCTAATCAGCAATTGTTGAATTTTAAGTATATTGTTTTTTTGAAGATATCTGTATTGCCTGTGATTCATCTTTAGTGGAGATAGTAGTACCACATCCTTTAATTGAGGGAGGTCTCTGCAAAGAATGTAAAGATGACATTGTAGAAACAATGTTTGCATATGGAGATGATGGATCTAATGTATGTATTTATTCTCCTTTTTAACTTGAAATCTTTTTTTAGAAAATACTAAATGACATTTTTATACTACAATTCTTTGTTCTCTTTTTTTTTTTTTATGAAACTCTAAAAACTAAAGGTATTAAAGCCTATTGTACTTAATACTGTGCATGGTTTGAGAAGACAGAAGATACTTGTTATAGTTAAATTTTGGTAGATTGTAATTTTTGGAAAATACATATGAATGAATGGAAGTGATAAATGAGGAAGAGAAACAGTTAGTTCTGTGAAAGTGCATTGGACAGTGAATGGATATTGACTGGTAAAGCACATGTTAGGAATGGTTTGGAAGAGAGTGATAGAATTCTAGGTGTTCCAGTTCCAATTCAGAAGAACAGTAGTGCCCATAAAAATATCTATAGAAAATGCATGCGTCAGAAACTGAACTTCTATGAGACAAAGAGTGGAGAGACTTTGTAAGGGATGGTTTATTAATTAACCTGACTGTCCTCTTTTGAATAGGATCAAGGAGTTTAAGAGAGGTTTTTTGAGGCCCTTCCTTAGATGTCAGAACAGTATTCCATATTTGGATGGATTTGGGGTTTGTACAGAGTATATAGCTTTTTAGAAGAAATGTAATTCTGAGAGTGAAAAAGAACTCCCCCCCCTCCTTTTTTATGAAGAGGAATCAATATTTGCAATGTGCTTATGCCAAGGGAAATTATAAGTCAAGTAATCTCCAGTAGAGATATGTGATCTTGTCTGAAAATGTATCATTGAAGATGAGCACAGCAACAGTAGACTCTTTTCTGGAAGAAATAAGACAAGCAGTAGACTGCTTTTTTTGTAAGAAATAATCACTCAGTTTTAGTTGGACCAAAGTTAAGAGTTTTCACTCCATTGGAGAATTACCAGAAGATAGGAATTGCTGGTAATATTTGAGAAATTGAAGCTGTTTGTGGTATGGTTTCGAAAAATATAGGTGGAAAGTAGTGTGCTGTCATGATCAGAACTATGAATAGGATTTACATTAAAAGGTAAACAGTAGGAGAAAGAACTGAATCTTGGGGGCACCAACAATATTAGTTGGTATCTTCCAACTATCATTCCCTACAGTGAATGGTCAGACAGAAGACAGAATACATAATTGCAAAAGATGGATGGCATTCCATAAGATGAGAGCCTTGTCAGATCTTTATGCCAAGCACAATCAAAGCTTTGGAAATGTCATCAGAAACGACATTGACATTATTTATGTTGGCTTCAGTAAAGCTTCTGATGTGGTTCCCTATGAAAGGCTGTTATATAAACTGGAGCAAATTGGGATTAATGGCAAGGTCCATCACTGCATCAACAGCTGGCGAAAAAGATAAGAGACAGAGATTAGTCATAAATGGACATACCTCAAAGTATGCCAGTATAGCAAGTGGAGTTCCTCTGGGGCCATTTCTGTTTCTTATTGTCCTTAATAACATTGATGAGGAATTGAATGAGAAGTTGTCAACATTTGCTGATGAATTAAAGGAAGGGCAGTTAATGAACCAAGTAATTTTGCTTCAAAATGACTTAGATTGGTTGCACTTATGATTTGAAAAATGAAAACTGAAATCTAATGCTTCTGAATGTAAGATTTTGCACCTAGGGAACAGAAATCCAGAAGTTAATTAAAAGCTGAGGGATTCAGGATAAAAAAGACTTAAGGGTTACAATTCAGTTAGACATGAAATTTTCCATCATGGTTTCCTTTCTATCATCTATACAACCTTCATAAATAGGGAAAATGATGTCATTGTCCTTTTATATAATATAATTATGAAACCACATTTAGAATAATGTGTTCAAGTCGTGATGCTGCACATGAAGAAAAACCACGTTTCTAAAATCGGAAGAAGGACAATAAGATTGGTAACGAGTTTTAAGAGGACTGAAAAGTTTGGTAACTAGTCATCTTGGTGATGGAAGCTGATAGAGGTATATAAGGTCCTGAATGGATCAATAAAATGAAAGGGGGAATCAGCAAAATGATTATATTTTCACTGGTAGAAGAGAAAAGAATCATGGGGGTGGGAGACACAAATACAAAATTTTGAGCAGTAATAGAATTCTGGATCTCATGAAGTTTACTTTTGGGCATCATATTCTAGATACAGTGGTACCTTGGTTTGCGAGCATAATTCGTTCTGGAAATGTGCTCGTAATCCAAAGCACTCGTATATCAAAGCGAATTTTCCCACAAGAAATCATGGAAACCCAGATGATTTGTTCCAAAACTCAAAAATATTCATATACTATAAAAATGATTAATACAAAATACATACATACCTTTTCATATTTTTAATATTTAAATTTAATATACATAAAGCAATCGAATTTATGGTAGGACGACTTTCACTGTCACTAACGGAATCACTGCTATCTGTTGACTCTTTCTTTTTGTGCGAATTTAACAAGGAACCTCTCCAATGATACTTGCTTTTGCCTCCTCTTGAGGATTTCACGGAAATATGACATTGCATTGTCATCGCTCGTACTATTACAAAACGAGGAGGCACGCTTGATACACATAAACAAAGCTGCGCGCGTGTAGCAACTGAATAAACAACACCGTAAAGGCAGAGATACACTATTAACACTTCACATTTTACTAAAGCACATTTCTAGGGGTTACTACCATAAAACAATAAAAACAATTTCCAGTTGTGTTTCTGCTAGTGGAATCTGTTATAAACTGGTAGTAAACTCGATCTAATTGCATTTGCGATTATACCGATAGCTGGAATTGTGTTGGTTTTTATGTTATTATGGTGAAATGTGTTTCCCCTTCACTGATATAAAAACCATAAAAAAAAATACATTTTCAGAATCTTCTCTTCATTCATATCGTGTTGTGTTCGATTGGGGTGATTCTGCGTTCGACTGCCATTTCTTGTAAACACAAAGGCGAATCGTGCATAAGCGAATTCGGTTTGTGTTATATAAATCGTGTATGATCGAATTCGTGTAGTGTAAACACGTGTTTTACGAGGACTGACTGTACTCGTATTGCAAGACCTCGCTCGTTTATCAGGTTAAAATTTATTAAAAATTTTTGCTCGTCTTGCAAAACACATGTAGACCAAGTTACTCGCAATCCAAGGTACCACTGTAATTGGAATAAGTTGTCTGTCACTCTGGTCAAGGTGCATAGTTTAATGTTTAATTCGATAACCACTTGGGGTCAGGAGGTATGAATGAAAAAAAAAAAAAAAATGTTTTTTTTTTTTTTTTTTTTTTTGACTGATGTAGGAAAAAGTGGACTTCCTTGAATCATTTTATATTGTAATACTAAAAGCTAATATATTTATTGTAATTCACCAAGTTCTATATGGATCTATGTGGTACTTGACATCCTGCTGGAACACTGATGTAGTATGGACTATTGTTATTATTTGTTACCATGTAACATTAAGTTTATCTTAGCACACTCCCGGTATTTTCAAATTAGTTTTTTACATGACAACAAAATCCATGAACTGTGAAAAACACTTACGAATGATTTAATTGCTCATGTTTGTGAGCCAATCGGGAGTGATCAACATTGAATTGTCCATGAAATTTGCAAGTGAAATTGGTATTTCTTATGGGACATGTCAACAAATTTTACTACATGAGTTGGCGATGTAATTCATTTCAGCCAAGTTAGTGCCTCACATCCTCACTAATGTTCACAGAAAGTGGCAAGAACTTGCCACACTCTGTGAACATTAGTGAAGATGCCTGGATCTTTATCAACGTCCTGCTGATGGCTCACAATTTTTTTTTTTTTCATTATTATTGATGACGAATTGTAGGTGTTTGGCTACGACTCAGAAACAATGTCTCAGTCCTCTCTGTGGAAGACCCTTTTCTCCAAGCCCCAAAAATGCAACACTGTTTCAATCAAATATGCAGGGTGTGCTTATCATACTTTCTTGACTTGCAGGGCATTGCTCATTATAAATTTGGCCCAAATGATTAAACAGTGAACCGGTAATACTACTAAACAGTTAGCCGACCGGGCTAGCCAGGTGGGTAAAGTCCCTGCCTGGCAACCCAAAGGTAAAAGTGTAAAGTGTGTTCGTGTCAAACGGCACCAGGGGTTTCCCCCATCTCCGCGTGGTTTTCTTTGTGGGTGTAACAGATCACTGTTAAGGCCAGAGATTTAAAAGTGTATGGGATTTGGAAGTATTGTGTTGTGTATCGTTGTTCCTCTGGCCATTTAGCCGCTAGATGGCTAGACCCCTGCAGGGGCCCAACGTTGCCCACACTCAGCCCCGTGGAGGCAGACCAGGTACACCTAGCATAATTATTTACTCTGGCAGGCCCTGCCACCTAATTTCCTGAGATTTCAGTGGCTAGGACCCAAAAAAAAAAAAAATAAAATAAATAAATAAAAATAATAATAATAACGCGATTTTAAGGGGTGGTTCGCTAATGAGGTTAAGTTTCGGAATTGATGCACGATTTGGCTGTTATAATTTGGAAGTTTAAGTTTTTGTCGTGTGGGGCGTACACTGTGATGTATAGAGAGAGAGAGAGTGGGGGGAAAGACAGAAGTATGAGGCCAATAGGGTAGACGACCCCAGATATCAGTGTGGCATGCCCATGCCGCACCAGGAGAAGTAAACGGGGGGGGGACGGTCCCGGCCCCTCCCACCGCCAGGATATGGAGAGAAAGTGGGCCAGACTAGGTGTCCAACCCAGATCGCCAAAAGGCGAGGCAACAGCATAGCTGCGGTCACAGTCATGGTTTTTGGATGTTCAGTTCAGTGTCACTTCAGGTAGGTCACAGTCTTGGTTCAGTCTCACTTGTCTCGTGTTCATCTTATGGGATCAGGAAGAGGAGTGATGACTCTGGTCAGTTTGTAGTACTGCTTTGATGTCAATTCAGGTAGTCATATTCGTTGAGAGCATCAGTCCTGGCCATTTGCACCAGGTCATGAATGGAGAGTTATTTTTGTTGGTAATTTCTTCTGATCGGTTGTAGTCATGCGGTATGTTCACGCTGTAGTCTTGAATGTCTCCTCCTTGGTTAGTTTCAATGGAGTTCTTCTATTCAGATGTTTCCATACTGTTGCGGATAGCGATTTCTGTTCTCCTTCTGTTAAAGATGTCCTGGGCGTAGCGGCTGAACGCGGTGTACTCGTCTTCCGAATCCAGGAGGTGATGCTCATTGTCTTTTGGTACAAACTTTATACTGGTGATGAGTACTGATCTTTGTTCCTCATAGCATTCACATTTGTGCATGATATGTTGCCACGTCTCCATATTGCCACAGGTGCAAGTTGGGTCCTCGGTCAGTCCGAATGCATTCAGTTTTGCATTAAAGGGCCCATGGCCCGTCAGGAGGAAGGTGGTGTTCAGTCCTGGGTAGAACCATTTGGGAGCTTTTGGATAGGTCTTGTCTACGTAGGGTATAAATTTCCGTGTGACTTCACCCTTGGTCGTCTTTTGCCATCTCCTCTGCCAAGTTTCTTTCAGGTGGTCCATGATTTTCTGTTTTTCCATTCGGTGGTTGTTTGTAGGGTCCAGTGTAAAAGTGTCAAACGTGGTTGGTGTTCCCTTTGCCAGGTAGTACATCAACCCACATCTCGCCACCTCCAGGTCCAGAGGGAGAGTTCCCGCCAGGACCTGCAGCGCACAGGTACTCACCGTGTTACACGCCCTGGTGATGGTGAGGAGTATTTTTCGCTGTATTGTATCGAGGATTCTTTTATTTACTGCAGTTCTTGCTTTGACGTACCATATTGGGGCTCCATAAGTAATTGCTGGGACGAAAATTGCTTTATAGTAGAGGGATAATGTTCTTTTGTTTAGTCCCCAGTCTCTGCGTGTTACTCTGACTACTAGTGCTGCATATTTTCTCAGCTTCTCCTTCAGATATAAAAGGTGTTGTTTAAAGGACAGGTTGGAATCTAGGATAATGCCTAGGTATTTCATCTGTTTTGCAAGTTTGATTGTGCTTCCCCTTACTTTTATCTGGGGCGGCCGTCTGATGTTGAGTGTTCCTCTCAGTAGAATTGAGTTCGTTTTGGTCGGGGAAATCTCCAGTGTATGCAGGTTTGCCCAGTCCTGGAGCACTTGCAGTGCATGGTTTGCACAGGCTTCTAACTGTGATCTAGAGCTCGCTGCCACCGTTAGAACGAGATCATCCGCGAAAGCTTGTGCGTTGACATCACCCAAGTCGAGTGCCAGGAATTCATCAAAAACAATGTTCCACAGGAGCGGCCCCAGGACAGATCCCTGCGGGCAGCCCCTGCGGACCGATCTTGTCAGGCTCCGGAACGGTGCCATTACCCTGATTTTTCTATCTGAGAGGTATTCAAACCCGCAACCCAAAGGTCGCGGGTTTGAATCCCACCTTGGGCTTGGATCAAAGTACTGC
The DNA here is from genome assembly GCF_048544385.1 of Mastigoproctus giganteus. Taxonomy (NCBI): domain Eukaryota; kingdom Metazoa; phylum Arthropoda; class Arachnida; order Uropygi; family Thelyphonidae; genus Mastigoproctus; species Mastigoproctus giganteus. Next base: position 155,681,270 of record NC_143583.1, read on the forward strand.
AAAAAACCTTGGGAGGTGCACTATGGCCCCAGAAGCCGATGCGCCAACAACTACCAAAAAAAAAAAAAAATTAAACAGTTCTGTAGTGGTAGTGCTATATTATTTGAAGAAAACTGCCAGAAAAGTGGGCTTCAATGAATTGGCACTTGCATCGTGACAGTGCCTCTGAACACGTGCCAATTTCTTGCTGAGTACTGTGGTTTTCATTGTCATGGTCTCTCAGCTACTGTACTCACTGGATTTATCTTCCTGTGATCTTTTTTGCTTAAAATCCCTTGAAAGGTCCAGATTTGAAACAAAACTTAGGAAATTATTCAGAATGCAACATAGGAACTACTAGTAATTTCAAAAGAAGCCTAGGAATGCCTCCAGAAATTGCAGAATCATTGTAATTGGTGCATATAGTGTAAAGGAGCCTACTTCTACTACAAGGAGACATCCAACTAGCTGGTAAGCATCATCATATCCCAAAATATTAGTTCATTACACCTCATATGCAATGAAAATTCTCGCTGTGGCAATATTCTGTGAGAGCATATCTCATCCTACTCAGAAAATACTGTTTGGTCATACAAATACAATCTTGGCATGAGCAAGTCACAAACAAGCTCTATCAGATAAAGCCTGTAATCCAATATTGGCAGTCTACTCTGCATAGGAATCGCAGAGAGGAAGTTGTTTTAGCTCGCCTCCGCATAGGACACAGTCATCTTACACATGCATTTCTGCTGAGGGCAGATGACTCCTATATGTGAGAACTGTGACACTTATTTAAGTATACGTCACATTTTAACCGAGTGTCCACGTTTTAGACACGAACATGATTTTTATTTTACTGCTTTAGTCATCTGGCTGAGCCTTATACACTCAGTCAGATTTTATCCGACAATGACAATGTGTCTGCTGTTTTTAGCTATTTAAAATCAGTAAACCTTTTTACTCGTATATAAAATTTAAATTGTATAAGGTGGCCATCATGGTCTAATTAATTAGGTCACTGATTGTTTTAACTTTTTATATATTTTCCTGGATTTGAAGGAAAGAAACAAGCTTCCACTTGTAAGTTTCGAAATTACTGAGTGAAGGTGGGCAGGGCAGTTGTCGACAGTCAACATGATTTTTCTGTTTTCTTTCGTCATCTTTAATTTAAAATCCACTGTTCAAAAATTTCACTTGTCATCCGAGATTTTTTGTTGTAGTCCGACTCTAATGATTTTACTCCTTTGAAACATCGAAGGTTGTTTACTTTTGCCTATTAAGAAAAGCTTCAGTTTTTCATTACCAGCCATATTTGCACCAACCAATAATTCTCTCCTTACTGTTTTTACCACCTAAACATTTATCACTTTTAAAAGGCAGCACCTTGTTTGACAAACATTTAAAAATTAGACCCGCTTCATCAACATTGAATATGCTTTTGGGCTTGTAGTCCTCCATAATTTTTTCAAAACTTTTTCTTTTCAATGGGTACAGTCTTCTTCGATTACAACTCCACTTTCACCAAAAATAACTTTTTCGAGTAAGCCATGGCACGGCGCCTCCATAGCCAGGTGGGTAGGAGCAGCAGTGCATAGCACATGCTTCTTGATTAGACCGGGGTTCGAGCCTGTGACCACCAAATACGGAGGATGCAGAAAGGTCAGGGAATGACCACCGTATATCCCCGGAGCATTAGCATTAGCATTAGTAGAGGCATTTGATGCAAGAAAGCAAGCTTATGCAGCATCAGCCAAAAAAAAAAAAAAAAACCCACTTCCACTTCACCCCTCTGTTCGTTCAAAATACCTGTCCAGCTGAGCCTTAAACTTATTTAGGCTATCAACCTCCACCACAAGGGATGGCAGTCTGTTCCACCAACCAACCACCCGCTGGCTAAAGGCAAATTTCCGCACGTCTATATGGCCTTAGTTGCAATATGGCCTTAGTTGCTAATGCTCCTAAAAACCAAATAACAAACAAACACAAACAAGCCATGGCACTTTTTAAATTTGTCCAACCAACCAGAACTGGCTTGGAATGTTTTATGCCTCAGAAAAGATGTATACTCCATAGTCTTTTCTTTTATTAATAGCCCCTGATATTGGCATGTTTTGGTCTCAATCAACTTCACCCACATAAAAACTGCTTCATCTACATTTTCATGCACACTTCTGACTGGATCCTGTTTCCTCAAACAGTTTGAGAATTGAAACACCATGTTTTTCAGAATGGTTGACACGCTACTGGCAGAGATACCAAATTTTAAAGCAATTTCTTTTTTTTTTTTAATGCCCTGATCTACTCTATTAAGCCCTTCACTTATTCCACTTCACTCAAGGATTTCCTCTTAGATGTAAGGTTACCTGCACAGCAACTAAAACAAAATTGATTTAGGGACCATTTGTACATACCACGTAAACAGACAGGCAAAATTAATGTAAATCTAGATGACTCATTTTTGATAAACAGATGAATTTCTGTAATAAAGGAAAATCACTCTCTCCTAATTCTCTAATAGGGTGCTTACAGTAGAAAACAGGTTGACCAGAGTGTCAAGAATATGCCTTTAATCTTTGCCAGTGGCTGTGGACATATAGATAGTGACTGACCAGCATGACTTCTTTGGTACAGTAGAGGTGGTTGTATAGGTGTATCGGGCACTACTAAATTATGGAATGTTTAGCTCTTAATTCGTGCTCTTAAGAATTAAACCCTTTATCTCTTAAAACCTAAATTCATTAATTTTTAATTCTTTTAGCTCTTAATCCATGCTTTCTAGAACATCAGCTCTTTCCATAAAGGCCAGAGGTGCATACAGTGCATACCCAGGTCTCTCGAAATCAGTTCGTTATATGGCAATTTTCTTCATTATATGGAAACTATTTTCAATTTACCGACCAAGAGTAAATCAAAAAAATTCGCTGAATAGAAAAATTTTGCTATATGGAAGTTCGTTAAAAAGAGGTCTGACTGTAATTTATTCCGCTGTTCACTTGATCTTGCCCATTCAAGTTCTCTAAAGCAATTAACTTCACATTATCAACAGAAATTACACTATTAGCATTAGCATTAGCATTAGTAGAGGCATATGATGCAAGAAAGCAAGCTTATTCAGCATCAGCCAAAAAAAAAAAAAAAAAAACCCCACTCCCATTTCACCCCTCTGTTCGTTCGAAATACCTGTCCAGTTGAGCTTTAAATTTGTTCAGGCTATCAACTTCAACAACAAGTGATGGAAGTCGGTTCCACCAACCAACCACCCGCTGGCCAAAGGCAAATTTCCGCACATCTATCCGACATCCGTCCTTCCTCAATTTGAATTTATGCCCTCTGAGGTGATTATTCTGAGCAAGATGAAGAATCCCATTGGCATTGAGCATGCTCAAACCATTCAAAGCCTTATACACCTCTATGCTGCTTTTCAATGGTCAAAATTTAACTTAGTATCATTGCACATTAGAGATGACACTGTGGCAACCATAAGTACTAGGACAATGTTAAGACAGTTATTAGTTTGCATTTAAAAGTTCATTTTCCATATGTGATGAAATTATATTAAAAATTTATTCTTTACTGTATTCTGATATGCTCTTACAAGTCAATTTTTCAAACAATCATTCAGAATCAAGTACCATTCATGGTTCACTGAATCATGTTACAACAAGTCATGGCTCATATTGTTGCAACAGTTATGTCTTGTATATGCATTGTTTTGGGGGGGGGGTCTAGATATCAATGTTATAATTCTTTTTTGTAGTGAAACTTCATCGAGCATATGAAAAGAAGGGTATCCCTGTATATCTAAAAACATGTACGTAAAAGTACATTATCATTGGATCTAAAAGAACTTATTATTGTGAAAAGTGCCACATTTCGTTATTATCAAAGAATTTCCCTTAATTTGTTATATTGTTATAAGTGAACTCTTTACTGTATTATGCTTATGATTTTGTTTCTTTTAGGCATATTGTGTGATTTGTGGTCAGGCTGGAGAGCTTCTTATCTGTGATAATTTTGATTGTAACAGGTAAGTAAACACATGTTTAATCTTAAAAAAAAATAAGCAGAAATATCATTGGCGATTTATTTCTTTCATATTATGAGTCCTTACCATGCAAGAATGTTATGGGGGAACAGAGTGAAGGCAAGTTATCATTGAGATTTAAATTAATGCTTAATTATAATTGTGTTACTAGATATAATTAAGTGAAATACAGTTCATTTCCATATCAGTAATATTTGTAGTTAATATGGTAGACTACGTTATAATACAAAAATATATTTTTATTACAACATGATGATCCCTCGTGGGTAGCACAGCTGGTATTAAATAAATAAATGATTAAATTTTCTGTTTATACTCCCGCACGACAACCAGGTCAGTAGAGTTTACAATAAATTGTCAATACAAATATTTATCGTATTTAGTAGTCACGAGCTTGAACTCCAGTCCACTCTCGCTCCTGACCACTCGACTACGTCAGGCTTTTAATTGTCATCCTCCCCACACTAAGTGAAAGAGACCTGAGTTTGAATGATCTGATGAATTTTTATGGGCTTTCTCACAACGTGGCTAAGTTAGTTGATCTCAGGCAAGAGTAGCATGCCCCCCCCCAGAAACTAGTGTTTTTCATCCAGCAAACACCATATCGACCACAGAACACACACACAATTTACAGATATATTATATATGGCACAATGTGGCCTAAGTTGCTGATGTGCCTAAAATTCTACATCAACTAATCAACAACGTAATGATTATTTAGAGATATCTTCAAAAACAATCCACCTCTTTATTCTGCATATTTAAATTTTCATATGGTAAATGGTTAAATTAAAAGAAAGAAGACTGATAAGTTAAAACCATTAAAATGCTACCTCCTTGAAGCATTTTAATGGTTCTTTTCATTGAGTGTGTTGAAACTTACCAACTGGCAACAGATAAAACTGAATAACTCAAGAATATTTTTAGTAACAATTTGCTTATCTTATCAATTAATGATAATGTGCTTATTCAAGAAATTTAATAAAATCATATCAATATTATAGTGAATCTGGCTTTAATCTTCTTTGTATATTTTTATTTTCAAAATGTTGCATTAATCTACTATGCATATTTTAAAATATGGTGTGTTCTGTTACAGTTGAGGAAGTAATAATTAACAGTTTGAAAAGGAACATTGATTTCTCCCTGCTTTAAGACCACTTTATAAAATTTGTTTCTGAAATCAGTTCCTCAAAATCTGCACACTGCGTCTACAAAAGAAAAGCCCTCTCTTCCATATTTCTATATAAAATTGGTTCTGGCCAGGGTTATCATATTATTTATATTGGGCCTGACACTGCCACTGCTCTAACTAGTTACATCACAACAGGAGTCTTTATAGTAAATAGTATTTATGTGTGTGGGTTATTTGCCTTCAATTTAATGGTGATTTTAGTCAAATTTAAGACGTGTTCTCTCATTTAAGGGAACACAAGTCTTCTGTACTTACAACAACAGTTATAGGTACCTACAAAATTAAATAATCATTGTGCACTAAAAGTCCATTGTTACAAGAATTACTTAGTATACTTGATAGTATGGTACAACTGTTGCAAAGGTATTCTTTATATACATAGAAAAATAGCAAACTAAGTTTTTAATAAATTTTACTTATAAAGTGCTAATATTTTTTAACACACACACACACACACACTCACACACACGGTGATTACTGAATTGCAACCACTCCATCTGTAATGGACTATGCCGCATAGCTTGATATAAAATGCCGAACAGCTTTGTACGCTAGAGCAGTGGTAATTTGCATCTGGTCATGCAAGTCAAAGTGATAAAGTAGCAGTTATGGGACATAATAAAGATATCATGGAGTTTCAAAAAGGCATGATTGTGGGAGTTCATGAATCTAGTGGTTCCATATCGGAAACAGCATGTCTTTTTGGTTGCTCACGACTCACTGTGGTCAAGATGTACAAAGAATGGTATCAAATGGGTCAAACCCCCTCCTGCCGACAGAACTGTAATGGATTACAATGCAAGGCAGCTGTTCATGGTGAGTGATGTGTGCAGCGCATCATATGATCTCAACGATAGGTCACTGTGCAACAGTTGACATTGCAATTCAATGTGGAGAATGCAGGAACAATATCCCAAATTATGATGTGCTAGACACCCAGACGTATGGGATTCCACAGCAGATGAACCAAGTGACACTCTCACCTCTCTGCCGATCGTCATCAATGGCGAATGCTGTGGTGTCAGCAACACGCTGGTTGGATGTTTGTTTGTTTGTTTGTTATTTGGTTTTTAGGAGCATTAGCAACTAAGGCCATATTGCTCCGGGATATGCGGTGGTCATTCCCTGACCTATCCGCATCCTCCGTATTTGGTTGTGACGGGCTCGAACCCCAGTCTAATCAAGATGCATGTGCTACGCACTGCTGCTCCTTCCCACCTGGCTACGGAGGCGCACGCTGGTTGGACGCCAGAGGATTGGAAACAGTGTGCTTGTTGGATGAGTCCAGATACCTAGTGCGACATGCTGTTGTATGCCTTCGTGTGTGTGTTGCAAGCAACGTGAGTCTTTGGATCCATCGTCCATGGTGCCCACTATCCAGGCAGGTGGCGGTTGTTGCTAAATATGGGGCATGTTTTGGTGGCAAGGACTAGGATCCCTAGTGTCTATGGACAAGTGTTTCACTGGTGAGGTCTACCAGCAACTCTAGGAAACCCTGTGCACCTGTCATGTTGCATTTTTTTCCTGTATAGAAATGGGATCCTCCAAGACAGCAGTTCCCAAACTGTTGAGATTGACAGATCCCCTTCAAAAATCAAAACATATTTTCAGACCCCTATATATATGCATATGTTTGTGTGTATATATATGCAGCACACTGGGTTTTCTAAAAATAAAATTCAAAATTTTATGTGTGAAACAACTCAACTTTATTCTTATTTTTATACAGATATATAATAATAACTTTATTTATCATTAATTTGCTATACATAGAACGAATGATTTGAAATATGTATACAATTTTGTATACTAATATGTATACTAATCGTATTGAAAATACGTAATGTTCTATAATGAAATTTGTTGCGATTCTATCAGCATATTTTTTAAGAAAATAAACACATATTACTTGATACCTTCTGAACATTTCACGGAGCCCTCCCGGAACTGGTCTACGGATGCCCAGGGGTCCGTGGACTCCAGTTTGGAAAATGCTGCTCCAAGACTATAATGCACCGTGTCATTGGGCCTGTGCTGTGCACAACAGTTCAAGGAACACAGTGAAAATATAACTCATCTTGATTGGCCTCCAAATTGGCCTGACCTCAATCCCATTGAACACCTGCAGGATGTTTTGAAATGGGGAAGCGAGTCATATGGACACACAACGTCATCTATTCTGGTACTGTGGAAAACCACAGTACCAGAATTGCAGGCAGCATGGCTGCAGATCCCTATGGATGTTTTCAGACATCTAGTGGAGTCAATGCTTGGGTGAAAAATGGCTGTTATCCATGCGAACAGTGGGTTAACATGGTATTAGGTAGTCATACTACATTGGGCCACTGTCAATGATTACTCAGTGTGTGTGTGTGTGTGTATATATATATATATATATATATATATATATATATATATATATATATATAGGGTATAAAAACACATATAAAAATAATGTATATATACATTTAAATAAGATTTAGTCTAGAAGTCAACACAACCTATATAATCCATCCAACAACAAAACTCCATAGAATGCATTGGCAAGAAAATCGGGGATCTAGACCAATGCGTCATCAGCACACAGAGTAATTAACTAAGTAGTGAGACTGCGCGGTAGAGATAGCCACCCATTAAAGCAAAATAGAAGATGGGAAACCCCCTTTTTTACTCAACGGCCTCCACCGAAGCACAACACTAAGTAAGTAGTAGTAGCATTACAATATAGAATACTTACTCGTTGGGCTTTGTGTACCCTATCACAGTTGGCTGAAGAGATCGATAAAAAATAAACTAGTAATATTTAAATAAATAAAAATCAAGTATTAATTAAAAAATAATAATAATAAATAAATAATAATAATTTTAAGAAAATGAACCTGAATATATAAACTAAAATAGCAAAACTGGTATAGGTACAGACAGAAACGAGTAAGTATGAAGCATTACATCGAAAAGGGCTGTCAATCCACTCAAGGCCCCCGATGAAGTAGGGGATTGACGGGCATGTGATGTAATCGCAATACGTTGTATTATTTTATAAATTTGTACAGTCTTTAAGATGTAGTATGATAATATAAATCTATACAGAATTTAGGATTTATCTTGCTACAGATAAAAATGTTTTCATTAGCAAAATGCTATGAAAAATCATTATCGTTTAGCGATATACTTTTCTCTTAACTTAAAATGTATAGGCCACATGAAATGAAGATAACCTAATCTAGGTTAACTTGATTACAAAATTGCATGAACAATAATACTTATATGTAAAATACCATTAATTGATAACAATCTACAATTAAACGAATATATATATATATATATATATATATATATATATATATAAGTAGATTGCGATGAAGGGAGAAGAGATAGAGTAATGAAACTGGAAGTCGAAACTATGGAAAAATGCAAAGGCACCTGTAAAGTAAAAATAATAATAAAAATAAATAAATTAGATCTTTTAAGGTTCACTGGTACACACAGGTACCACGATTCTACAATACCCTTCGCGACATCATGCCATGTGTTTAAGAAATGTTCTTGTTTATACTCTGGTATGATTACCAGGTCAGTAGAGTTTACAATAAATCAATCAGTACATATTGTTAATCGTATTTAGCAGTCACAGGCTCGAACCACGATCCACTCAAAGAGCGTGTGCTACCACACTCGTGCTCATGACCACTCGGCTATATCAGGCCTAATATATTATATTAGGCCTGATATATTATAATATATATCATAATACACAGTGGGGGTCTCGTACAGCAAATGCCCCATACAATAAACTTTTCGAACCACAAACCTGGGTTCGTGTGCCTGGATTTTAACCTCTTCCCTTATTACTTTTCCCTATTTTCATATCAAAAAAATACTAATTTTTTAAATAACGATTTTTATTGCTTTTATGCCATGTAATATGGTGCTTGATTATGGAACAAATTGAAGTATTCAACGTTATTCCTAGAATTATCATCCCGATCAGAACTGCAATATTCTTCAGTCATTATTCATAATTAATTCTTCATTATTAATTATCCATAATTAATTCTTGAAAACAAAACAGATAGCCTCGTGCAGCACAGTGCTCAGGAAAGAACACCAGGCGACAACACTATGCAAGGTATCAGCAGGCTTCATCTGACGCTTGTCTCAGATAAAAATATTCCAAGAAACGCACCCGCCGGCGAATGGCCACAAGAGCCATATTGCGATGAATACACTACTTTACCACGAGCCGACGGCTTTACTTGGGTGAAGCCGACCCTTCACTGCTTCTGACATCTTTACTGACACTTCGCTCTGGTAAGTATTGAAATAACACAAATTTGTACACGACCACAAGATATCTCAGGATAATAATTTATGACATTAAAATGCTAACCTGAGTTAACTCGGGATAATCAGGGAAGTGGTTAATACAAACACAACACACATTCTGTTTTATTCACCATGTCTTTCTTTTGTTTCAGGAAAGTTTCTTTTGAAAAGAGTTTAAAAAAATTTTGAAAAGATTCAAAAAATGGGTCCTAAGAAAAATGTCAGCGTGAGTCAGCCCAAGAAAACACTCAAGAAAATCACTATTGAAACCAAGAAAGACATCATTCCCAAGCATTAAAAAGGAGCTGGGGTAGTTGATCTGGCAATTGAATATGGAGTCAACAAATCCACCATTGGAACCATCTTGAAGAACAAGGAGAACACCAAAGGCAAATGGCAGGAGATACCATCAGCAAAGAAGTCATCTGTCTGAGAGCAAAGCACATCTATGCTGACCTGAAGGAAAAAAACTCCAGGGCCAAGCTCTGAAAAATCTGAATTTAAGGCAAGCAGGGGGTGGTTTGAGAAGTTTAAGGGAAGGACTGGCATTCACAGTGTCATAAGGCATGGGGAGGCAGCAAGTTCTGATAAAGAAGCCACTGATAAATTTGCTAAGAAATTTCAGAAGCTCATGAAGGATGGAGGATATCTACCACAACAGGTCTTCAACTGTGATGAAACTGGGCATTTTCTGGAAAAAAAATGCCCAGTAAAACCTACATCACAAAGGAAGAACAAGTTCTGCCAGGCCACAAGCCTATGACAGACAGGCTGACCCTCCTCTTTGCTGCTAATGCTAGTGGAGATCTCAAGATCAAGCCTCTCTTGGTGTATCATTCTGAAACACCAAGAGCATTTAAGAAGTACTCAATTGTCAAAGGTAAACTTGGAGTCTACTGGAAATCTAATCCAAAAGCTTGGGTTACTGAGCTTCTTTTCAAGGACTGGGTGCTTGAAGTCTTTGCACCTACAGTGAAGATATATCTGGAGGAAAAGAACTTGCCACTGAAGGTTGTCCTCACCATGGATAATGCACCTGGCCACCCACTTGATTTAGAAGATGCCCTAGAATTGAAGTTAGCTTCCTGAAGATTGTTTTCTTACCTCCCAACACTACACCTCTAATTCAGCCAAATGGATCAGAATGTCGTAGCACACTTCAAGAAGGCGCCTCCATAGCCAAGTGGGCAGGAGCAGCAGTGCGTAGCACACGCTTTTTGATTAGACTAGGGTTCAAGCTCGTGACCACCAAATACGGAAGATGCAGAAAGGTTAGAGAATGACCACTGCATATCCCCGGAGCAATATGGCTTTAGTTGCTAATGCTCCTAAAAACCAAATAACAACAACAACAACAACAACCCTTCAAGAAGCTGTACACCAAAGCACTTTTCACCAGGTGCTTTGAAGTTTGCCATGCTTCCAGCTTCGTGACATTGAGGAAATTTTGGAAGGAAGAATTTAACATTGTGCACACCATTAGACTCATAGAAAAAGCTTGGCATGAAGTGTCAGTCAGTAACCTGAACTCTGCCTGGAGAAACCTGTGGCCAGCCTGTGTTCAAGAAGAACCTGATAATGGAGCCCAAGTCGTGAAGGACATTGTGGCAGCAGCTAAGGACCTGGACTTGGAAGTGGAAAAAGAAGAAGATGTGGAGGAGTTAATAGAAGAGCATGAAGTGCAGCTGACCACGGAAGAACTGAAGGAGCTGCATAAACATCAGGTTGGGGAAACGGAAAAAAATGTTTCCTCAGAAGAGGAGAAAGAGGAAAACGTCACCAAAGGTCCAATGCCTTCAGCTACTATCAAGGAGATTCTTCAGGACTGGAAGAAGCTTCACAACAGGGTATTGGAGTGGCACTCCAACACAGCTGAAGTGAACAGAGTGGGGGACCTCTACAATGACATAGTGCTTCACTACTTCAGGAGCCTTCTTAAAAAGAGAGAAAAGCAGTCAATATTGGATAGATTCTTCAATGCTAAAAAGCAGAAACAGGCAGAAGAACTTGAAGAACCGGAAGCTTCTGAACATGAAGAACCTGTAACCATGAAGAAGAATAAATAGTGTATGTAAATGGTGGCCTTTTTTTGTCGAGGGTCTGGTACCAATTAATTTATTTCCCATAGGATACTATGGGAAATCGTGTTTCATACCACAATCCGGTTTGTGGTATGCCGCCCCACTGTATTATAATATATTACAATAATATATTATAATGTATTAACAGTTTGATTAATTATATTATAAATAATATATTACGGTACTTAATGCTGCAAGTCCGATGATTTTAACATCCTCATCAAGGGTCAACCGTCAAAATCAAGGGAAATACAGCAAGAAGTATAGCCTCTGTTCAGATTCATCACATCTTGTAAAAACAGCTATGCATATAAACCTGGTAAGGCTTTAGAACAACTCCTCAAGCCTATTATAAATATCCTACCTGACAACAGAATGATTACCAACAATCTGCCTGTGATAGAAGCACTGAAAAATAGCAATAATAAGAGTCTCTCCACTCGCTGTCTCATAGACGCACTGTTTCTGCTGCATGCCTCTTCTACAGATACTTCCATGGGCACTGTTCTTCTGAATTGGCTTCTATAATTCCCGCTCTCTCTTTCAAAACAGTCCGAACACGTGCCGCCACCAGCCAACATCTGTTTACTGTCCAACTTCAAACCCACAGAACCAACTTTTCATCTTCCTCATTTATTCATTCTACTGTCGTTTTCTGGAACAACCTTCCTTCATACGTATTTCCTGAAAATTACAATCTACAGAAGTTCAAGTCCAATGTCAACAAATATCTTCTTTCGTCTTCTCAATCTCCAACCCAAGCATGGTACTAAGTACTATAGGTTCTAATACCTCTCGTGTTTGGGGTCCACATAACAAAAAAAAAAAAAAAAAAAAAAATATCGTATACTCATCCTCTATTTTCAATAATCATTTCAATATTAAATGAATAAAAACAGTTGAAAAATCATTTTCAACTTTGAATTTTAACTGTAGGTGGAACTGTGCGCTACACAGTTCGACCCCAGTGGTTGAGTCAATACTTAGCTGGCAGGTTGCCAATATGCATTTTTTAGAGGTGATAAAATGAGTCAAAGAAACTGCGGAGTGAGCAGTGCCGATTTGACCAGTGAACCAAACTTGAATGAAAAAGTTATTAATCTATTTTCAACAAATAAAAACCGAAGAATGGATTTTTATTTTATTAAAATTTTATTTTATTTTTATTTTTAAATAAAATTTCGAGATTACCCAAGTCTGTTAATGGAAAGTGTCCAGTTAATGTTTCGTAGTAATTTAAAATTGCTTATTATTATTACCATCTATGTCTACATGCCTTGTAACCAAGGCAATTTAATGCTGTACAGTCAACCACAGAGGCCACAATTGGGGTTAAGAAGCAGCACCCCCCATACATTGGAGTCATGAGCTGCCACTGATAATAATAACAATATTTCACACACAACATTTGATTTCAATAGCCTCTTCATCAGTATAGATCTAGCACACTTGAAATAAGTTCTGAACAAAATGTACATTAATTTTAAACATATTATAAACTGAAACCTGAATTTTGGAATAACCTAACCAACCTTTGTATTTAAACAACTATATTTTTGATGTCAATACAGTTTACCTACAAACCAAAGGAACCCCTATTGGCAGCCCAGCTAGCTGTGTCTTAGCCAATCTCCATCTGTACTGGTATGAAACTTCTTTACCTTCAGAACTATGTATGTATAGATATATATATGACTTTCTTGTAATAAACTGCTCCAATTTTTAACAAAACTTTGCTAATATTTATCCTCCAGAACCAACACTGGAAAGAACCAATAGCAATAACCTTACAGCTTAAATATATACAACAAAGGAGATCCCTTTAACTTTAATGTAGTCAGCTTCACTCACTGGCACTCCAACATCTCAATAAAAGTGCATTCCAATATTGTTCTTTCACAGAGCATCAGAATAGGCACCATATGTAGTAGCAACAGTTTGATTATACACGATATCAAAATTCTCTGTAATAAACTACTGGATAATACCTACTTTTATTCCTACAGCCTACCTTTATTATCATTTTAATAAAGCTTTGCTTAACCACCTTTTTGATCTTAATAGCATATTGGCAAGCTGATATCCCCTGATTCAGGCTGTGTAAATAATTTACAGTTTATACCCCCCCCCCCAGCCTCTTTGGGGTCTCACAGTCTGGAAAACTTGTGCCCAATGATTGGCTACCAAACGAGTATTAATATAATGTTTATTATTGTTATTAGTAATTATTATAATTTTAAATGGTAATAATTTTTTAAATTGTAATTTTAAAGGGTAATCGTTTGCCATTATTAACATAACTTAAACACACAAAGTATGTTCCCAGAACTGTTCACAAATCCAGGTCCTACTATAGGAACTGGATTCGTGACCCCAGACTGCTCTAGCACACCTATATTCCCTCTTCCTCAGATTACTTTCCACTCTCCTAGCACCCTATATCTTATTTTTTGTGAGCCATTAGTTTTACGAATGCAATATCAAGATGCTGTTCTACTATAATTTGCTTTTTTTTTGCCTTAAACAAAGTTCAGCATCTATATTAAGTTACTTTGATAGTTTATGTTTTCTCCTCTATCCTGGGATATACTGCTTCATTCATTTAATGCCAACTTTCCCCTCACTACTAGCAATATTAATCTTGTCCTACTTACTGTCTTCCTATGCTTGAGGTCTTCGTAACATACTATATATTTCCTCTGACAATAGCCGGTATTTCTTTTCGTCAACTCCATTGCAGCGCGATGGTCTACACCACACAGTCTGCACTCTGACTCCAGCATGGTACAGGAGTAAGTTGCATCTTTGACCCTCTGTTTCGGTTTCTTATTTAATTTCATTTTATTCCTTTCATTTATTTTTTCCTTCCTTTTCCTATCTTTGCCTCTGTCGAGTCAGCCATAAAATATACACCAGCATTATATTTTTACCGCCATCCTTAACCTGGCCTCTATATACTCTCAAGCTGTAACTTGAATTCTTTGTTTCCACCACATGCTACATATATTTCATGTTAGAAACAGAGGCCTTACTTTTTGCTGTACTTCCCTTGGTTTTGACAGATTACCGTTGATGAAGATGTTAAAATCATCAGACTTACAGCATTAAGTACCTTAATATATTATCTATCTATAAAAAAGTTTTCCTCCTAGTGATATTTATTTTAGCCAATGGGAGAAGAGGGCCAGGCAATCACATAACTTGTTCAAGCCAATTGGAGAAGAGGGCGGGGCAATTACGTCACTACAAATGTGCAGGTAGATAATTACATAGGTCATTTCCTGATTAGATTTCGACCAGTGCATTATAATGTTAGTATATTAGTATAATGTTATTATTATACAAATAATAACGAAACTATAAATATTTACAAAAAACTAATATATTTACAATATACTAAACTATTTACAATCATACCTCTACTATATCGGGATGATGGGTTCCTTCAATTTACTTAATTCATCATAACCTCTAGGGTATTAACATCCTTTCACCTTTCACTAATCTACTACTCTTTTTCTACTTTCCTCACCTTATAGTTACTGGCACCTTGTGTAACTTTCACATCCATTTATGCATACTTAATTAAATTAATATTATTACAAGTTATATATATATATATCAATGAACAAATTTGCATTGCTTGATAATGAAATGTGATTAAGAAAAACTCATGTTTAAAACAGTATTACTATACAGTAAACCCCTGTTATTCGCGGTATCTGTATTCGCGCATTCGCGATCACTGATTTAATATAAAATGAAACCTAAAAAAATGTGAATTTTAAAGCGCCATGAATATTTTCCACCATAAAAAAACATGGGCGTGGCTAAAATTATCTTTCCCGGTCAAAACAGCGCTCAGTGGGTGAGGGGAGAAGGGTGACAAAATCGCGATCGTGGATGTTTCTCGCTAATCCTTGTTCAGTATGTGTTATGTGCTTATCATGGAAGGTTTTGTCGTTTGCTTTTAATTTATATGCTTATAAATTGATAAATTTATTCAATTTATAAATTGATATGCTTACAAAAGTGATAAATCTACCATTTTGCAGTGTAAAACAGACTTTTTCGAGTGTGTTAACGGAAGAAAGTGACTTTATTGTGGACAAGTTCTTTCTAACCCGTACAAAAATATGGCTACGAATAACAAGGGAAATGTGAAAAGATCAAAGAAGGGTGATGACATTAGCGAATAAAATTGAGTTATTAGACAAAATTTCTAATGGTGAAAGTGTCTCCTCAGTGGCAAAACATTATAAAATCAGTGAGTGAACGGTACGATCAATCAAAAAATCGGAAGAAAAAATCTGCCATAGTGTCCGTGAAAACGCACTAATTGCTTCAAAAATTTGCTCTGTAACTCGTGATGTTAAATTAGAAAAAAATGGAAAAAGCTTTAAATCTGTGGATAGAAGACTGAACTCAAAATAAAATTCCGTTAAGTTCATTCATCATTCGTGAAAAAGCAAAACTCCTTTATCAACACTTTAGCAAAACTGGTGATAGCACTGTCGGGATAAGTTTTTTAGCTAGCAAAGGCGCTGGTTTGAAAGATTTGTTTGAAATTTCTAATAAATATTACATTTAATATTAAATTGTTTCTTATTTTCATTTCAATGCCATATGCTTGCATTTCACTATGTACTGTCTATGTACATAGTCATATTATGAAGGTACATATAATACATACATAGACAAAATTTTAGACTAGTTTTTCTTATATATTACGTACTTTGGAACGGAACCCCTTTATTACTATGGGAGCCATAACTCAGTATTTGCGTTTTCAGTATTTGCGACATTTCTCAGGAATGTAACCCCTGCGAATAGCGGGGGTTTACTGTAATATTAAAATAAACATTTTTATTAATTCTCTACCAGGCTCAATAAAAATATATTAGCAGGCACTTTGGTGGACTTTCTCACCTTATTGGCACCTTCGTAGCCAGTTGGGCAGGAGCAGCAGTGCGTAGCACACGCTTCTTGATTAGACCGGGGTTCGAGCCCATGACCACCAAATACGGAGGATTTGGAAAGGTTAGGGAATGACCACTGCATATCCCCGGAGCAATATGGCCTTAGTTGCTAATGCTCCTAAAAAACAAAAAAAAAAAAAAAAACTTCTCACCTTATCAAGCATGCAATAAGGAATGAAATAATTTGGATTTATTCACTTTCTTGAAGCCTTTACTTTAAATCTAATATGAACACAAATGTGAAAAATCCATTTTTATATTGAAAATGTATATTTTAATTAATTTTTAAGAGTAAAACCCCTCCTCTGACGTACTTTAAGCATGCACTTTAATAAACATGTAGTAGTAATAGTAGTGGTAATAATAGAGGTATGTGATGCAAGAAAGCAAGCTTATGCAGCAAAAAAAAAAAAAAAAAAATCACACATTCATTCCCTCTAAAGGTTTGTCCAGTTCCTGCTTGAATTTATTTAAGCTATCAACTTCCACAACGACAGGCGGAAGTTTGTTCCAGCAATCAACTACCCACTGGCTAAAGGCAAATTTCCCCACATCTGTTCTACAACTGTCTTTTCTCAATTTGAATTTATGCCCCCTCAGGTTTGTAATCTGAGCAAAAGGAAAAATCCCATCACCATTAAGCCTGCTCAACCGATTCAAGGCCTTATACACCTTAATCAGATCGCCTTGCAGGTGCCTAGTTCCAGATGCTGCACTTTGCAGAACTTAAGCCTTTCTTGTTAAGAAGGACCCCTTCGGTCCCTTCACCAATCTTGTTGCCCTTCTCTGTACTCACTCAAAGAACTTTACATTCTTCCTAAAATGAGACCTCCAGACCTGTATGCAGTACTCAAGGCAACGGCTGACCATTGCCTTATACAAAGGGATAATCACCTCCTTTTCCCTACTACCTAAAATCGTGTATGTCATTGACAATACCGAATGACCTCTGGCAGCCTGTCTGCAATGCCCAGAAAACTTCACATCTGACTGCACAATTACTCCCAGGTCTTTTTCATTTTCTACCACCCTAAGTGTAATACCACGCAGTGATACGTTATTCTCGGGTTACTTCTACCCATATGCAGTTCTTTGCATTTGTCAATGTTAAACTTCAGTTGCCACTTCTCAGCCCATCTGCCCATCTTTTTTAGATCCTGTTGCAGTAGCACACTGCCATTACTGTTATTAACAACCCTACCAACATTTGTATTATCATCTGAATTAGAAGTTCCAAAAAAGCATAAGTGTTTTGCCGTTTTATTTACTTAATTGTTGCATTATATTGTACTTCATAAGTAGCTTTATAGTTCTAGTTACACTCATTATTTTTATTTTTAATTTAGATAGAGTTTTTGTATGTTACTATTTATTATACGTAAAACCCCGTTCTATCGTTCGAATCTTGCAGCCATTGTTATAGTATAGAGTGAGTGGTAGAGAGTTCAAATTTTAATTGTGGTAAATAGGTTGCTCTAATAAAACTAGATAGCGTAATATGTATCACTCCATTTAGGGATATATTAGATAGTTTAGTATTGATAATTAATTAATTAAATTTATTAATCTTATTAATTTTCACTGTTAATTAATAGTATCTAAAACATTTAGGGCATAAGCCTTAAGCTATGGGAGAGTCAGGACTATGTTTAAATATAGTGCAAGTGCATCAGAAATACATATCTATATCTGAATAATTCTGATTATTAAGAATCAGAATACCAGACATGATAGGAACAAGTACATGATGAGAGCCTTGTCAATTAATTCAGCCCTGGAGAGATTGCACAAGGCTCATGGGGTAGAATTTTTCTCAGCATGGTCTGTGCTTGTTAACAGGAGACACTGCTTCTACAGGGATGGGATACATTTAATTAGAATGGTTACAAGAATATTTGCTGATGCTATCAATGCAGTGTTTAGTTGGGTTGGAAAACTGCTAGCTTGGGGGATACATGGGCAACAGATTAACAGTACCACAGGCAGAGGTGGAAGTGATTCTTGCACTGCTTCTATTGGAATGAACAGCAGTGTGGAAAACAAGGTGCTAGGAATTTTAGAGACTGTTGGGAGTCATCGGGGAACAAGTAAATACATGAGCTGTGTTAGGGTAGCTAAGAATAGGAACATGTGCATGTATACTTGTGCATACACCAATGCTAGGAGTTTAGTAAATTAATTTTATGAATTTGAGGTGCTGGTTAAAACATCAAAGACAGATGTGGTTGGGATATCGGAGACGTGGAGTCACACAGATATAAGGAATGCGGAATTGGGATTTGGGGAGTATAATTTGTACAGAAAGGATAGACTGGATAGGAAGGGAGAGGGGGGCTTATGCTGTCAGCTAAGAAACACATAAAATCTAAGGAAGTGCATCCAGTTGATGTGGGTGGACAGTGAAATGTTGAGTCAGTTTGGTGTGACATAAGCACTGGGAAAGCAAAATTGAGAGTAGGAGTGTGTTGTAGGCTTCATGATTCTGATGAATATAGTGAACAACTATACAGAGAAATAGAGTGGGCCAGTAAATCAGATTGTCTTATAATGGGAGATTTAAACTTCCCAGATATAGACTGGAACTGTGGGTTTGTCATTCCCACACCAGCAAGACTTTTGTAGATTTAGTGAATGATTGTTTCTACACCGACACATTAGAGAGGCAACCAGAGAGAGTAATACTCTTGGTCTGGTTATCATCAGTGATTATTCATGCATTAAGAATTTCCAGATAAAGGAATCACTAGGTGTTAATCATCACAATGTATTGATGTGGGATTTACTTAAGGATGTAACTACCATCAGGGGAAAAGTGAAGGGTTTCTGCTTTCGTAGAGGTGACTACAGTGGTCTCAGAAGTTTTTAAATTCTGTACAGTGGGATCAACTGATGATATTACTAACAGCAAATTCTAAATGGCAAGAATTCAAGGAAGTAATTGTGGAAGCTACTAGACTTTTCATACCAATTAAGAAATATTGTTCAAGGTTTAGATCTAAATGGATGTCAGATGAACTAATGAGACTTGTGGAAGAGAACAATAATGCATGGGATGCATATAAATTATCAGGTGACACAGAAACCTGTGGTAAATATAAGCTTGTCTGTAATCAAATCACAAAGGAGGTTAGGCAAGCGAAGGCAGTTTACGAGAAATATTTGGAAAGGATTCTAAGAAAACAGCAAGAACTTCTTTAGTTATATAAATTGTAGAAGAAAGGGGATGAATTGGATTGGTCCATTGATATCGATGGTTCAAGTGTTGATGATCCTGTACAGATAGCTGACAATCTGGATAAATATTTTGCATCTACATTCACACATGAGGAGTTATTAAGGGAGGAGAATGCGAGACGTTTAGCAAACTGTAACAGGGTGCTTAATGATTTTCTAATAATAGAGTAAAATGGAGGAGAAATTGTTCAAGTTAAACATAAGAAAGGCACCCAGGGTGGATGATATCCAGTTATATTAAAGGAGGCAGCAAAGGAAGTAAGCAAACCCTTAGCCATAATTACAAGAGCATCCCTGTACTCAGGGGAAGTTCCCATGGACTGAAGATGTGCAAATGTATCACCAATTCAGAAAGGGGGATCTGAGAGTGACACGAGTAATTACAGACCAGTTATTTTAGCTTCTGTTCTGAGGAAAATAATGGAGTCACTGGTTAAAGATGCACTGCAAGATCATCTAGACCAGGGGTGGGCAACGAGTCGATCGCGGATTTAATTTTGGTTGATCACGACGAATTTTAAATATACAGTCATCACTCGATTTGTACCCCTTGTGCAATATAATTTTTGAGATGGTAGATCGCAGCGCATTTTGAAGTAAAACAGTAGATCGCATTAAAAATTAAGTAGGCCACTCCTAATCTAGACAATACTGCAGTAATATTTCAGATACAGCATGGATTTGTTAAGGGAATGTCTTGTCTGGCAACTTTAATTGGATACTATGATATGGTTACAAAGGAATTGGATGCAAATAAATAATTTTGATATCATATACTTGGATTTCAGGAAACCTTTGACACTGTTGCACATGGAAGACTACTGTACAAAGTGGACCAATATGATATTAAAGGCGAGTTGCTACAATAGATTAAAGGGTGATCAGGTGGGACAAGATGAGGAGTGTTAATCAATGGATGCTGCTCTTCATGTGAGATGTTGTATTGATAAATATACAACAGTGGGCCTTCTTGTGAGATGTATTGATAGGTATATCAGGCTTAATGTCGAAGTTTGCAGATGATACAAAGGTTGGCAGGGTTGTTAATGACCGTAATGGCAGTGTGCTACCGCAACAGGATCTGGAAAAGTTGGGCATATGGGCTGAAAAGTTTCAACTGAAGTTTAACATTGACAAATGCAAATACTGCATATGGGTAGAAGTAACCCCAATGTAACATACCAACTGTGTGGTACTACAATTAGGGCGGTAGAAAATGAAAAAGACCTGGCAGTAATTGTGTAGTCAGATAGGAAGTTTTCTTAGCAGTGCAGGCATGCAGGCTGGCAGAGCTGGTCATGGGGCATTGTCAATGATATACAGGAATTTTGCTAGAAGGAATAAGGAGGCGATTATCCCTTTGTATAATTCAATCGTCAGGCCATGCCTTGAGTACTGCGTACAGGTCTGGAGGCCTCATTTTAGGAAAGATGTAGAGTTGCTTGAGTGAGTACGGAGAAGATGAACATGATTGGTGAGGAGAATGAAAGGGGCGGTCTTACCAAGAAAGGCTTGAGTTCTGCAAATTGCAGCATCTAGAGACTAGGCACCTGCAAGGTGATCTGATTGAAGCATATAAGGCCTTGAATGGGTTGTGCAGGCTGAATTCTGATGGGATTCTTCCTCTTGCTCAAATTATGAACCTGGTGGGCCTAAATTCAAATTGAGGAAAGACAGTTATAGAATAGATGTGTGGAAATCTGCCTTTAGCCAGTGGGTTGTTGATTGCTGGAACAAACTTTCATCCGACGTTGTGGAAGTTGATAGCTTAAATAAATTAAAGAATGAACTGGACAGACGTTTAGAGCGAATGGTTATGTGAAATGCATTTTATTTTATTTTATTTATTTTTTTTTTTGGCTGATGCTACATAACATCATAACATAACCTTGCTTTTTTGCATCATATGCCTCTACTAATGCTAAAACTGAGGTACTCTCACTAGTGTTATAACATGAAGTAGAATGTGGTCTTTTTGATAAATAGTGTAGCAATATGAATAAAAGTGACTTTTTTCCCTTTTATTTATTAATTTTATAACAATAACTAAGTATATTTACAAATTAAGAGAATACAAAAGAAAAATTTAGACCAGGTAAGTGATAAGATGTTATCTTTACAGTTCAAAAGATTGAAAGTAGAGTTTAGTGTCCTACAGCCACAAATTCCCTAATAGGCAACTAAAGCAATTCAAGAAACAATCAGATTTATTAGTAGGCATTGTCATAAAAAATTTATTCTTTTTGCTATATATTTCTTTGATACTTATTCTTCCATTTGATGTGACAAGTAAATTTTAAGGAGATTGCTATTTTCAATACAGAATTACTGTAGCGGAACACAAATTCACTGCAAATGTCGGCCTTGTTGTTTGCACCATGTACTGTGGATGGCATAATAGTGCCGGAGATGGTTTTGTATATGTGTATGTATCAGATGGAGAGAGAGAGAGAGAGAGAGTTAAACAAAATTTTGGCATTTTGATAGATGAAATCGAATTTTTGAAGAGAAGATTTTAATGCCCTTGAAATAATTAACCGGTAACTAATCATGACACTGTTTTTTGATCCTTACGTACACTTGGTTAAATGGGCTAAAAGGTTATCCTATTTATAACCTGGCCGACCAGGCTAGCCGAGTGGGTAAAGTACCTGCCCGGCAACCCAAAGGTCGCGGGTTCGATTCCCGCCTCGGGCTTGGATCAAAGTACTGCAAAAACCTTGGGAGGTGCAATATGGCCACAGAAGCCGATACGCCAACAACTACCAAATCAAAAAAAAAAAAAAAAATTTATAACCTTAAAAATCATCAAGAAATTATTATTATTATAATTAGGCATATGGTGCCTAATTATAATAATAATAATATATTATAATAATAATAGTGCAAGGAAGCGTTGAGGCTTTTGCTGCACCAGCCAAAAAGAAAAAAAAAATTTCTGAGTTACCCTGTGTGCGTGCGTGCGTGTGTGTGTGGGGGGGTGTCAGAAGTAGAAGGGAATCACCAAAAAGAGAAAAATAATGATATCCAGCTAAGGACACTGTGTGTGTGTGTGCCAAGCCGATACTCTCCAGGTGTGAGCCACTGGGGGTATAGTTCAGAATTGTTTACTTTTTGATGCCACCCTTATTTCAATCTATTATGAACACAACTATGAAAACTCTATTTTTTAACTTTAAGAACATAGATTTTTATTTATTTTTTGAAAATAAAATACCATCCGAAGCATTGCCGACCGGGCTAGCTGGGTGGGTAAAGTACCTGCCTGGCGACCCAAAGGTTGCAGGTTCGAATCCCGCCTCGGGCTTGGATCAGAGTAGTGCAAAAACTTTGGGAGATGTATTATGGCCACAGAAGCTGATGCACCTACAACTAACAAAAAAAAAAAAAAAAAAAATCTGAAGCATTTTAGACATTTTTTGTCACCTCTCTGTTATTTGCTATCTCCCTTATTATCTCAGCAGTGAGTTAAATGTCTATTGAAAAATCAACATGCTTCGACATGTATCAGCTAGACTCTTTCATGATGCAAAAAAAATGTAATAATTTGGTGCTCTTCAGTTATTGTGAATTTTATATTCACATTTTTCGTATTGCTGAATAACTAACAGAGATTTTTCGAATTTTCAGTAGAGAAAGAAAATATATTTATTGAAAGGTACTGGTTGCCATGCACGGAAACTGAACTTGGCCTGTTATAACGTACGATCACTCAAGATTTCTAAGAGGTACAAGCTAAAGATTATAATGATTTATGCACCAACATCAAGCCATGATGATGAAGAGGTTGAAGAAATGTACACTGAAATTGAGAGTCTTCTAGATGAGCAGAAAACCCACTACACTATTATTATGGGGGACTTCAATGCTAAGGTTGGAAAAAGGCAAAACAGCGCAGAAAGAGGAACTATAGGAAATTTTGGAATTGGTGAAAGAAATAAAAGAGGTGAAAAACTTGTGGAATTTGCAGAATCTCAAGGACTGTCAGTAATGAACACATTTTTCAAGAAAAAGGTGAACAGAAAGTGGACATGGAAGAGTCCAAATGGATTAACAACTAATGAAATCGACTTCATCCTCACTAACAGAAGATATATTGTGAATGATGTTACCATCCTGAATAAGGTAAATGTTGGAAGTGATCACAGAATGGTAAGATGTACACTTGATATAGATGTAGGAAAGGAAAGGAAAAAACTGACTCGAGTAAATAATACAAAGGTCTTTGAGATAACAGAAGAGGAGAAAAAGCAGTATGTACTGGAACTTAAGAACAAGTTTGAGCTTCTGCCGACTGCTTAGGACCAAGATATCAACGAGGAATATTACAACTTTCTGAAAGTGATAAAACCCAAGAAACCTATAGGGAAACAGAAATCCAAAAAAGAAAAAATTAGTCAAGAAACACTTGTCATGATGAACCGAAGACGACAAATGAAGAGCAAGAAAAACACTGACAGGGAGAAAATTGAGTATACTGAGTTATGCAAAGCCATTAGAAAGAGACTCAGAGAGGACATAAGAAGATTTAACACAAGAAAAGTTGAACAAACATTAAGGGAAAACAAAGGATTTAAATCAGCAGCCATGAGCAGTAATACAGAAAGACAAATGATACTGAAACTGAAGAATAGCGATGGTGTACTTATAAACAGCAGAGAAGGCATAATTCAAATAGCAGAAGACTACTATAGAGAATTATACAAGGAGCGAGGGAATGATGCCAGCAGTGGGGAAGATGGATTGTGAAGTAGCAACACATACGACATACCTGATATTCTTCCTGATGAGGTAGAACATGCATTGAAGAAAATGAAGAATCGGAAAGCCCCGGGGGAAGATGAAGTTACTGTAGAGTTGTTAAAATTGGGAGGAAGAGACATAATACAAAAACTGGCAAGGCTCTTCACAAAGTGCATTAGAAAAGGTGTGACGCCTAAGCAGTGGAATAATGCAATCATAGTTTTGCTGCATAAGAAAGGAGATAAATCAGAAATTTGAAATTATAGACCAATTAGCTTGTTATCCCATATCTACAAGTTGTTCACAAGGGTCATTACTAACAGATTAGAAAGAATACTTGATGAGAATCAACCGAAAGAGCAAGCTGGCTTTAGGACAGGATTCTCAACTATGGATCACCTTCAGGTAATATCACAGCTAATGGAGAAAGCAAATGAATATAAAACACCATTATGCCTGGCATTTGTGGATTATGAAAAGGCATTTGACTCCATACAGCATAAGGCAATGTTTTAGACACTGGAAAGACAAGGCATAGATACCCCATATATTATGATTTTGAAGAAAATATATGAGAATGCTACCTCCTTTATTAGACTAGACAAAGACAGTAGGAAATTTAAAATCGAGAAAGGAGTTCGACAAGGAGACACAATATCTCCGAAGCTGTTTATTGCTGCCCTTGAGGAAGCTTTCAGAAGATTAGACTGGTTGCAGAAAGGAGTCAATGTGAACGGAGAGTACCTAAACCATTTACGATTTGCAGATGACATTGTGGTCATAAGCCACGATCCCAAAGAATTAGAGGAAAATCTTAATCAGTTATGCACAGTTAGTAAGGATTTTGGACTAAAGATGAATATGGCTAAAACAAAAGTAATGATGAACAAGTATGCCACGGAAAGGGAAGTAATGATTGAAGGAGCAGTAATTGAAAAGGTGGAGTCATATACTTATCTGGGACAAGTTATTAGCTGTAATAATGATAAATGGCTGAAAGTCAAGAGAAGAATAAATTTTGGATGGATAGCATTCAGGAAATATAGTCACATACTGAAGAGCAATATCCCAGTTTGTCTGAAACGTAAAATAATGAATCAATGTATACTCCCCACCATGACTTATGGAATTGAAACTTGGGCACTCACCAAAAGAATGGAAGAGAAGCTGAGAACTACACAGCGAAGAATGGAACGAATTATATTGGGAATCAGACTGTTAGATAAGAAGAGAAACACATGGATTAGGTAGCAAACTCAAGTAAAGGACATTCTTATCAAAACTAAAGAACTAAAATGGTCTTGGGCAGGACACATAGCTCGAAGACATGATGACAGATGGACTAAGAAAATAACAGAATGGTACCCAAGAGGAGCTAGAAGAAAATCTGGGAGACAGAGGCGGAGATGGATAGATGAAATTCATGAGTTTTTGGGTAGTAAATGGATGGCCAGTGCTCAAAACAGAAGGAACTGGAAAGTTGCTGGAGAGGCCTTCATCCTGCAGTGGATTGAAAATGGCTGATGATGATGATGATGATGACCAGTAGTTTTAGCTGTCTGGAATGAATAACAAAAATGCACAATCTTTGAAATCATGCCAGGTGTCAAAGAGCCCATTTGCCCAGCTCTAAGATAAATTTGGGACTCATCGAGTATCCAGCTATTCATCTGAATGCCAGAACCTACTCTGATGTATCTGGTACACTGCAGGATTGAATATTTGTGTATTTAATAATAAATAGATTTATTTGTGCGTTGGAATATATGCATTGTAAACCTATACAAGAATCACACGTTTTGAACAAAATTTGGACAGTTAGGGCATTCGTTTTGTTAGCCGTATAACATACAGGTCTTTCGAACATTTTAATAGATTAAAAATTGTCTGTTCTGCTTTGTACTTGCCTTGTAAATCTTAATACTCTTTTGTATGCTCCTGTTTTGAATGTTTCTTATTAATTATCTCTTATCGCACTTTTTTTAACCAATGACTTCGTTAAGCTTACTGTACATGTTCTCAGACATTGTTAATCTATTGAATCTTGATACCATATGAGTATTTACCATTTTGACCACTTCACTGTTGATAGCACCATATGTCTTGTTTGGCTTAGGACTGGAATATAGCAGTGGATATGAGTGAGTAGCAGATATCATACAGAGAGAGAGAGAGAGAGGTGGGGGGGGGGTGTTGTTTTGACAAAATAGAAGATTGAACTGAAGGTATATTTTATATTGAGTGCCATTAGATTCTTACTTCATTTGCTTCCTCTGAAGCTGGATGCATTTGCCGTCATATTATATTAGGAAGTAAATGTATAACTTTGTGCTGCATGATTTTCAGTGATCTATTTGTGAAGTAGTATTACTATAATAAGTTTTAATATTACATAATTGTATTTTGGAAGGTGGAATCTTGCATCACCAAAAGAATCTCTCAGTTCTTAGAATGGATTTTTACAGTGTTTCTTGCAGTGAGACACTTCTCAGGAAATTAAAATATTAATTTCCTCTAAATTTAAAGACAAAGTGAAGGTTTTAAAATCATTCTGCTTGCCCAAAGTTCTGCATTTGTTCATCAAACTTTTCTTTAAGCCTGCAAGGTGGACCATGCCAAAAAAAAGTATCATCATTGTGACCTTAACTGTTTCAGTTCTGCAAAGATTAATAATTGTTTAAGAAATATTAACGTTAAAGTTATTATCTTAAAAAAAAAAAATAGCCTGTAATCACCAGTGGCCATCACAGTTGTAATTCTTAGTAGTATTACTTTTTACCAAAGGTTTGAAATAAAAGAAGTTTATTGGCATATTACTTGTAGAGACATTAAGATCCTGAAACAATGCCATTCTCGAGTCATGTTTTTTTTTTTTTTTATATATAAATGAAAATATGTTAATGCAAAATATAGTTATGCTTTTTTTTATCTTATGTGCAAAACGTTATGTGCAAAACGTTTCTGTTTTTCTAGTTCATTTGAGTAAACACAAAGTTTAGTTTTATTGACTTTTAGAACTTCAAGCCTGTGTAAGCTTGGTATATCACACAACTATAGAGCAGCTTATCTTTCTTGTTTCAGTGTTATAAATACTCTTGCATGTTGATCTTGATTAAGAGGGTGCATATGACTGCCGTTTGTTTTTTAACTGTTCACTACAGACTTATTGCCCATCTTCTCTTAGAGTTATACCTTGAACGTTATCACTTTGCTTCTGGAGAGAAGTGGCAGCAGAATTTCAAAATGGTTCACACATGTTGTACGAACAGATTTATATATGTGGTAAGTTGGAAATTCATGTGGTAACAGATACAGTGTCCAAAAGTTGCATGTGTGCACATGTGCACACACACACAATTACCAAGAATACAAGGCACTGATCTTACAGAAAGTAGCTATTCTTGGTGACTCTTATTTTCAGAGAAATATATTGTGCTATTGGGATACTTGGAAAGGACTAGGGTCCAACGTTAGTGATATTGTGGAGCAGTCATTATCTTTTAAGGGTAATAAAGGTGATTTTGTTATAGTTGCCAATGGAAATAGCAGCAACCTTTCCCCTCAATATGTACTACATCTCTAGATTAGCCTATCTTAGTTTTTTATGAGCATATCTTTATCTTAAACCAGCAGCGTAACATCTGGTCTGATAGACCACCTTCATAAAAATATCTATTGTATATTAATTGCTGATTCAAGATCACTGGCCAAAACTCCATGTATCTTCTTAATTATCCTAATTATGCATGCAGACTTACCTGAACAGTTTGGGAAGTGACTTGTTATTGTTTGCTCAGAATTATTTGCAAAGAGGGTTTAACAGACTAGGTGTCACCATATGCATTACAATTTTTGTCTTTTATTTTGTGAAAAACGGCAGAATATCTAGTATTCATGTTAGTTGTTGTTTCAAGATTAGTGGTTATAATAATTTTAATAACACTGTACTTGAATTAGTGGATTAATAATCCTTTAAGTTTTCAGAAGTGTTGGATTATTATTATCATTTCTTTTCTTTTTTTTTTTTTTGGAATACATGTAAAAAGGTCAGCTGACAGGCCAAGCTCATATTGTGCATCTTAGATTTCCTCCACCTATTGTCCGTACAGTTTATGCTAAATCTATGGTTTAGATACTCTTTGCTTTATGTTTGTGTTATTATATAAAATAATTTATTGAATCAATTACCGACTGATTTATTTATTTGAAAAAAAAAAAATAATAATAATAAATAAATAAAATAAAATAAATAAATAAATAAATAATATATTACACCAACATCTTGTTATAGTGTATGGTGAATAGAATAGTAAGAAATGGGTATGCATATATATATGTATTTCCTATTTTAAACAAATTATGGGTTTTAATTAATGAGATTTTAAGTTCGGGACTTCAGTTGAGTTAAGTGTGAATTATTAAATAATAATTAAAAAATTCATATTCAAACATACTTCACTATACTATAATGGTCATAGTATGTTTGAGTTTGAATTTTTTAAAAATTATTATTAAATGGACAAAGTTATACCTAATTCAAATACAGTCCCTAGATTACACACTGCAAGGAGAAATTGGAGTGTGTAATCTGGAAGAGATGTGCATGTGTATGCTGAAGTTTCATGACCTTTTTTAACAATTTTATAAATTTGAAAATGGAAGTGATCAATTTCATGTTTATATTTGTATTTTATGTTTATGGCATTATTTCTTGTTTTACAGCTGCGTTAATAAAAGTTTTGTTTCATAGTGAAACATTTGTTAAAAAACATTTGGAAAATTTCAAATTTTTTTGAAATAAAATAACATATGTTTAATAAGCATCGCAATCCATTAATAAAAGATCATTGCTATCCTCCATGCAAAAATATCAAAAACTTTTTTTGTATGCAACAAGTATGTTTCAAAAGTAAAGAAGAAAATATCAAACCAAGTGCCACTGTCTTTGTAACAAGTCGAGGCACTAATGCTGCTTGATTAAATAAAATATTATACTTGTTGTACAATTATAATATTTTTTCCTATAAAAAGAACATTAGGTCAGTATATTAAAATTTAAAGCAAACTTTAAAAAACAATTCAGGCAAGTAATTAATGAGATTTCTGGCAATTGAATATTTGGTTGTAAACATTTTAAGAACAAAAAAGTAGTAAAAGCTATGTAATATAACTTTTAAAAACAATTTAGCATTAGCATTACTAGAGGAATATGATGCAAGAAAGCAAACTTATGCAGTATCAGCCAAAAAAAAAAAAAAAAAAAAAAAAAAAAACGCTCCCATTTCACCCCTCCGTTCGTTCCAAGTACCTATCCAGCTCAGCCTTAAATTTATTTAGGCTATCAACTTCCACAACAAAGGATGGAAGTCTGTTCCACCAACAAACCACCTGCTGGCTAAAGGCAAATTTCCACACATCTGTCTTTCCTCAATTTGAATTTATGCCCTCTCAAATGATTATTCTGATCAAGAGGAAGAATTCCATCAGCATTGAGCATGCTCAAACCATTCAAGGCTTTATACACCTCAATCAGTGCCTAGTCTCCAGACACTGTAATTTGCAAAATTTAAGCCTTTCTTCATAAGAGCAACCCTTTGTTCCATTCACTAATCTTGTCGCCCTTCTCTGTACTCGTTCCAACAGCTCTACATCCTTCTTAAAATGAGGCCTCCAGAACTGAATACAGTACTCAAGTTGTGGCCTGACGATTGCCTTATATAAGGGGATAATAACCTCCTTATCCCTGCTAGAAAAAATCCTGTGCATCATTGACAAGACACTATGAGCTACTCTTGCAGACCATCTGCACTGCTCAGAGAACTTCATATCTGCCTGCACAACCACCCCCAAGTCCCTTTCATTCTCTACCACTGTCAGTGTAGTACCACAGAGTTGATACGTTGCTCTGGGGGTGCTGCTTCCCATATGTAGTACTTTACATTTGTCAATGTTAAACTTCATTTGCCAACTCTCAGCCCATCTGCTCAGTTTTTCTAGATCCTGTTGCAGCAGCGTACTGTCATTAGTGTCCTTAACAACCCTGCCAACCTTTGTATTGTCTGCAAACTTGGACATTAAGCTTGATATACCATCATCAATATCATTTATAAATACAGAAAACAACAATGGACCCAATACTGAACCCTGAGAGACTCCACTAATAACATTAGTCCACGATGAGCAGTGTCCACTGATTACCACTCTCTGTCTTCTCCCACTCAACCATCCATTTATCCATAGCAGCAATTTGCCTCCAATGCCACACTGCTCCAATTTGTGCAGCAGTCTTCCATGTGCAACAGTATCAAAAGCCTTTCTAAGATCCAAATATATGATATCAAAGTTATTCCCTGCATCCAGTTCCTTTGTGACCACATCATAGTATCCAATCAAATTGGTCAGGCAAGACTTCCCTTAAAAAAAAACCATGCTGTGTCCGAGCTATAACTAAAGTCTTGTCATGATCCTGCTGTGCTTCTTTAACCAGTGCCTCCATTAATTTTCCTGGAACAGAAGTTAAACTCACAGGTCTATAATTACTTGTTAGCGTTTGATCCTCCTTTGTGAATTGGGGTCACATTTGCACATCTCCAGGATTGGGTACCTCCCCTGAGTCCAAAGAAGCTCTCATGATATTGGCTAAAGGTTTGCTTACTTCCTTTGCAGTCTCCTTTAATATAACTGGATAAATCCCGTCCACCCTGGGTGCCTTTTTTTATGTTTCTCTTCAACGATTTCTCCGCCTCTTTCCTTTCAGTTATTACAAAATCATCCAGCTCACTGCCAGAGTTTAACTCACCTCTGGCATTCCCCTCCCTGAATAACTGCTCATGGGTGAATGTAGATGCAAAATACTCATTTAGTTTGTTAGCCACCTGAGCAGGATCATTAACAGTTGAACCATCAATATCCCATGGACAAATCTGATTCATCCCTTTCCTTCTAGAGTTTTACATAGGTAAAGAACTCTGTTGTTTTTCTTTGCATCCTTTGCCGAGGGTTTCTCATAATCTTCCTTTGCCTGCCTAATCTCCTTTTTGACGTGGTTACAGATCAGCTTATATCTGTCATAGGCTTCCATATCACCCATTAATTTATATATATACCATGCATTTTTCTTCTCTGCCACATGTGTCATTAGTTCATCTGACATCAATTTAGGCCTAAACCTTGAACAATATTTCTTAGTAGGTATGTAAAGCCTAGTAGCTTCCAAGATAAATTCTTTGAATGCTTCCCATTTTGAATTTGCTGTTGGTAACATCATCAGTTGGTCCCACCGTATAGAATTTAAATACTGTTTCAGACCACCGTAGTCACCTTTACGAAAGCAAAAACCCTTCCCTTTACCCCTGATGGTAGCTACCTCTTTGAGTAAATCCCACTTCAGCACACTGTGATCACTGCCACCTAGTGGTTCCTTTATCTGCAGTTTCTTAATGCATGAAGAATCACTACTGATAATCAGATCAAGAGTATTACTCCCTCTAGTTGCCTCCCGAACATGCTGATGTAGAAAACAGTCATCCAGTAAAGCCTTGCTAGTGTGTATGAGTGACCCACAAATTCTAGTCAATATCTGGGAAATTAAAATCCCCCATTATAAGACTCTCTGATTTACTGGACCACTCTATTTTCCTGTACAGTTCCTTATTATACTCATCAGAGTCATTAGGCCTATAACACACTCCTACTCTCAATTTTGATCTCCCAATGCTTATGTCACACCAAACTGACTCAACACTGCACTATCCAGCGATGTCGACTGGCTTCAGTTCCTTGGATTTTATGTGTTTCTTAACTAATAGTATAACCCCTCCTCCCTTCCTATCTTGTCTATCCTTCCTGTACACATTGTACTCCCCAAATTCCAGTTCTGCATTCCTTATATCTTTGTGACGCCACGTCTGTGATATTCCAACAATATCTGCCTTTGATGTTCTGAGCAATACCTCTAATTCATCAAATTTATTTACCAAACTCCTAGCATTGGTGTACATGCAAGTATACATGCACCTGTTCTTATAATTAGCTACCCTAACACAACCCATGTGTTTACTTATATCGCTTTGACTCCCAGCAGTCTCTGAAATACCCTGCATCTTGTTTTCCAGGCTGCTGCTCATTCCAATAGAAGCAGTGCAAGAATCACTTTCACCTCTGCCAGTGGCTACTGTTAATCTATTAGTCCATGTATCCCCCCAAGCTAGCAGTTTTCCAACCCACCTAACACTGCCTTTATAGCATCAGCAAATATTCTTGCTACCTTTCTATTTAAGTGTATCCCATCCCTGTAGAAGCAGTCTCTCCTGTTAACCAGTACAGACCAGGCTGAAAAAAATTCTACCCCTTGAGCCTTGTACAATCTTTCCAGGGCCGAATTGATCGACATGGCTCTCATCATATATTCCCTCCTATCGTGTCTGGGCAGAAATGCAGACACTTTCAAATTCAACCCTAATTCATGGTTTTTTTTTTCAACAGCGACCTGTACTTGTTAAAGTACAGGTCGCTCTACTTTAACAAGTACTTGTTAAAGTACAGGTCACTGTACCTTAAAGTGACCTGTACTTGTATTTATTACAATATTACTTAGTGGTTTAGAATATGAAAGATAATGAAGACCACCAACATTAATGGAAATTCCTCTGTACGGCTCAGGCTGTTTTGGAGTAAAAAAAAAAAAAAAAGTTGGTGTGTGAAAAGGATTCCATTAACTGAATCTCTGATCAATCACAGCAACCCACATATTATCCCACAGACTCAGTTGTTAATGACATTGCTCGGCCATTAACATTGTGCATATTATTTAATATTACTATACAGTAGTGCACTGTATATTTTGATACCCTTACCAAGAGTTGCCCTCTGTTCTCATAGAATGCCTTGGGAAGAGGTCAAGTGAGTCAGCTAGTGCTAATAACACAGAGATGGTGAAAAACTTTTTATTGAAAATTAAATTGAACATTCTAGAAAGACTGGATTTGGGCGAGCGCTGGATTTACACAACATTTAGTGCTTTTGAAAATTAGCAGTATCACAAGATGTTTAATGTAAATACAATGTGTATAAAATAGTATATTTTTAAGGTAAACTTCCTTGCATTTTATTGAACATATACTCTATGTATTTAAAGCTTTAAATATTTCTGTTACATTTAATATTGTTATATAGAGAAATGGTGCCTTAAAATCAACCATAAACGCGGGTCATGTGAACCAGTTGGAATTATTTACATTATAGTCTATACATAAATCACCCCTATGTAACATGGATTCACGTAATGCTCTGTTTTTACAGCTCCCTTTAAGAGCACTAAGCGGAGGGGATGCCTATTCAAACAGATTTTTTAATACATGCAAAAATTTTGATGTTAAATTTTAATGGACTGTTTAGGTTGTGTTGTGTTGTTTTTTTGTGCAAGTGCATTGTGTCATAGGCAATTTGAGGCTTCAGAGTTTTATGGTAGTAAAGTAGTCAAAGTAGTAAAGTTTTAAGACTAGTCAGAATTTGAAAGTGTCTGGTTTGCCCATGCATGATAAGATCTCTTGTCAGTCAGACCTGGGGAGATTGTGCAAAGCTTTTGGGGTATAGTTTTCTTAAGCACAGCTTGCACTTCTTAAAAGAAGAGACTTTTTATTGTTGTTGTTGTTATTATTATTATTTATTCCATTAATAAATGGATTATGTTAGCTCCAACACGGCAGTCATATAGTAGAAAGGCAATACTGCAAATTATACAAAAAATAAATATAACATATTACATATATTTAAACACACACTACTTTAGTAGGCATATCATCAAAATTTTACAGTAATAATTTTATGTAATGCTGTATATTGCACATCATATATAAATATTCTTTAAGTGTGTACCAACGCCCAGTGATTCATAAGGCAAATCTTGCTTCAGATAATGTAAATTAGTGCCGGGATATTCAAAAATCATGGCCATATATCCCTTAACTTCATATATCTTCTGATTAATGTTTATCTCATTAATATTTCTAACTGTTTTAGTTGAGAATACAGTAAGCCCCCGACATGTATATATATATGATGAGGTGTATAAGGCCTTGAATGGGTTGAGCATGCTGAATTCTGATGGGATCCTTCCACTTGTTCAGATTATGAACGTAAGGGGGCATAAATTCAAATTAAGAAAAGACAGATGTAGAATAGATGTGCAGAAATTTGCCTTTAGCCAGTGGGTGGTTAATTGCTGGAAAAACTTCCATCTGTCGTTGTGGAAGTTGATTGGCTGAATAAATTTAGGGAGGAACTGGACAGTCATTTGGAGGGAATGGTGTGATTTTTTTTTTTTTTTTTTTTAGCTGATGCTGCATAAGCTCATACACTTGCTTTCTTGCATCACATGCCACTACTACTACTACATACGTAAGAGATACATTCCAGGACTTCTTACATAAGTTGTGTTTTACGTAACTCGGGAATGACTAATAAAATATTGGTACTCTATGCCTGATATGCCAAAATTACAGAAACCACATAATATCCTCAGAAGAATAAAGAAAAACAGTTATATACCATAAAAATTAAAAATTTTATCTGGGAACAGTGGTCAAGTAACTGGAGTGGGTGGCACATAAGAAAAGAAAACATAAAAGGAAGAAAAAATGCATATTATTGTACTGTAAAAACTGATATGTATTTTGCATGCCATGTAGGCTTTATAAGGGCCACTAAGGGAATCAATACCAAAGTGTACACATTTAAGAAAATTTGTCTAAGCCATGCAATGAATCAAAGTCAGGTGATGAACTGAAGTTAACTTAAAATGTACCCGAAGCATTAATAAGATACATTAATCACAGGGTGTTGTAGGCCGAGTAGAGGCCAGGAAGGTAGTACATAACATGAACTCTTCAATCTTCATCTGTTTCGTATGCTTTTTTTCTCTTCATAAATTTTGCGATAAGCAATCTTGAACTTGTCTTTCTATTTTCAAGAAACGTTCTGTGTTTTCGTCCATTCCATCAAACATAGAGAGACCTTCCTGAATTTTACGAAACCCTTCTGCCATTTCCTTTAATTTAAACTGTTTCCTTGGTTGCTTCGATTCCTCGGAGCAAGGGAAAGCCGAATCTCAACGGATTCGGCTTTTCCCTTGCTCCTCAACTATTTGTGTGTTCAGCTGGGCTAGGTCTTCTGTTGTTAAATCTTCACTTTGTTTGTCCACAAGCTTGTCTACATCTTTGTCCTCCAGGACCAGCTGCAACTCCTCGGCTAAGTTTACAATTTCTTTGATAAGAGAGGACATCAGCTCATCATTTTTTTGAAGCCTTTTCATTGTTAAGCTCAGAATGTTTCAGAAGTTTTTTTCCAAACTCTGCTCATACAAGTTGTTGTCACATCATTCCAGGCTCTTGAAATGTTACGTATGCCATCAAGGATGTTAAACATCTTCCAAAATTGGTGTAGATAAATCTTCTCTTGCTCTGTTGCATTTACAGCTTCAGAAAATGTTGTCCATATGTAATAAGCTTTGACTGCCTGGATAACTTTGTCTTCTTGGACAAATGTTTTTACTGGAGTTCCCCAGGGTTTGGTGTTGGGCCCATTGTTGTTATGTATATTTATCAATGATATTGATGAAGGTATGTCAGGTTTAATGTCCAAGTTTGCAGATGATACAAAGGTTGGCAGGGTTGTTAACGACAGTAAAGATGGTATGCTACTCCAACTGGATCTAGATAAGTTGGGAAAATGGGCTGAGAAGTGGCAACTGAAGTTTAACATTGACAAATGGAAAGTACTGCATATGGGTAGCAATAACCGAAGAGAAACATACCAACTGTGTGGTACTACACTCAGGGAAGTGGAAAGTGAAAAAGACCGGGGGGGGGTGATTGTGCAGTCAAATATGAAGTTTGCTGAGCAGTGCAGACGGTCTGCCGGGCAGGTCATGGAGTCTTGTTAATGATATATATAGGAATTTTGCTAGCAGGGACAGGGAGGTGATTATCCCATTATATAAGGCAATAGTCAGATCACACCTAGAGCACTGTACAGGTCTGGAGGCCTCATTTTAGGAAGTATGTAGAGTTGCTAGAACGAGTACAAAGAAGGGCAATAAGATTGGTGAGGGGAACAAAGGGGGTGCTCTTACCAAGAAAGGCTTAAGTTCTGCAAATTGCAGCACCTAGAGAGTAGGCACCCTGTGAGGTGATCTGATTGAGGTGTATAAGGCCTTGAATGGGTTGAGCAAGCTGAATGCTGATGGGATTCTTCTTCTTGCTCAGACTGAGAACCTGAGCGGGCACAGTTTAAATTGTGGAAAGATAGTTGTAGAATTGATGCACGGAAATTTGCCTTTAGCCAGCAGGTAGTTTTATCTTTTGTTGTGGAAGCTAATAGCCTATATAAATTTAAGATCCAATGGTTGGATCAAAGTATTTGGAGGGAAGTATACCACCTTGATGTTGTCGCACAGGTCATCTAGATGTTTAGGATGACCAGGAGCATTAATATCTTAAAAGGCACTGACATTTGTACGCAATATTTTTCAACTTCAGGGACAAACACATTTAGAAAGCATTCTTCGAACATGGTTATTGTCACCCAGGCCTTTGATTTAGCCCTGAAGTGTACAGGAAGCAATTTCTTGTCAGTGCCCTTAAAAGCCCATGGGTTTTCTGAGTGATAAAGTACTAATGGTTTAAGTTTATAACTTATGTTACCACCCACTGAGAGCGTTACCCTGTTTTTGGCAGATTTAAATCCAGACATTGACTTTTCTTCGATATAAATGTAAGACCTACTAGGCATTTTTTTTTCTCCAAAAAAGGCTAGTCTCTTCCACATTAAATGTTTGTTGTGGCAAATAAGCAAATAACCACCACTTCTTATAATATTAATCAATTTGTCCTTGAATTTTTCGGCAGCTTCACCATCTGTGCTTGCTGCTTCACCATTTATGGCAATGTTATGATATCTGTTTTTCTTATGGAACCTATCAAACCAACCATGACTTGCAACAAAGGTGGTTTCACAGTATCATTGCCCTTCTTTTTAAGGTCCTCAAAAATGGCATGCGCCTTTGCTTTGATGAGGTGGAGGTTTAAAGGGATGTTTTTTTGGATCTGGTCTTCCATCCACACAATAAGTAACTTTTCCATCATACTTATTAGTCCCGTTCTAGCCTTGGTTATTATAGTTTACTTCATTGGTGCTGATCCCATCACTGTTTCATGTATTCTGTGTTTATCCTTTATTATTGGGTTCACTGTTGACACTGACAAATCTAAATTCCACGTGATACTTGTTAATGTTTGACCATTTTCATACATCCTTATTAAGTTAATTTTCTGATCCAAATCAATCACTTTCCTTTTCTTGGTAGATTTAATATACCTCTGTCACTTATTCTCTTAGTCGGCAACATGATAACAGTCAAAATGAAATTTTCTCTAAAGAACTTCACAGGGTTAAAGCGAAAACACTTGTCACCTCACGCGAGTTCACATTTTACTAAAGCACATATCTAGAGGTCACTACCATAAAATAATAAAAACAATTTGCAATTTTCGGTTTATTGGGCTTTTCTGTTAGTGTAATTCTATAATAAACAGGTAGTAAATTCGATCTAATTGCATTTACGATAATACCAATAGCTGGAATTCTGTGGTTGTTTATGTTATTATGCTGAAATATGTTTCCCCTTCCATGAAATCTTTAATCCTGTAAAAAACATAAATAAATTTTCAGAATCTTCTCTTCATTCCTATTTTTTAAGCTTTGTAAAAAAAAACTTGTTACTCGGTATCTCACTTGTGCAGTTTGTGCTTGCCATGTTCGTTGTCATTGATGCTTTTTTACTGTTTTAAAGTTTACAATCCAAAAAAAAACGTCAGTGAACAGAAATATGAGTCAGTCAATATTTACGTACAAAAAAAATTTCCGTAAGTCAGAATTTACGTTACTCAGGCTTATGTAAGTCAGGGACTAACCGTATGTTAATTCAGACAGCCAAACTAAGCCCATCTAGTCCAATGAACTGCTTCAGCATGATGTAGTTCTGAATAAATTTTGAGATGAATTATATATTTCAAAATCGAATCAGCTCTTTGTCAAGCAGTCCAAAGAGCAGCAAAGGATTTATTTTTTGCTTCCCTAAAATGATGTTGAAAGAAAAAGTTTCTTTTCCTATACAAAGCTGAGGTCTTTGTGATAACACTAACCAACACAATTTTTAACTCCAAGAACTTAAATGTTGTTTTTAACCAATTTTTATATATAGAGTTTGAAAATCACCATGATAGTTTCACATCATGTCACAGTTATTAAATATAGAGGAAGTTTGGTTTTACCA
This sequence comes from Mastigoproctus giganteus, assembly GCF_048544385.1. Lineage (NCBI taxonomy): Eukaryota > Metazoa > Arthropoda > Arachnida > Uropygi > Thelyphonidae > Mastigoproctus > Mastigoproctus giganteus. The sequence goes on from NC_143583.1 coordinate 155,720,184, forward strand.
AAATATGCCAGTTTCGCATAATATATAACATACTGATTTGTTTTTACATATATAAGCTCGTAATTTTAGCAGTCGATTCTGGCCTTGGTTTTCTTGTGATAAATATAATCAGACTTTTACCTATGGTTCTTAAATTCAAATTCAGATGCAACAATTTACAATTCGAAGAGAGCACATTTAGTGTTTTTGGTGAGGAATTTTTATAGGTTGTACCAAGGTTTTCCAAGTATTAACTGATTGTGACATGTTCACAAGGTTGTAAAATCTATCCCCCAAACATATAATAGAACATATAATATTTTTTTTACACTTGTATTACAAAATTGAATTATACATATACATCCCTTTATTTTGACATTAAACATTGGTACATCTTTTGATGTAGACGTGATAGAGACTTTTTACGGTGGTTTTCAGAATCAGTGCATTTAGTTCTTCCAGAATCACATATTTTCATTGCGGAGGAATGACAAAAAATATTTTTTGTTGGCTAGTGAATATTCTGTATCAATATGCCACCTATAGTAAAAGGTGGAGGGATCTTCTTCCCCTTTTAGTGAAGGTCACTTGCTCAGATTTTGACAGATTTATTTGAAGTCTGATTGACTGTAGGTAACTATATATAACCTCTGGTATCTGAGATTTGCCCTGTTACATTCTGGAAGACTGGGTTGTTTTACCCTAGGTGATAAAATGTTAAGGTCATCTGCATAATTGATAGTAAGTTATGGCCTTCGTAGCCGAGTGGTCACGGGTAGGAGTGCAGTAGCATATGCTCTTTGATTAGACCAGCGTTCAAGCCCCTGATTACTAAATACAGTTGATCTGCCAACCTGCACTGGACCGGTGTGGCAAATTATGGTCCATTTTTCTTATGAATGGTTGAGGAGGCTTTCATCCTGCAGTGGGCTGATAATGACTGCAGTTTATGGGTCTTGGTAAGAAGTTCCAGTGCTGCTGATGCAAAAAAGCAGTGGATAATGCTCCCACTTGTGGGACTCCTTTGAGATCTTATAACAGCACTGAGATTGAGTGAAATTGAGGTCTCTTGTAATTCAGACTGTAGATATAAATTTTAAGAGAGAGATAGGATAAGTATTATTAGTGGCAAATGAAGAAAGCAATCTTATACAGCATCAGTCAAAAATCCAATATCACCTATCCATCCCCTCTGATAGTTTATTTAGCTCTTCCTTGGATTTATTCAGAATTCGTACTTCTAGAGCATTAGATGTAGGTTAGTTGGTTTGTTGCAGTAATCAACTAGTTGCTGACTGAAAGCAGATTTTTACACATCTGTCCTGCAATCTCCTTCCTCAATTTGAATTTATGTCCACTGATATGTGTGGTCTGAGCAAGAGGATGGATGCCATTGTCATTGAGCTCACTCAACCCGTTCAGAGCCTTATATACCTCATTGTGATCTTACAGTTGCTTAGTTTCTAGATGCTGTAATATGCAGAACTGGTCTTTCTTTAAGAGTATCTTTAATTTCCCTCCCATTGCTGCTCTCTGCACTCATTCCAATGGATCCATATCCTTCTGAAAATGAAGCTTCCAGACCTGTATGCAGTACTCAAGATGTAGCCATTGCCTTATGCAATGGAAAATCACCTCCTTATTCCACTGGCAAAATTTCTATACATCATTATCAAAATCCTATCAGTAATCCTACTAGCCTGTGTGACTGCACAGTTACCTCCAGGTCCCTTTCATCCTCCACTACTCTGAGTGTGGATCTCACAGTTGGTATGTTAATCTTGGATTGCTGCTACCCATATGTCATACCATATAGTACCTTAGTACAGTACAGCACAGCACAGCACATCACATCACTGATATGAGTGCCGGGTTACTTTATCAGTATTTCTAAATTGTAAAATGTTAATTTTTTTTTTTTTTTGAAAATATTTCCGTTACAATAGAGTTGCTGAAAATAGTTAGCTCTTGTAGGAACTACTGCTGCTGTGTTGTCTGATGCTCAGTTGTAGGCTTTGATCTGGGCATCTGAATGTTTGATGAGTCCCTCATTTCAGTTTATTCAAGGTCATGGACTTTTTCCAGCGTTCTTCCAGCTCTCATATTCAATATCAGAATGCTGAGTTTGCCCTTAACTCCTCTTTGCAACAAAACCACACAAAGTATCTCTTATGGCTGTATCATGTCCTGATACATTTAACTTCACAAATAAACAAGTAGCACATTGAATAAAGCTATGATTTGCAGAAGAACTGCCCTTGGCAGATAATTCCCAAGCCAAATCATTCCCACTACTTGGAGCTCTTTGCTTTGCTGCTCTGCAGCATGATTTTAGCCTAAATATAAATTAAAAATACCACACCAAACTAAGGTATATAAACACAGTAATAACATAACACTCTTCCCAAGTTATGCATAATATACTATTGTATAATATTATGCTATTGAATTATGTTATGCATTGTTATACAGTTATGTTATTAAATCACATTTATGAATTTATAGTTTACAGACTTAATAAAAACACTTCTGGTATTAGTTAATATGGAATTACTTAATAAAATATTAAATATCATTTATGTCATTCTGATGTCTATCCAGTAGCATTGAACAGTGGTGACACAATTCTTTCCTACTCTGACTCTCATTTTTGAGCAATTTCCTGGGCCAAATAAGAAATAATTTCACCTAACTTATCAGATAAACACAAAATAATAACTGCATTACTAATTTTAAACAAAAATATTTTTTAAAAAAGCAATAATTTTAAGAAATATAAATAATTTGTTAGAAGGTTTAAAAAATCACACACACACACACAATAGTTAGTCTTGCTGCTGTAGTGAGATTGCACATTGTAGTGTTGAAGCAATATAGGCATATTTCCAGACCTTACTTGTTTGATTTCCCCTCCCACCCAAATTGCAGTGTAAATAATGCCCACGGAGTAGCAAAACAGTCAACCTCACTTTGCTGACTGATGCTTGGACTGAATATTTTTGGACATTTGATGTTTTGTGGTGAAATTCCCTGGTATTTTTTCTTGTTCTCTGAATCATAGTGATGGATCCAGGATTCATCTCCAGGCACAACATTTATAAATGCATCCTTTTCACTTTCAAAACAGGACAAAAGTTGTTGACAGATATTTTCTTTTAAAACAGTATAAGACTGCTTTTCACCCTCATAATTTCACATTACTTCCAGTGGTTTAATGAACATTAAAATATATACTAATGAACATTCAGTGTAGATACACAATATTTTGTTCATAGTTAACTCGAAAGTAGTTTAAATGGCATCAGTTTAATTGTATCTCATATTGTTGATTACCTTCACAACGAGTTTCCATGGTATTGCATTACCTCAAATACATAATGCTTCTCTAATAGAGAAGACTATTGTTACTTATTTTCAGCAGATACCACTACCCAGATAGCACCGTTTCAAGGCTTGTTGGCCTACCATTGGTGGGCAGGTAGGTACCCTGGTGTTGCAATCACCACAGCCCAGATGTGAAGTATTTCCACAATATGAGAGATGCCTAATGGTGTGCATAAGTACATACTTAAGTAAATATGTGCATAAAGCATAGGACTACGAATTAGAAATTCACTAATGAATGTTCAGTGTGGATACACAATATTTTGTTCGTAGTCACTTAAGTCCCCAGAGCTCACATCTGGTGAGTATGGGCTTGGCAAATGCAGGGTCCTGAGCTGGACATCATCATTCTTCTCTTTCTTAGTGATTCCTTTCTACTTTTGACTCTCTCCCTCCCTCTCCCCCATCTCTCAGGGTAACTCAGGAATTTTTTTTTGGCTGGCGCAGCATAAGCCTCAAGCTTCCTTGTATCATATGGATAATAATAATAATAAAATAATAGAAAGAGGCGTGATCGCCCAGTGGTTAAGACACTGGACTACCAGCCTGAGGGACTATGGCTCGAATCCCGCCTTGGTAGAAGCGAGTGCGACTCTATTACTCTGGGAGACAGATATAATAATAATATTAAATGATGATGATAATAATAATAATAATAAAAAAAATCATTGGGAAAGTTACTCCGTTGGACTTAGCTTCTCCAAGGTCAGAGCGGCAGCTGAGGCATATAGTGGTGCCATCTGGTGTCACTTGCGAGAACAAAAAATAAATAAAAACCACTGGACATAACTAGTCCACTTCCATAGATGGATGATGTCACAGAGAAATATTATTCATACTGCATCGAGTGTGGCGCAGGATAAAGTCACTCGCGTTCAGGCCTTAGGCAGAGGAGTTGGCTCGAAAAGCTGGAGACAGTCTCCCGAGCAAGGTAGTGGAGCAAGTGGCACAGTCACAAGAGAAGGGCAAGACCATCCAGCCCCACCAACTGGAAGTGCTTCCTGCGCTAATGACCATCCAGGAAGGAAGAAAATGCCAACGCATGAAGTGGAGCATTGAAATGAATATGTACATCATGCGAGCATACCATGAAATAACCAGGCGAGAGATCGATATGACAATGTACAAGTCGTGACTACATACCAAGTGGTTGGAACAATACCCGATATTCAGGTCACCGAACAGTGATTAGCGGACCAAAGAAGGACCATAGTCACGAAGAACTTAATAGCTCCTGCCATCTTGGAAAAAATGAAGCAGGATGTGAGTGATAAACTACAAAGCACAAAGAATGTGGTCAATGTGGGGCCAGAGGAGGAACAGCATACCACGGAACCAGAGGAGGAAGAGCAAGAAGAAATACAATCTAGAGTAGCTGAAGTGGAAATATACGAAGTCATGATATCCAAAATAGAAAATGAGTGGAAGAAGGCCTTAACAGAATTCGAAGGAATGGACCCCACAAGAACCCATCATCATCAGCCATTTTCAATCCACTGCAGGATGAAGGCCTCCCCAGCAACTTTCCAGTTCCTTCTGTTTTGAGCACTGGCCATCCATTTACTACTCAAAAACTCATGAATTTCATCTATCCATCTCCGCCTTTGTCTTCCAGGTTTTCTTCTAGCTCCTCTTGGGTACCATTCTGTTATTTTCTTAGTCCATCTGTCATCATGTCTTCGAGCTATGTGTCCTGCCCAAGACCATTTTAGTTCTTTAGTTTTGATAAGAATGTCCTTTACTTGAGTTTGCTGCCTAATCCATGTGTTTCTCTTCTTATCTAACAGTCTGATTCCCAATATAATTCGTTCCATTCTTCGCTGTGTAGTTCTTAGCTTCTCTTCCATTCTTTTGGTGAGTGCCCAAGTTTCACTTCCATAAGTCGTGGTGGGGAGTATACATTGATTCATTATTTTACGTTTCAGACAAACTGGGATATTGCTCTTCAGTATGTGACTATATTTCCTGAATGCTATCCATCCAAAATTTATTCTTCTCTTGACTTCCAGCCATTTATCATTATTACAGCTAATAACTTGTCCCAGATAAGTATATGACTCCACCTTTTCAATTACTGCTCCTTCAATCATTATTTCCCTTTCCGTGGCATACTTGTTCATCATTACTTTTGTTTTAGCCATATTCATCTTTAGTCCAAAATCCTTACTAACTGTGCATAACTGATTAAGATTTTCCTCTAATTCTTTGGGATCGTGGCTTATGACCACAATGTCATCTGCAAATCGTTAGGTACTCTCCGTTCACATTGACTCCTTTCTGCGACCAGTCTAATCTTCTGAAAGCTTCCTCAAGGGCAGCAGTAAACAGCTTCAGAGATATTGTGTCTCCTTGTCGAACTCCTTTCTCGATTTTAAATTTGCTACTGTCTTTGTCTAGTCTAATAAAGGATGTGGCACTCTCATATATTTTCTTCAAAATCATAATATATGGAGTATCTATGCCTTGTCTTTCCAGTGCCCGGAACATTGCCTTATGCTGTATGGAGTCAAACGCCTTTTCATAATCCACAAACGCCAGGCATAATGGTGTTTTATATTCATTTGCTTTCTCCATTAGCTGTGATATTACGTGAAGGTGATCCATAGTTGAGAATCCTGTCCTAAAGCCAGCTTGCTCTTTCGGTTGATTCTCATCAAGTATTCTTTCTAATCTGTTAGTAATGACCCTTGTGAACAACTTGTAGATATGGGATAACAAGCTAATTGGTCTATAATTTCCAATTTCTGATTTATCTCCTTTCTTATGCAGCAAAACTATGATTGCATTATTCCACTGCTTAGGCATCACACCTTTTCTAATGCACTTTGTGAAGAGCCTTGCCAGTTTTTGTGTTATGTCTCTTCCTCCCAATTTTAACAACTCTACAGTAACTTCATCTTCCCCTGGGGCTTTCCGATTCTTCATTTTCTTCAATGCATGTTCTACCTCATCAGGAAGAATATCGGGTATGTCGTATGTGTTGCTACTTTGCAATCCATCTTCCTCACTGCTGGTATCATTCCCTCGCTCCTTGTATAATTCTCTATAGTAGTCTTCTGCTATTTGAATTATGCCTTCTCTGCTGTTTATAAGTACACCATCGCTATTCTTCAGTTTCAGTATCATTTGTCTTTCTGTATTACTGCTCATGGCTGCTGATTTAAATCCTTTGTTTTCCCTTAATGCTTGTTCTACTTTTCTTGTGTTAAATCTTCTTATGTCCTCTCTGAGTATCTTTCTAATGGCTTTGCATAACTCAGTATACTCAATTTTCTCCCTGTCAGTGTTTTTCTTGCTCTTCATTTGTCGTCTTTGGTTCATCATGACAAGTGTTTCTTGACTAATTTTTTCTTCTTTGGATTTCTGTTTCCCTATAGGTTTCTTGGGCTTTATCACTTTCAGAAAGTTGTAATATTCCTCGTCGATATCTTGGTCCTGAGCAGTCTGCAGAAGCTCAAACTTGTTCTTAAGTTCCAGTACATACTGCTTTTTCTCCTCCTCTGTTATTTCAAAGACCTTTGTATTATTTACTCGAGTCAGTTTTTTCCTTTCCTTTCCTACATCTATATCAAGTGTACATCTTACCATTCTGTGATCACTTCCAACATTTACCTTATTCAGGACGGTAACATCATTCACAATATATCTTCTGTTAGTGAGGATGAAGTCGATTTCATTAGTTGTTAATCCATTTGGACTCTTCCATGTCCACTTTCTGTTCACCCTTTTCTTGAAAAAAGTGTTCATTACTGACATTCCTTGAGATTCTGCAAATTCCACAAGTCTTTCACCTCTTTTATTCCTTTCACCAATTCCAAAATTTCCTATAGTTCCTCTTTCTGCGCTGTTTTGCCTTTTTCCAACCTTAGCATTGAAGTCCCCCATAATAATAGTGTGTGGTGGGTTTTCTGCTCATCTAGAAGACTCTCAATTTCAGTGTACATTTCTTCAACCTCTTCATCATCATGGCTTGATGTTGGTGCATAAATCATTATAATCTTTAGCTTGTACCTCTTAGAAATCTTGAATATTAGTCTTGACACCCTTGGTGATGTACTTTTTAATTCCAAAATGTTGTTTTTAAAATCTTTATGGACCAGAAACCCAACTCCACCTTCACTCCTTTCACTGTTTCCATTGGTGTACAGCAGATTTCCACTTGATAAACTTATAAGTGATTCATTTCTTCTTCTTGTTTCAGCCAAACCGATGATATTCCAATTCACATTTTCTAATTCCTTTTCCAGCTCTAATATCCTGTCTTCACCGATGAGTGATCGTACGTTATAACAGGCCAAGTTCAATTTCTGTGCATGGCAGCCTGGTCGTACCCAGAGATTCTTAGCACCCTCCTTCCACTCTGATCCTCTCGCTGCCGTAAGAGGGAGAGTAAAAGCTGCTGGGGACTGAGGGCCATTTGTATTGTTGTGCTCTCATTGCTGGAGGGTTTGGTCTTTTCCTCTTCACGCTGACCAGGCGTCTTGAAGAGAACCACTCTACATGTTCGTTGCCACCTAAGTGACGTAACAGGGCTTACCATCGAGAAGGTGTGCATGAGTGGATTTTAGGGAGGCAGGCCAACCGGACTTCTTTTAAATCTTCTGTAATAGAGAGATATTGGATCCATCAGTGTTTTAGGCTGAGTGTCTGATAACACACAGGATACTTGTTCCCCTCTAAGCCCCAGATATTAATGTGATACCTAAGCAGAGGCCAAATAAAATCCTGTGTGAGAGTAACAGACCATCTGAATTGGCAAATAATGCCATATTACCTTGATAACAATGATGTAACGCTGGAGGCTATCCACACAGCCGTATACTGTGCTGCCATAGCAGCTACTAGGATTAATGGAAAAGAAACGAGAGACCAGCAGGAGAAGAACCGAAAACAGAAGGAACCGCCAGCTTGGGAAAGAAGACCTCAGCAGAAGATAGAAGAACTAAGAGTCAAGATAGGTCAGTTGACCCAGTACCAACAGGGTAATAGAAGTAAGAAATTGATTGGAAAGGTGAAGAGCATCCTCAAGAGAGACAGTGTCCACAGCAAACATGAGACCAGAAATCAGAGAATAGGAGAATATTTGGACACACTGAAGCAGACCCTCCTCGTACTCAGCAAGAGACTACACCGATACAAAGAGAGCTCCCAGAGGAAAATAAACAATCAAATCTTTGATGAGGACCAAAGAGCCTTCTACAGGAAACTGGGTGAAGATGAGAAAACAGGAAACGGACCACCCTAGAAGATGACGATCAAGGAGCTCTGGGGAAATATCTGGAGCAGCAAAGTAAGACCTAACAGCAGAGCACCCTGGATAGAAGTAGAACGGAAGAAAACCAAGGACATACAAGAGATGAGAGAGTGGGAGATTCGAGAAGAAGTAAAACAGTCGATCAGGAACACCCACAACTGGCGAACTCCAGGAATTGATAATATAGCATTTCACTCAAATGATAAGGCACCGGGAGACAATTCCCGAAGTTTCTCACTGAAGGAGTAACATATCTGAAGCCTAAAGACGAAGATACAAGAAACCCAGTGAATTACAGGCCAATCAACCACCTCCTAACAATGTGTACAAGATCCTGACCAGCTGCATAACCAAGAAGATATCAGACCACTTAGAAAGTCAGAACATAATGGCCGAACAGCAGAAAGGATGCAAGCAGAGGAGCAAAGGATGCAAGGAGCAATTAACCATAGATGCCACAGTTATGGAGCAAGCCTACAAGAAGGACCGCAACCTATACATGGCCTACATCGATTACTGCAAGGTCTTCGACTCCATACCTCATAGCTGGCTAATAGAGACCCTGAAGATCTACAAGGTCAATCCAATAGTGACAAACTTCCTAGGAACAGCAATGGGGAAATGGAATACCACCATTAAGGACGAGAACATCACAACCAAGCCAATCCCCCTTAGAAGAGGAATCTTTCAGGGAGATGCTCTGAGCCCACTGTGGTTCTGTCTAGCACTCAACGTACTATCCACCATGCTTAACTGCAGCAAGTATGGATATAGCCTCAAAGAAGGAAGAAAGAACCTGTACACCCTCACCCACCTGATGTACATGGATGACATCAAGCTCTACACAGCAACCGAAAAGCAACTCCAGCAACTACTCTGGATCACCAAAGAATTCAGCAAGGACATCAGGATGGAATTTGGTCTAGACAACTGCAAGACCAACACACTGCACCAGGGAAAATTAGTTGGCCGAAACTACTAGCTGCTGACTGGTAAAGAGATCGAAGCTATGACAGAAGGAGAGACCTATAAATACCTAGGGATGATGCAGACTCAGCAGCTAGAGCACAATGAAATCAAGAAGTGCCTGACCGAAAAATATCATCAGAGACTCAGAAGCCTGCTGAAAGCAAAATTGAACGGAGGGAACACAGTTAAAACCATAAACACCTATGCAGCTCCAGTACTAACATACACCTTCGGGGGTCATAGATTGGACTAACACCGAGCTAGAAGATATCATGCGAAAGACAAGAACAATGATGACCAAGAGCCACCAACACCACCCGGAATCAGCAGTGGAGAGACTAACAATAGCTCAGAAAGAGGGAGGAAGGGGCCTGATAGAGCAACAGAAAACAGTGATAGTTAACCTGAAGGATTACTTCGAGAACAACACAGCACCACTCCACCAGGCCATAAGGAAGATAGATAAGTGATATACCCCACTCAACCTAAGTGAGGAACCCCCTCCTGCCCAGATGGCACAAGAAACAAAGTTAGAAAGATAGGCAAAGAAGGCACTACAATGACCTCCATCAAGATCACATCGATAACATTGCTTCCAATGCATGGCTCACAAATGGGACGCTCTTCCCTGAGACTGAAAGATTCATGCTGGCCATCAAAGACCAGGTAATCAACGCCAGAAACTATAGAAAATACATCGCAGAGGAGCCCGGAATGTCAGATGCCACCTGGCCTCAGAAATGATCCAACACATCACCGCAGGTTGCAAGGTGATTACCCAGACTGTAGACACAACCAGGTAGCCAGGATAATACATCAGAAGCTAGCGAGGAAATACCAGTTGACCCTAGAAAGTGTTCCATACTACAAGTACGAACCCCAGGCAGTACTACAGACCCGAACCACAAGCTATACAGGGACCGCACCATAATAACGGATAAGACCATCCCGCACAACAGACCAGACATAACCCTTGTGGACAAGATGGAAAAGGCTACCTACCTGATTGACATAGCGGTGCCCAACATTAGCAATGTCCAGAAAACCCACGATGAAAAAATTAGGAAGTACACAAACCTGAGACATGAGGTTAAGGAGATGTGGCATATGCAAGAAGTAACAATCATCCTGATGATCGTGTCGACCACCCGTATGGTGCCAAAGACCCTACATAGCAGCCTAACAGCAATAGGTTTCCTAGAGAACACCTACAAGGAACTCCAGAAAGTCGCAATCCTGAACACCTGTAGGATAGTCAGAGATTTCCTCCTCCAACAGTAACACCAAACATTACAACCACCCTGTGTACTTGGTAGCAGTACCCGTCACGGAGTGGAATCCAGCAATCAGTAAGAAATAATATAAGAGCAATAATAATAATAAGTATATACTTATGAGTACCATTATGCATCTCTCATATTGTGGAGATACTTTGCAACTGGATTGTCATGATTGCAACACCAGGGTACCTAGCTGCCTCTGATAGGCCAACAAGCCTTAAAATGGTGTCGTCTGGGTGGTGGTATCTGCTGAGCATAAGTAACAATAGTCTTCACTATTAGATAAACATTACTTATTTTAGGTAGTGCAATACCACTGCAACTCGTGAAGATAGTCACAATATGAGATATAATTAAATCAGTGCCGTTTCAACTATTTCGAGTTCACAATGAACAAAATATTGTGTATATACACCGAACGTTCATTAGTGAATTTCTGATTCGTAGTCCTATGCTTTATGCCTATATTTGTTTAATTAAAAAATATAAAATATATATTTTGTCATTTTGCTTTTTGGCCCATGTGCATATTACTTTAACAATGATATTGAGAAATGTCTTTGATGAAATTAATATGCTTAATATAATATGTGCATATATTATACTAATTTATATTGTTCTTGATTGTTATGTTTTCAATAGGTGCTTTTGCACAGGTTGTATTGATGTTTTGGTGGGACCCGATGCCCACTTAAAGGTATTTAGAATTCTTATATATGATTTTGAAGTGAATTAATTTTCAGTATTAAACAGCATATTTTTTACTGGTAAAGTAAGATTTTTTTTTAATGCACTTTTTCTCCCAGATTGCAAAAATGACTTCAAAATATTGCCATCATATCTGATTTTTGAAATTTTCATTATTTTATATTAAAAGCTGTATCATGTGATAGAAATAAATTACAATTGCATTTGAAAATTTTATTTTCTTAAAGATTGATATTATTTATTAGCCTTAAGTCATTAAGTGGTTTTAATGACTAGATAACACTCATTACTCTGACAGGTCATGACATGCTGCAACATGCTCTGCGCCTCCCTAGCCAGGCGGGCAGGAGCAGCAGTGCATAGCACATGCTTCTTGATTAGACCGGGGTTCGAGCCCATGACCACCAAATACGGAGGATGCGGAAAGGTCAGGGAATGACCACCGCATATCCCTGGAGCAATATGGCCTTAGTTGCTAATGCTCCTAAAATCCAAATAACAAACAAAACAAACAAGCAACATGCTCTGACCAGTTAAGTGAATGGCACATTAACACTGTGCTTCAAATGCCTTGTAATAGATTATGCTAGTGTCATTTTTTTAAAAATTTAAATAAAATCTATATGAGTGACATGAATGTAAATTTGTAAATCCCTCAGTTATTGTGTTTCTGTTTGATTTTCATCATTAATTGTTTTGTTATTGAAAACATTTGGTCATAAAAAATAAAAACCAAGTGTTTTCTTAAGCCTATTCTTGCACCTGATTATCAAATATTGAAAAAACAATTTAACATTAGCCTGCATCTCTAGCATCCAGCTGTAGATGTGTGCTAGCTTCCATTTGATTGCAGTATTTCCCAATAACAACTTGCTTGCTTCACATGTTGTTTACAGGTAGGATGCTTCAACAACAGGATGCTGGCAAGCATCCTATTTTTGAAGCATTCTATCTTATTATTCAATGTCCAACTAGTTATTATTATTATTCAGTGTCTAGCTAGTATTCATCATTACCAAAGCTTAAATGCTGTATTTTATTCCATGTATATACAGCAATAACTCGCTTAGCATGGCTTCAAACAGCACAGGTTTCACTATAACATGGTTTTCAATTCAGTTTAAGTCGAAAGTTTACTGTATATATTAAAACTCATTCAGCAGCCTAGACACGTACTCTACATATATTCTGTGTTGTTGTAGCCTGGGTACATGTACATGTTGTGGTGCCAACTCTATTGTCTCACATGCACATGTGCCAGTGTCTCTTCAGGCAGTCAGCAGCAATATGCAACAGTGTTCTTAATTCCATCCTGACGAGATGACGTGATAGCTTTTTAAACTTTTCATTTCACAATTTAATTTTTACCCCTTTAAATACAATCGAAAATATATCTGCATGTTAGTTAGAAATCACTGCCAACGACATGCATTCTGTTTGGCAGCATGTTTTGCCTCATTTGGCAAATGATTTCACTTGGTTTGAATTGCAAGTTGAGACAATTGCCGAAGACATTGTGAAGATCGGAAAAGACTTGGGATTCGAAACTTTGGACACTGCCAATGCACGTTACTGCATTGACTCACGTGCAAATGACTTAAAGGATGTAACTTTCTTGAAATTGATGAGCAAACTGCATAAGGAGAAGAGGAAAATTCTGAAGTGGCACCAAAAGAATTTTCAACATAAGTAGTATTGGAGAAAGTTTTTTGGGAGGTTGATATACCTGCGAGGCGATTATGAATGGAGGTCCAGATGTTGAACATAGCATCAAGATGTCGCAAATTTTACAAGATTGGATTCGATTCTATAGATATTCATATACATTGGGAAAAAGAAGAGATGAAGTACCTAAATAAACAATAAAACTTTTTTCTCATCTCTCATGATATTACCTTTTCATTAATAAAATTTTTGCAATATTTTTTATAGATTTATTATAATTTGTTTATAGACTGTTTCTCTGGTACGCTTTCAGTTTAAACCCATTATAATTATACCTCAATCTGCATGGTTTCACATAACACGGAACAGTTTCAGTACCAATTATCAGTGCTATTCGGGGTATTGCTACATACCAGAACGAAAAGATAAAGGGGGGGAGAGAAATCTTTTTCCAAGAATTCTATGACCTTGTATATTTTGATCCATTTTATTGGTCTGATTTTGTCACTAGACATTATTCTGGATAAGCTGGTGGCCAAAAATACCATTTAGGCAATCTCTTGTATATCATTTATATTCTCTCAAATGTTCAGATATCATCAGTTTAAGAAGTTTATAAGTTCCCTTCCTTACCTATCTGTTCTTGGTCTAGGTGGAATCCATAATTGAGTAGAATCAGACAGTTTCCTCCTTTTCTACAACATTTGGCACACCCAGGTGCGCGCTCTCTCTCTCTCTCTCTCTCTCTGAGTAGTTCAGAAATTTTTTTTTGGCTGGTGCAGCATAAGCCCCAGGCTTCCTTGCACCATATGGCTAATAATAATTTATTTATACAAAAGTCTAGTCAGTGTGACAGTATGCCAGAGGTGGAAAGAAGAAGAAAAAAATTCAAAGACTTAAGGCAAAGCTCAACGTATCATATCAGGAGGCGAAAAAAACGGTGAAACCCCTGAACATAAACAAACCTACCTATGATCAGAAGGTAGCAGGAAGATGTTCCATTGTAACACAAACAGAAATGACTATACACCAAAAGAGTAATTCACACCTATTACATGCTACCTGTTAAGTTCACAAAACCTGCAAAGAAAGATCAATCAGCTGCCACTCTGATTGAATAAGAAGCCTGAGGTATCCCCTAGTGATGAAGAAAATATGGAAATCGAGGAGGAGGGGGTACCAGGAGAATCAGTCCTGGAACTCTTTGTGGAGCAGGAAATGGACACAGGACAGCATCCATACTTCCCCAAAAAAGATAAATCCTGGACTGAGAAAAGTAAGCCCTCAGCACCTCGGAAGCCACCTGATGGACCCACCAAGCCTAAATAATGGCTAAATTCCCACAATGGAATTGTCGTGGATTCCGGCGAAATACTGATGACATCAAGGCCCTCCTGCAAAAGCATGAGTCGGTCTGCTTTTGCTTTCAAGAGCCTTACCTAAAGGCAAATGATGACCCCCTCCACCATGCATAACATCACAATTTTTCATAAGGATAGAATTGTGGATGGTCCTGATCATGGAGGAGTGGCTATTCTTGTGGGCAACCAGACCCCATCTCAGCCTTTGCTACTTACAACCAGCATTGAGGCTGTTGCAATTCACCTTACAGTGGGATTTTTATTAACCCTCTGCTCTATTTATTTGCCACCCGGGAATGACATCTCCCAGAAAGACCTTGATGATCTTGTAATGCAGTTACCTCCCCCTTTCTTGCTACTTGGGGATTTTAATGGACATAACACTATCATCAACAGAAGGGGACGAGTCATAGAACATATGCTCAATGAAAAATTACCTCTCCCGCCTAAATCTGGGAACAAACACCTTCCACATGCCCACTGTATGTTTTCTGCCATTGATCTTTCTATCTGCTCTCTTCTCTTCTCTCCTTCCCTCACTTAATTGAGAGGTGGAGGAGAATTCATATGGAAGTGATCACTTCCCTGTGATAACCACCCTAATTAATGGGAGACTGTGTTTTCCTGTTAGGCTACCACGGTGGAAGTTAGATCAGGCTGACTGAAATGTCTTTCAACATCAGGCAAATTTTGACATCACTGCAGTCAGTCAGGAGCCTATCAATGATGCAGTTATGTACACTACAGAAAATATCGTCCATGCAATTGCAATTTCAAAAACAATTATCTGGTTTCCACCTTTTCCCAAACCATGGTGAAATTCACACTGCACTGCAGCTAAAAAGGCTCAAAACAAAGCTTGGGGGATATTCTGACAGTATCCTACCACGGCCAATCTAATAGCTTTTAAACATGCACGAGCCAAAGCTCGCTACATTCGCTGTCAGAGTCAGAAGGAAATGTGGATCTGTTTTACGCCATCTATACCCAGTCTACCAGTGCTAAGGTGGTCTGGGATAAAATCCGGAAAATTAAGGGAAAATATACATCCCACCCTTCATGATCCTAGAATATAATGGATGCACTATTGCAAACTCAACTGCAATAGCTAATTCTCTTGGGGAAACCTTTTCTAACATCTATGTGATATTTTTCTATTCCTCCGGGGTTCGAGCCCGTCACCACCAAATACGGAGGATGCAGAAAGGTCAGGGAATGACCACCACGTATCCCAGAGCAATATGGCCTTAGTTACTAATGCTCCTAAAACTAAAATAACTAACTAATCTATTCCCCCAGAGTTCCAAGATCTGAAACAAAAACATGAAAAAGAGGCACTTAATTTCACATCAAAGGGCCTTCATCCCTATAATGGTCTGTTCACTATACGGGAACTTAAAAGAGCCCTCACCCTTTCTAAGGCTGTTGGCCCAGATGGCATCCATTACGAAATGATTAAGCCTCTTTAACCAAAATCTGTGGATCACCTGCTCACTCTATATAACAGAATTTTTATTGAAGAGCAGTTTCCAGATGCATGGTGAAAGGCAGTCATTCTTGTCTTTGTGAAGCCAGGAAAGGATCCTAAAATCCCTACTAATTATCCTCTTATTGCTCTGACTAGCTTTCTATGCAAAATCCTAGAGAGAATGGTTAATTTTTGTTTAATATGGTATTTAGAATCAAATGACTTTATCTCTAGCATCCAGTGCTAGGTGCCTCCGTAGCCAGGTGGGAAGGAGCAGCAGTGCATAGCAAATGCTTCTTGATTAGACTGGGGTTCGAGCTCGTCACCACCAAATATGGAGGATGCGGGAAGGTCAGGGAATGACCACCGCATATCCCGGAGCAATATGGCCTTAGTTGCTAATGCTCCTAAAAACCAAATAACAATAACAATAACATCCAGTACTGCTTCCAAAGGAACTAGTCCACTCTGGACCATCCTATTAGACTGGCAACATCCACCCGGAATGCTTTCCTAAAACGTGAGTGTCTTGTGTCTATATTTTTTGATATGGAGAAGGCATATGACACAACTTGGAAATTTGGTATCTTAAAAGATTTGTATACCGTCGGCCTTAGAGGGCATGTTCCCTTGTTCGTTAAAAACTTTTTAGCCAATCGGTCTTTCCAAGTTCGTGTGGCATCCTCACTCTTTCATCTGTATAGCCAAGAGGAGGGAGTACTGCAAGGATTAGTACGAAGTGTCCTGCTTTTTGCCTGCATAAAAGTAAATGCCATCGCAGAACAACTTCCTCCAACTGCAAACAGTACCCTTTGTGTTGATGCCTCTAGCATATTCTCCCAGTCATGCAACATGGAAAGTTGTGGAAAGACTTCAACAAGCCATTGATTGCCTTAATTCCCAGACACTTACAAATGGTTTCAGGTTCTCACCACAGAAGACTGTTTGCATACATTTTTATCATAAGCGGAATCTTCATGCCAAACCCGAATTGAGGCTTGATCAAAATGCTATTCAAGTAATGCAAGACAAAATTCTTGGGACTCGTATTTGATAAAAAGTTATCCTTTTTGAACTATATTCATCAACTCCGTACAAAGTGCATGAGAAGCCTGAATATTCGCTGTGCTCTCTCCTCTACATCTGGGACTGGTGCACTATATTACACATTTACTATGCACTTGTATGATTTAGACTAGACTATGGGTCCCAAGTATATGCATCAACCAGAAGCAGTGTACTTTGATGGCTGACCCTATCCACCATCAGACCCTCTGTATTGCTTCTGGAGCATATCGAACATCTCCTCTCCAGAGCCTAACTGTTGAAGCAAATGAATCGCCATTGTCACTTCGATGTAAGCAGTTGTCTCTATATGCTTTAAAACTGAAATTCCCGCCAGACACATCCTATATGGCCATTTGTTTTTGAGCCACGATGGAAAAATTTGTACAACACCTGTCAGACTGCCAATCTTTCTTTTGATATTCATCTCCAAGAGCTACTCGGAGAACTTAAAATCAAGGTAAACAAGGTTGCCCAATCACAAAAGTAGCCCATTCCATCCTGGCATGTTCACTTTCTGCATGCGACTTTTCCCTTAAAAACTGGGGGAAAGTCAGATTCTCCATTGTCTGTCTACCTGAAGCTCTATTCAGCACTTTGAGCCATCTGTGTAAACTGGCATGAACATTCTGACTTCATGCCAGTTTACACAGATGGCTCAAAGTTGGAATCATATGTAAGATCTGCTGTTGTCTTTACAGACACCACTACATCGGAGCAGATTCTCTCTGAATGCAGCATATTTACTGCATAGCTGCACTCTATAGATTATCCTTGGATCACATTAGTAAATGCCGATACCTACGGTTCATTTTATATTCTGATTCTTTGAGTGTCTTACAGGCTTTACTCTCGGTGAGATATAATCCTCACCCAGTTCAGTCTCAAGTTCAGCAGAAGATCGATTGTCTCTATGAATGCAAATACAATATCCACTTCTGCTAGATTCCCAGCCACATTGGGATTAGCAGAAACGATTTGACTGACATTGAAGCTAAATCAGCATTTCGCAATATTAATTGCTGCCTGTCAGTCTCTATACAGACTACAGGCAAATAATACACCAAAAGTTATACTTCCAATGTCAGGATTCATGGAATAGACAGACTGTTTGAACCATGACAGTTTAGTCTGCACAGGAATCGTAAAGAGGAAGTTGCTCTTGCCCGGACCCGCATAGGACAGTCATCTGACACATTTGTATTTGCTGAGGGCTGGTGACTCTCCTGTGTGTGAATAATGTGACACAGTTTTATCCCTGAAACATATTTTAATCGATGTCCAGATTTTAATGATATGCATTTTACTGCCTTTACCAATCTGACTGAGCTGTATACACTCAGTCAGATTTTATCAGACAATGACCACATGTCAGATGTTTTTAAATTTTTATTATAATATTGAGAATTTAATTTTAGTCGCTGTGGTTTACTGCATTTTATGTATTTACCTGATTTGACGTAACCTTTCTGTACGGTTATGGTATCTTTTATTCATTTGTATTTTTATGGCGTGACCATGGCGCACTATAGCCTTGGTTGCTTTTGTGCCAGAAAAGTTCAAAAGGTAAGAGGTCATAATGCTTTGGTTGGACAGTGTATATATGCTCCAAAAAATAGATATACTAACATATGATGATTTAATCTATTCTTATGTAACATTAGAGTTTACATGTCATTGAATGGTTAATTTGGCACTGTCTGACTGTAGAAATACTGCTGTCTAATTTGAAGGAAAGATCCTGGAAACAGGTGTCAGCATACATGACATAATGAATATAGCACCAATTATTAATTCTCAGAAGACTTTGTGACATTCAGTGAGTTGCCACTTATGCTTTAATAAAATCTTTTGTGCATCAGAAAGTTGGATTCTGTTTCATCAGCACCAGTGTTAGTGCTACAATTATTATTCCCTGGATGCCAATACCTAGGAGGGATACACTGACTAATAGATTAACAGTAGCCACAGGCAGATGTGTAAGTGATACTTGCATTGCTTCTATTGGAACTTGTAGCAGTCTGGAAAATGAGTTGTCAGGAATTTCAAGGCCTGCTAGGGTTCTTCGTGGAATTACAAATACATGGACTGTGTTAGAGTTACTAAGAACAAAAATAGGTGCATACATACTTGCATGTACACCTAATGCTGGTAGCATAGTAAATAAATTTAATGAATTTTAAGTACTGATAAAGTTATCAAATGCAAACAATGTGTGGGTATCGCAAAGTGTCATTCAGATATAAGGGATGCAGAATTTGTTTGTGGGGAGTGCAGAAAAGACAGACAGGACATTGTATAGTGTTATTTATTACATACAGGTCTTGTGGCCCCAGGGTTTCCCCCCAACCCTGTAGTGTTGGGGCATGTTGATCTGTTGTTCATCTGGCCTGTTTGTTGTTGGGCCCTTGGGAGATCAATGTCCCACTGTTGTCCATCATTTACCACGTGGATGTGGGCCAAGCAGTAGTCACGCAAGTCTGGTGGTGGTGGGGGGAAGGACCTGGCAACACCTAGGCTTTCCAGGAAAAATAAAAAAAAATTTATTGGGAATGAGTATCAGGGTGACATTTTGAATCTAGGAGAAAAAGGAGGGAAAGGTAAAAGGGTGGATAATAAGGAGACTTCCACCAAGAGATGGAAGAATAGAGGATAGAGGAGCATGCCTGCAAAGGAGACCTACCCTCTATGGGGGGTACTGTTTACAGTAGTAATAGTGTGTAGGGTACTAAAGCCCACCTGGTGACAAGTGTAGTGGGGATGGGGCAGAGTCCTTGGGTGAGAGAGAGTGTGTGGGAAAAAAGTCTCATAGGGCCAGGCGGCCTTATTTGGGGTTTTGTTCACTATCTAGTCATTTTTTTTTTTGTCAGAACTCTAGTGTTCCATGTCATGCTACCTGAGTAAAGGACACAGCATGGTATCAGCAAGTACGGGAGGTTTCTCCAGGTGGGTTACTCTCACTGCAGTCAAATTGGGAGGGGAGAGGATGCCTTTTGGACACAGGGGACATACACTCTGACCAGTTACATTCCTGTCATCTCTACATGTATGCAGCATGCTTTTTTTATTTATTTATTTTTTTACATATAGATATATTCTAGTGTAGTGAGTGATGGGCAAATGGTGTATAAAAACATATGCACAGACAGACTCACATGTATGTATTCACTCACCATTTGCCCATCACTCATTCCCTCTTGCACATGGATCAGACTGGGATATAATGGGCAATTGGGATATAAAGACCACAACACCATACATTTTTTTTTTTTTTTTTTTTACTATTATATTTTATGTATATCTAATACTAAAAATAAAAGTAAAATGCAATATTAATATAAAATTCATACCAATTAATGGAAAATTGAATGAATAGCAAATGGCCCCAGATGGTGAAATGGGCATTTCACTGTCTCCTGCCAGGCTCAACAGAATATGACAAGTAAGTTGTCATATTCTGACTTTATCCTTTCGTCTTCATATTACATTTTCTTTGTTAAAATTCACATTGGGCCATTTGCTATTCATTCAATTTTTCATTAATTGGTATTAATTTTATATTAATTGCATTTTACTTTTATTTTTGAATTATATTTGATTGGTTTTTATTCCTTTTCTTTTTGGTCTCTGTTGGGTTGGCTGTGATATATACGTCAGCTCACTTTTTCTGTCTGAATATATATATATATATATATATATATATTCAGGAGTGCACATTGAACTGGACATTCCCATTCATTCAGCATGGGAATGCTTTCATTATAGCACTCAGAATATAGGTCACACATTTTTTTTTGGTCAGACTAAGGATAAATAAACACAACAGCCATATTTGGAGTCTTCCCAGGGTGAGGGACTTCTTCAGCCCAGTAAGGCACTGCACAAATGCGCACAGTGAAACACACATGGCTGCCCAAAACATACACAGTGTTGTCTGCCTGGGAAGCCACAGGGGCACGAGGGAACCAGAGGTCATTGTGGGTATAAATGGGGGGGGCTTATTTTTGAAATTGATTTAGTCAAGTGTGCAGGTTTATCCTTGTATGTTTAGGAAATTCATCAGTACCCACTCATCAGCATACAGGCAAGGACAGCCATCCAGTATAATCATATATTAATGTGGAACCAGAAGTACTGCCTGCTGTGAAAGAGGGTAGGGTGATAAGGAGTCTTAACTAGATAACAGAAAAGCCCCTCTTCTGGAGTTTACATTTTCTTTAGGGCTCCTCTCAGGCATATTTAATCAGTGGGCACACACAATAGGTAGCCATGTATTAACATGGAATAGGGGAACACCCGTAAACAGAAGAGAGGAGGCCCCGGGTGCCAAGCGTATTTCGAGGCCAAGCGATATTTGTGAAATTATAAAGTGCTCTTCGAAGGCGATTAAAGTTATTTTTAAGTTTATGCATTTATCAAAAGCCTTATTTTTTTAAAATCGTTCTACACTTGAAAAGCCACAAGTTAGAACAGAGAAAGAAAAACCACCTTTCTTTTTATTCATTTTTCTAGGTCACTAATCAACTAACACTTTAACCGCTTGGCCTCCTAGCGGCACTGCTCCTGCCTCCCCGTGGCGGGGCCGGAAATCTTGACAAGTAAGTCCACTTGCCAAGGGCTAAAAGGAGCAATCATGGATAACACAGACCATCAGGATATTGAGAACGATAATCCAAAGAGACAAAAGACTGATCGGATGGAGCAACCTTGCCCGTCGTTCTTAATCATCCACTCCCTTACTAGTCAGCCCATGAATAAATTGTCTCTGTTTGTCATACAAAAACATCTGGAGGGTATTGCAGGATCTCCCAAGACGGTGAAGAGACTGCAATCAGGAGACTTACTAGTAGAAACCACCAACCACAGACATTTCGAGAAGCTGTTACAACTTACAAGCTTTGCTGACATTCCAGGTAAAATATCTCCACACAACCCTAAATTCATCTAAGGGTGTGATAACCAGTTGGGACTTACTGAACGTCACCGAGGAAGAATAACCCAAGAACTGCAGGGACAGAATGTAATTGAAGCAAAAAGAATAATGACTAAAAAAGATAATCAATGACACCTTTAATGACACCTACAAGAAATATTATTCTCACCTTCAATACACCTAAATTACCCTCCTCTGTAAAAGCAGGTTATTTACTTTGCCGCATCCGACCTTACATTCCAAACCCTTTAAGGTGTTACAAATGCCAAAAGTATGGCCAATCACAAACTGTATGCAGAGGAGTTCCTGTCTGCCCTAATTGTGGATCCTCAGATCACATACAAAGTAACTGTACAGCTAAAAAAATGACCTGCCCAAATTGCAAAGGTGACCATCCTGCATATTCAAAGACATGTGAAAAGTGGAAAACCGAGAAAAAAATAGTAAAATACAAGGTTGAGAACAAAGTAAGTCACCCAGAAGCGAGAAAATTAGTCGCTCCTACTATAACCAAAAATATGACCTATGCCAATGCTGTAAAAAAATTTCAGACAGTCTCCACTCAAACTGATGTAACAGTTCCCACTAACAAATCAATTTCTGACTGGGCTAGAAATGTTCTTTCTAAGCAACAATCCAAGTTCTCTGACCAGGCAAATAATACTCCTCTGACAATACCAGTGGCATCTCCTGCTCCAGTCATAGATACCATATCTCATAGTTCAAACACAAATGTAGTGAAAAATTTTCAAGATACAACCATGGACACAGATGGCACATCCATACAGGAAGATCCCCTTCTAGAAATCTATGCAGAAGAAGAAATGGACACAGGTCGGCCAGTTTTCTCCAAAAAAGATAAATCTAAATTAGAACGTCATAAGCCAGTAACTTCAAAAAGCAGTCAGATACATCTCCATCAATCAAACACAAATAATGCCTTGTATTTTACAATGGAATTGCAGAGGCTTTCGTTGCAACACAGATGATATCTGTGATCTAATTATCCGATATTCTCCAGTTGCCCTTTGTCTTCAGGAAACTTACCTAACCTCGCAAATTTCTCCTTCAATAAAGAACTACTGTCTTTATCGGAGAGATCGTAATATAGCAAATGCTGCCCATGGTGGTTTAGCAATCCTAATAAATTCAAAGATCCCAACTAAACATATTCCACTTCAAACTGAAATAGAAGCTGTTGCTGTTCATATAACTCTTCATATTTCAATAACACTTGTCTCAATATACCTGCCACCAAACCATACTGTTTAAAAGATCCTGAAGATCTCCTCATACAAATACCTCCACCTCTCTGTATTTTAGGGGATTTTAATGGACACCACCCCTTATGGGGCGATCCTAAACTAGACACACGTGTTCGACTCGTTGAAAGCTTTCTAGAGTCACAAAACCTCACCTTACTCAATACTGGTGTGCACACTCACATACAACTCCCAACTGGACACACCTCAGCAATAGATCTCAATTTGTTCTCCAATACTCCTCCCAACCATAGAGTGGTATGTTTTAAATGATCCTATGGGCAGTGACCACCTTCCAATCATATGCAATTTTTTAATATCACAGTCTCCTTCAAACAAACTCCGCAGGAAATGGAAATTTGTTCGTGCAAACTGGGCAAAATTTCGATCATCAATCTCTCTTGACGAGGAAAAAATCCAGCTCCAGAATATTGATAATGTAACAGATTACATCACATCACATCTCCTAAAAGTGGCCAAGGACACAATTCCAATATCAAATCCCCCTGGTCGCAAGCATTATAATTACTGGTGGAATGACGAATGCACAAAAGCAAAGAAAGCAAAAATCAAAGCCTGGAATTTATTTCGGCAATGTCCAACCACAAACAATCTCATTAATTATAAGAAGCTAAGAGCAAAAGCACGATTTGTACAAAGGCAAGCCAAGAAAGAATCCTGGACCCGTTTTGCATCGACCTTTAACAGAAACACTGATCCGAAAACTATATGGAAAAAATTAGACAGTTATCTGGTAAGTTTCCTACTATACCTTCTCCAATCCTCTCCTGGAAAGGGCAAGATCTATCCAGTTCCTTAGATATTGCTAATGCTTTGGGCAATACTTTTGCTGAAATATCAGCGGCATCAGCATATTCTACATCATTCCAACGAATTAAAAACATTAGAGAAAAGCATGCCATAAAATTTCAAACCGCACATACTCTTCCATATTACAAACCTCTGCAACACTCTGAACTTCTGCATGCCATTAGAACAGCCCACAATGGTGCTGCCGGGCCAGATGGGATTTATTATGTCATGCTTCAACATCTTGATGACAAAGCTTTAAGCCTGCTTCTGGTTTTTTACAATCGTATATTTTTAGAAAACGTTTTTCCAACTTCTTGGCATCACTCTACTGTTTTGGCATTCCTAAAACCTGGGAAAGATCCAACTAACCCCTATAGCTATAGACCGATCTCTCTATCAAGCTGCCTGAGCAAAATCCTTGAAAAAATTGTCCACAGAAGACTCGTATGGATCATTGAGTCACAACATCTAATGAGCCATAGCCAGTATGGCTTTCATAAAAATAGGTCATGCTTAGATTTTATGGTCAAGGCTGAATTCGCCATTCGAAATGCCTTTGTTAAACGTGAACATCTTGTAATGGTTTCAATAGATATCGAGAAGGCTTTTGACACTACCTGGCGGCATGGCATACTTAGTGATCTTTACTCTCTTGGTCTGCGAGGCAACCTTCCTGTATTTGTACAGAACTTCCTGCGTACTAGATCGTTTCAAGTTCAGTGCCAACATGCCCTCTCCAAAACGTTTACACAGGAAGAAGTAGTACCATAAGGATCAGTACTGAGTGCCACTTTGTTTGCTCTTAGAATAGATTCCATCACCAATCAGCTTCCAAATACAGTTGAGACCTACCTTTATGCAGATGATCTTTCCATCTCCTGCCATTCCCAAAACATGAGGTCTATTGAACGGCAGCTCCAGATATCACTTAATAAAATACAACAGTGGGCCAGCCTCAATGGCTATCGACTCTCACAGCAGAAAACAGTTGCCATCCATTTTTGTAGACAGCGCAAACTTCATCCGGATCCTGAACTTCAAATTTATAATGTCTCCATCCCGGTCACTAATAGCATCAGATTTCTAGGATTAACACTTGATAATAAGTTAAATTTTATAGAACACATAAAAAATGTATGTACTTCCTGTCTAAAAAAGTTAAATATACTCAGAGCTTTATCCTCCCAAACATGGGGCGCAGATTGTACATCTCTGCTTCGGCTATATCGGGCATTAATCAGATCCTGTCTTGATTATGGAGCTCCCATCTATGATTCAGCCAGACTGAATGCATTGCGCTGGCTTGGTCCAATTCAACACAGTGCCTTGAGACTTTCACTCGGTGCTTTCAGAACATCACCAGCCCATAGTCTCTATATTGATGCCCACGAACCCCCACTAACTTTACGTAGGAAAACCCTGTTATTGAACTATGCTGTCAAGATACAAAGCTGTGCCATGCATCCGACTCAGTCATACCTGTTCAATCCACCATTAGAAAACCTTTTCAGAAATAAACCAAGCATAGTAAAGCCAGCTGGTCTTCGCCTTCTTGAACTGATGCAAATTTGGAATGTTTCCATCCTTTCCGTACAACAGGTAACAACTTGTACTCAACCACCATGGGTTCCACCTCCTATACCGACCTGTGACACTTACCTCTCTCAATGGGGAAAAAACACTTTACAAACATCAAATATCAAACAACTTCACGAAGCTCACACTCAAAGATATCTTGACTTTTCTCCAATTTATACAGACGGCTCTAAATGTAATTCAAACGTTGGAGCAGCTGCAGTGTTTCCAACTACAGTTATTTCAGCATCCTTGCCATCTGAATTCAGTATCTTCTCAGCTGAATTATATGCTATCAAACTAGCTTTACAGAATCTCTCTTCTGACTGTGCTTTAAAATATGTTATTTACACTGATTCCCTCAGCTCAATCTTGGCTTTATGTAACTTCTTAAATAAAGTACACCCTGTTCTAGACGAAATAAAAAGCATAATACTAAAAATTGAAGAATGCCATCAACTGGTCACCTTCTGCTGGATTCCAGCCCATTCTGGCATTTTGGGCAATGAACTGGCTGATAAAGCTGCAAAAAATCCAACTAGCTTCGACTTAACTGATATCCCTGTTCCGCCATCAGACTATGCATTAACCATTCAGGCTGCATGCCTGTCAAAATGGACAGCAATATGGCACTCTGAAATTAATAATAAACTATTTCAATTTAAACATGATCCAAAAATTTGGCGCTCCAGTGTCCTCACATCAAGACAAGAAGAAGTAGTAGTCCTTCAAGGGTAAGAATAGGACATACTTAACTGACCACCTCTATTTACTCACAGGGAATGACCCGCCACAGTGTCCACTTTGTAATATAAATCTGAGTATTAAACACATTCTCGTTGACTGCCCTTACTATGAACAAGACAGAACTTCAACCCTGCTATCACTGGTTAATCTTCGTAGACCAATAACTTTAGAGAATCTCATTGGAGATGACGCAGATATTTCCGAATTTTTCAACTTCTTAAAGCAAACTGGACTTTTTAATCAATTCTGAATTTATGAAACCTTTTCATTTCTTTTTATTATAAATGAATAGGCACATTATAGCCAAAGTAGCTTATGCGCCATCAAACCTCCATATCAACAACAACAACAAGAAGAGAGGAGGGTAGGCAACAATTTAGATAGTGCCTCAAAGAAGCAATGTAGTTTTTTTAGGTTGGCTGGCGAATAAGGACACCAAGGAGTTTCCTCACGATCAGACAACCAAACGTGAAAACAGTATTGTCTGCTGTAGGTGAAATCCCTCCTCCAGGCAGCACTAGGGCTGATGGGAGAGGGGATTTGAGCCAATTTAGATATGGGGGGCTATGAGGGGGCCAAAACATCCCAAGACCAAGGTAAAATAGCATTTGGCAGAGGAAAACTACCATACAATTTAATTTACTGCCTAACCAGAAATTATGATTCTCATCCCAGGGCAGAATAAGTCACTGCAGCTTATACAATACAGTGGTACCTTGGATTGCGAGTAACTTGGTCTACGAGTGTTTTGCAAGACGAGCAAAAATTTTTAATAAATTTTAACTTGATAAACGAGCGAGGTCTTGCAATACGAGTACAGTCATTCCTCGTATAACACGTGTTTACACTACACGAATTCGATCATACACGATTTATATAACACAAACCGAATTCGCTTATGCACGATTCGCCTTTGTGTTTACAAGAAATGTCAGTCGAACACAGAATCACCCCAATCGGACGCAACACGATATGAATGAAGAGAAGATTCTGAAAATGTATTTTTTTTTTATGGTTTTTATATCAGTGAAGGGGAAACATATTTCACCATAATAACGTAAAAACCAACACAATTCCAGCTATCGGTATAATCGCAAATGCAATTAGATCGAGTTTACTACCAGTTTATAACAGATTCCATTAGCAGAAACTCAACTGGAAATTGTTTTTATTGTTTTGTGGTAGTAACCCCTAGAAATGTGCTTTAGTAAAATGTGAAGCGTTAATAGTGTATCTCTGCCTTTACGGTGTTGTTTATTCAGTTGCTACACGCGCGCAGCTTTGTTTATGTGTATCAAGCGTGCCTCCTCGTTTTGTAATAGTGCGAGCGATGAATATGACAATGCAATGTCATATTTCCGTGAAATCCTCAAGAGGAGGCAAAAGCAAATATCATTGGAGAGGTTCCTTGTTAAAGTCGCACAAAAAGAAAGAGTCAACAGATAGCAGTGATTCCGTTAGTGACAGTGAAAGTCGTCCTACCATAAATTCGATTGCTTTATGTATATTAAATTTAAATATTAAAAATATGAAAAGGTATGTATGTATTTTGTATTAATCATTTTTACAGTATATGAATATTTTTGAGTTTTGGAACAAATCATCTGGGTTTCCATGATTTCTTATGGGAAAATTCGCTTTGATATACGAGTGCTTTGGATTACGAGCATGTTTCCGGAACGAATTATGCTCGCAAACCAAGGTACCACTGTAGAGGAAATTTTCCCCACGTATATAGGAACATATAGAGACAGTTAGTACTCAAGCACACAAGAGATATTCACACTCCCACATTCATTCACCTGCAGTTTTCAGCAGGTACACATTTGCATTTGTCCCACATACAGTATTCTTTCGTTCTTCATTCTTGTTCCTCAAGTGACCCAGTCACACACTCATGTATACAACATGCATGTGTGATGCATGTACAATTCCTTTAGCTTCAAAGGTGATACTTGTGCATATGTCTGCTCTGATATTTCCAGTCAGAGACATTCTGTCAAATTCATCTGTTGCTGTTATCATTCTATGAACTCCACTAATCACTTGGAACTCTTTGACTTCCTCTCTTTGAAACTTGGCTTTCTCCAGTCCAACTTTCCTAACAGTGAGGTAAATTTCCTTGGTGATTTTAATGTTCACAACTCCAGCTGGCTTCAATTTTCTAGTCACACGGACACAGCTAGTTGAGATGCTTAGGCTTTTGCAATTACTAATAATCTCGTACACATTGTTCATTTACCTATCAGAATACCGGACAATCCTATCCAAGCAGCCAACACGCTCAATCTTTTTCTCACAAACAATCCTTCTAAGTACACGGTTGAGGTGAGTGGTCCTTTAGGCATATCAGATCACAATTTGGTGATGATCTCTTCTTCATTTGAGCCTTTCTCTATGGCCATTATCAATCTCATATTGTTTGGCTTTACAAGAATGCAAAATGGGATGATTTGCAAGATTTCTTCTCTTCTTTTCCTTAGATTACTGTTTCAAATCTTATGACGTCACTGTTTGCTCAGATCATGTCAGTAAAATTATTCTTGTGGAGATGAAATCCTTTATTCCACACTCCACCTTAAAATCTCATCCTTTATCTAAACCTTAGTTTTCCAATAAATGTGCTATGGTTGTTCAAGGAAGGAATATTACATATCACAATTGGCTTGCATCCAAATCTCTAGCTTCATTTTCTGCCTACACCAATAGATCAGTCCAAACTAGGATATAAACAAAAAAGGCTTGTGTGTGCTCTGGATTCATATTCAATAAAGTATTGTGCCACAGAGCAAAATGGAAAGAAAATAAAATAACAGGTTGCAGGTAAAAATATGTTTAATGCTTACTATGAACAAAAACACAGGTAAAAATACAGGAAAGTAATACATAGCTTTCGGATGTGAGGGCATCCTTCATCACTTGTGACCGTTAATGGACAAATATACAGAAAGTCATGTGCATGCCATGGCAGTCATTTATGGTTAACTGTGTGCTACAGGTGCAGGTAAAAATTAGCTGTTAGAAGGGAATCCTTGCAGTTGTAGCTGTAATTCCTTGGAATGTGTAAATGCCAACGTTTGTCAGTCAAGAGGATGGTCATCTCAGTAATGGGATGGACATGACATCCTCTGTTCCGGTTAAAGGAACTGCTCCAGATGAGATGTGCAGCAATTCTAACCAGATGCGACGTGGATCAGTGTCGTGCTCCACGTCCGCGAAACAAATAGCTTTCTTGTGTTCAGAGACACGACTACTGAGTGTCTTGCCGGTTTCCCCAACCTAGCAACTAGTGCAGTCACGGCAGGAAATATGGCAGACTAATCCACTCTGAAGTGGGGGGGGGGTACTGATGCCTTAACACTCGAGACGAGGGATTGCAACTTCCTGCCTGGGAGTTGTAAGCATTTTATCCCATGAGCCTGTAAGACCCTAGAAATTTGTTACAATAGGCTCGGGTAGAACGGGATAAAGACGGTTGTATGGTCCTCTGGGTCACTACATGGTTGCAGGCATGTAGGTCACACCTATCCAGGTCACTGTTGACATAGCTGCACGTTGCCAGATCTCTCTTAACCCTAGTAATCTCAGTGCGCCTCTCATCCGCAGAACTAGAGTGAGTCCAGATGCAGGTTAGTAGGGCTCGTCCTGTGCCAAGAAGATGGCTGCGTGCATGTGCTGACCAATAGTTGGTGAACTGGCCAGCACACATCAGCTTGCGATAGACTGGCATCTTCAGACACGTGCCCTCGTGCCGGAGACGGGTATCCAAGAAAAGGAAGAGTATTGTCTGCCTCCAGTTCGATGGTGAATTGAATGAATGCCGACAGAGAGTTAAGGTGGTGTAAAAGTCAGTTGCCCGACCTTCGAGGAATGACCACAAACATATCATCCACATAGTGACACTAAAAGGCAATGGGATCTGGCAAACCCACAAATGCGCGACTCTCCAGCTCCTCCATTGCGATGTTTCCCGTAACTGAACTAACCAGGGAACTCATGGCTGTACCGTGTATCTGTCAGTAAATGGAGTCACTAAATATGACTGCCCTCCCAGTCAAGCACAAACTACTGGCTTATGTTACCCATCTATGGATAAATTCAGTGGTAAAATTTGGTGAAACTCAAGCAGTTGCTCTAAATATTTTAACGGCTTTTGATACTGTTTGCCATGCAGGTCTCCTAAATAAGATTTCATCTTATGGTTTGGCAACTATATTTTGTAATTGGGTGTTTGTGGGTGATGGTAGACAGCTCTTTGTCTTCTAACTTCTCCACTAATGCAGGTATTCCCCAAGGTTCAATTCTTTCTCCCACTCTTTTCCTCTTGTATATTAATAACCTTCTCCCATTGACCAGAAATCCTATTGATAGTTTTTCTGATAATAGCACATTGCATTCCACTTTCCAGTTTGAGAAATCTTGCCTTGCACAAACAGCTTCAATTTCTCGAATATTCATTACCAATTCCTTAAGTGCTGATCTTCAGGTAATTCTCGAGTGGGCCAAAGGTAACTTAGTTAATTTCAGTCCTATCTTATAACTCACAAAAAAGATTCTTCTGTTCCTGTGCTTATCTTCAATGACACCCAGATTTCTAGGCATGACCATATAACTCTATTGGGGATTACCCTGACATCTAATCTCTTGGCATAAGCACATTACAAATATTCCTTCCTCTGTATCTAAAAAAAAAAACTGGGTTTCCTCTTTTGCTCTCGGTGTTACTTTTCTTCCAAACAGCTGTTCACTCTGTACAAATCACAAATCTTCCCTAGAATGGAATATTGTTCCCGCATCTGGGTGGTGCTCTTAAATTCCTCTCTCATGCTTCTAGGTTCTATTCAAAGGAATGAGGCACCTCCATAGCCAGGCGGGCAGGAGCAGCAGTGCGTAGCACACACTTCTTGATCAGACCGGGGTTCGAGCCCGTGGCCACCAAATACGGAGGATGCGGAAAGGTCAGGAAATGACCACTGCATATTCCCAAAGCAATATGACTTTAGTTGCTAATGCTCCTAAAAACCAAATAACAACAACATCAAAAGAATGCAATTAGGTTAATGAATGACCCATCTCTAACAAAGTCTCTCTACTCTCTGTCTCTTAGATGTTCTCTTTCTGTTGCATGCCTTTTCCATATATACTTCTATGCACACTTTTCTTCTGAATTGGCTTCTATAATTCCCACTCTCTTTACCAAATCAGTCCAAAGACATGATGCAACCAATCAGTATCCTTTTATTACTTTTCAACTTCAAATTTACAGAACCAACCTTTCTTCTTCCTCATTTATTCCTTCGACTTCCATATTCTGGAATATCCAGAATATGGTTGTTCATACATATTTCCTGAAAATGGCAATCTATCAAAATTCAAGTCTAATGTCAACAAGTATCTTCTTTCATCTTCTCAACCTTCTGCACAGTACTAAGTATTTTAGGTTTTAATATCTGCTTGGGATTTTCATAAACAACAACAGCAAAAAACAACACAATATTTCAGATGTGTTCTGTTAAACCTGTATTTATTACAGAGGTAGATTTTACTTCTCAGGAATTAAAAAAATTGGGAACAACTTAATGCTAGCAAGCATTAAGTTGTTCGCCAATTTTTATTTATTTTTATTTTTTCTGATGGTATCTCCTCC
Source organism: Mastigoproctus giganteus (assembly GCF_048544385.1). Taxonomy (NCBI): domain Eukaryota; kingdom Metazoa; phylum Arthropoda; class Arachnida; order Uropygi; family Thelyphonidae; genus Mastigoproctus; species Mastigoproctus giganteus. The sequence goes on from NC_143583.1 coordinate 155,752,294, forward strand.
TCTTTCCTTTTAAAATATTCCAAATTTGGCCACCTTTGCTCTCTTATTTCACTGATTTTTTTCTTATTGCTTGGAAATTTGCTTGTGTTCTTCATTTCCATAAAAAAAGGTGAAAAATCTTTGTCATTTTCTTATCGACCTGTTTTCCTTTAGTGTCTTCTGATACAAAATCGATTTACAATCACCATATACATTTCCTTGAAATCATTCGGTTGACTAATGATCTGCAGTATGTCTTTTGTTTCTGGAAGTCATTAGGGTGGACTTATATTTATTCTTATGAATTATATATGCAAATTTCATGGAGAATTTTGGGGAAATTTTTTATATGAAAATTTTTTTAAAATTATTTGGAAATATTTTTCATGGAAAAATTTGGAGACATGTCGAAAATAGTTACTTTTGACAATTCAGAAGCATTTCAAGTGATAGCACAATCCACTTTCCCTTTTCCTTAAGGTAAATAAGCATTGCTATATACTATACCCAGTGCTTTTTTTTTGGGACGGTATGCAACGGTACTGCATACCTGCACCTTTATTAACAATGACGTGTTACATTTGGATGTAGTGCACTTCGAAATTTGTAATATTCTGTAAATTTTTTCACATGTTTACCTACTATTCAAATAAGCTTAAAATTATTTAACTAAATTTGCATTTTTCACTGTCTATTGTTAAGATATTTTCTATATAAAACTGTATAACCAATTTTATAATTCTAAATTACTCAGTTGGACCTCTTTTCCTCTTTTTAATGAAGTCCTTTTATAGCAAATTATTTTGAATTCTCCTTGGAAGTTACATTTAAAATAATTTCTGTTGAGCGAGAAAATTTTCATATAGCAAACGGATTAGGAGAGAATTAACTCGGTACGCACTGTTCGCATTTCTGGCCTTCAGGCAATTTAGGCAATTGGTGCTGCTGCGCGAATTAAGAGAGCTAAAGCGATTACCATTCTACAAATTAATGGTACCTGGTAAAACCTATCTGACCACCTGTCTCCCACAAACGGAGAAGTCGTGCTGGTCAGCAGTGAGCAGATCAAGAGGTATTCCCAATTGGGATCTAGTCAACCTTCTACTGCAGTCGTGTCCAAACTTTTTCCAAATGGGGCCATATTCAAAAAAAAATTCAAAGTTAGATTTCTTTAGTGTGTTACATTTTCCATATCTTGTTGCATATAAAAGTAAAATTGAAAATATTTGAAAATTTTATTAAGTACAATACACAATTACATTTAATGAGAATTTTTTTTAATAATTAACAAAATTTAAAATGCTGTTTTAGTTCACTGTCCTGGCGGGCCATAGGTTGGACACTGCTGTGAATCAACTGTAAGAGCTCCATTCGAGAATTTGGAGAGAGTGATTTTCTTTTATCCCAACAAATAATCATCTGTTGATCGTGGAAGTGCGTTATCGACATTTTTCCCTAAATTTTCCCTATCTCTATTTACATGGTCACAGTACCTGAATACCTGGACAGTTTCAAAAAAGAAAGAGAAAAAAAAATCAAATTAAGAACTAGTGACAATACCGATGATAAGAGAAGGAAAACTAGGACAACAATGGTATTAATTAAACCTTCTAAACGTGAAATGTTGGCATTTGGTTAAAACGAAGTTAGAAAATTGTCAATTAGGTTACAGTTAAATGAAATAGATACAATTCGTGGATTTCAGGAATACCTAATCGAAAAGATGGTTTTGGAAGAATTGAAGCATTTGATGGATGCTCTGAGTACATTACTAGTTTCTTAAAAACAGTAGTGAAGAAACTGTTTTTGTCATCAACGAAGCTCTGGTTGGGCTGGCAATCAGATTCATTTGTGAAAATCCTCGTTCACTTGATGAAATTGTAGGCCTACTGAGCCACTTCAATCCAGCAAAATATGTCGATTCGTGGCTGCTTCAGAAATCTCATTCAGCAAGAGACACAAAGAGGAAGAAAAGAAGTTGGCATAGAGTGTCGGATGAGAACTTAATAAAAATTTGGAATATATTACAAAAACTTTATTATGAAATTATTTTTATTTATGTTATTTATTATTTTTAGGGACCATAGTCTAACGAAGGACCCTTATAATGTCACTCGGTTGTCTGTCTGTCTGTCCATCCGTCACAGCATTGTATGTCTGGAACCATTCAACCTATTGACTTGAAATTATGCATGAGTTGGCCAACATAACACCATACTGATCGCTGTTGACAAAAATTTGTCTGAGAAATGGGGGGGGGGACAAAATGTTGCTGACAACCTATAGCTTATTACCATTGGAAAGAGCTCAATGAGTAGGTTTAAAATATAATTTTAAAATATTTTTTAAATTAAAATAGGCAGTGCCAGACAGGAAAATGTAATTTTTGTGTCCCCCCCACCCCGTATTTCTGTCGCTAATGGAGCTAAAAATTTAAAAATCACACTAGCTATGTGTTATTCGATACTTATCAATGGAAAACTATTCTAATTGAAATCTGTCATTTACTGTGTTAAAATTAAAAAAAATATATTTTTATTGCACTTCGATTGCGCGTTTTTTTGCACTAAGTAACTCTCCTTTTGGTGACAGAAAGGTTGCTAAAGGTCATTTATAAATTTTGTGAAGAGAAGTATTTTTTAACAGTTTTTAAAGTTTCCAAAGCTGGAGTTGTCCCGGCAACGAGGTACTCAGAGAGCCAGCATTGAGGCGGCACTGGTGGGAAGGCGCCTGCGTGGAGTCTTGCACGACCCTCACCTGCCAGTTGCTTCTACAGGAAGAAGTCGGGTCACTTCTCCCACCCTTGTCATTCACAACAACTGGAAAGACTCAAATAGGCAATGTTTTCATTAGTTCCTCAGTTTTACACGAAGCCGCCGGGATACTAGAAACTTTTTTCAGTTACCATAAAGCTCTCTATTTGAGATACTACACTAACAACCATTTGTGACTATGGACCCTTCAAATAAGTAAATAAATCGTCAACTACTGAGTGCCTGGCACTCAGTAGTTGGCCAATTTATATACTTCTTCTACTCACATTTTAATTATTTTTTTATATACTTGAATAATAAATTTATACTTAATAAACTGTGTTAATATACTAAATTTGTTGTTCTTATTCCAAAAACATTACCACGAAAGTAACAATGTGAGGAAAAAAATTTAGAGTACATTTCATATCCTTTTAATTTTCAATTTTTCCTGATAGCAAAGAATGAGCACCAGCACCTATTTTTATACAAAAAAAGCACTGAATATACCTATACAGAAAGTTTGCCCACTGCTTTTTCTTTCAGGTGCTAGAAACTAATCCATGGCTCTGTTATCTGTGTACTGATTTTGATCCTGATCTGAATGGATTGATACTAAAAAAGGAAGATTGGCAACAAAATGTAATGCAGCTATTTCAAACAGAAAAAAATGTTCAGTTTCCTCCATCTATGGATGATTACAAAGACAAAAGAGGCATCAGGGTTCTCTCTTTGTTTGATGGAATTGGAACAGGTAGGTGCCTTTTAGAATTAGCATTAGTAGAGGCATATGATGCAAAAAGCAAACTTATTTAACATCAGCCAAAAAAAAAAAAAAACACTTCCCGTTTCACCCATCCATTCACTCCAAAAAACTTCTATCAGTTGTTTAGGATGTTTACAGCTTAAATAAATTAAGCTGTCAACGTCCTCAACAACTGATAGAAGTTTTTTCCAGCAATCAACCACCTGCTGGCTAATGGCAAATTTCCACACATCTGTTCTACAAAAGTCTTTCCTCAATTTGAATTTATGCCCCCTCAGGTTTGTAATCTGAGCATGAGGAAGAATCCCATCTGCACTGAGCTTGCTTAAACCATTAAGTTCCTAGTCTCCAGATGCTGCAATTTGCAGAACTTGAGCCTATCTTCATAACAGCAACCCTTTGTTCAGCTCACTAATCTCATTGCCCTTCTCTCTACTCGTTCTAGTAGCTCAACATCTTTCCTAAAATGAGGCATCCAGACGTGGATGCACTACTCAAGATGTGGTCTAACCATTGCTTTATACAAGGGGATAATCACCTCCTTATCCTTGCTAGCAAAATTCCTATATATTATTTACAAGACCCCATGAGCTACTCTTGCAGCCCATCTGCACTGCTCAGAAAACTTCATATCTGACTGCACAATTACCCCCCCAGGTCTTCTTCATTCTCCACTATCTTGAGTGTAGTACCACACAGTTGGTATGTTACTCTGGGGTTACTGCTGCCCATATAAAGTACTTTGCATTTGTCAATGTTAAATTTCAGTTGCCACCTCTCAGCCCATCTACTCAACTTTTCTAGATCCTGTTGCAGTAGCGTACCGTCCTTACTATCATTAACAATCCTACTAACCTTTGTATCATCTGCAGACTTGGACACTAAGCCTGATATACCTTCATCAATATTAGCATTAGCAGAGGCATATGATGCAAGAAAGCAAGCTTATATAGAATCAGCCAAAAAAAAAAAAAAAACTGCAGTTTGCAGAGCTTAAGCCTTTCTTCATAAGAGCACCCTGTTGTTCTCATTGCCAGTCGTTTTGCCCTTCTCTGTACTCATTCCAGCAACTCTACACCCTTTCTAAAATGAGAAAGACCTGTATGCAGTGCTCAAGGTGTGGCCTGACCATTCCTTATACAAGGAAATAATCTCCTTATCCCTACTAGCAAAATTCACGTATATCATTGACAAGACCCCCATGACCTGCTCTGGCAGCCTGTCTGCACTGCTAGAAAACTTCATATCTGATTGCACAATTACTTTGTGCCATTTGCTTCTCTGGTCTGAAGTATGATTCCTGTTTAAATTCAGTTTAATTTTTGAATACAGTACTAAACTAAAAGATCTAAATGCAATAATAACACTACTACTCTATTCATAGGTTATGCAGCAGTAATGCGTATTTCTCTAGCAAGTTTATGTAATTATATATACATATATATTACACTATCAAGTTTATGTTATATCTACAGTAATACTTCGGATAATGAATCCTCTGCATAATGAAGTTGGCAAATAACATGCTGTGGCTCCTGTGCAAGTTTATAATGGAGATTTTTGATATATAAACTTGCTCCATGCTATGAGGAGCAGTAGTGAATGGTCATTGTTTGTTGTTGTTTATTTGGTTTTTAGGAGCATTAGCAACTAAGGCCATATTGCTCCGGGAATATGCGGTGGTCATTCCCTGACCTTTCCGCATCCTCCGTATTTGGTGGTCACGGGCTCGAACCCTGGTCTAATCAAGAAGCGTGTGCTACGCACTGCTGCTCCTTCCCACCTGGCTACGGAGGCGCCTGAATGGTCATTGATACGTGCACTATAGGTACATATATTATGTAGTTATTTTAATATTTTTTATAAAATAATAAAATCTTAAGTTGCCCAGTATGTCAAGAAAACATAAAGCAATAAGTTTAGAAACTAAAATGCAGATTATAAGGAAGATAGAAACTGCAGAAAAGAAAAGAAAAGCCGTGTAGCACAGTCATTGGGGCTGGCACAGTCAACTTTAAAAACAAATTTAAATCAAGATGGTAAAATAGTATTCTGTGCAAAATTGTAGTGACATTACCACGTATAAATTAACACATACATGTAGTAGCATTATAGAGAACATGGGAAAAATGTTAAGGTTTGAGTAGATGATAGGATACTGTGCTATATGCCACTCACCCAGCCAGTAATTCAACACAAAGCATTAAACTTATTTAACCATTTATGTCCTGAAGCTGAAGAGACCACTGAGACTTTTGTGGCTTCTTGCGGATGGTTTGAGAAATTGAAAAAAAGATTAGATTGATGGTCAAGGCTACAATTGCTGACATCCAGGCAGCAGCAAAATTTCTTGCACAACTTCAAGCTGGAGCAAGGAAGATACCTGCTGAATTTGGTATTCAGTGTGAATGAAAGCAGGCTATTCTAGAAATGCTTGCCTTCCAAAACTTTCATCTCTGAAGATGAGAAAAGTGCTTCCTGGTTTAAAGCAGCCAAAGACTGATTAATGCTGCTAATGGGCACAGATGCATCTGGGGATACGTAGCTAAAACTAATGCATGTTTACTATTCCAAAAGGTCTTGAGAATATGAAAATCAAATAGAAAAGCCTGGATAACAATGGACTTGTTTACCATTTAGTTTGTCAACTATTTTTGCAAACAAAATAATTTTGAATGTAAGGCACTTTTGGTACTGGACAATGTTCCAGGCCATCCTTCAAACCTTGACTCACTTCAAACGTGTTCCTGTTGAAATGATCTTTCTCCCAATAAACACAACTTTGCTGTTACAACCAATTATAGCAACATTTAAAGCCTACTATCTGAGATGCACTTTTAGTCAATTGCTTGAGGGTGTAATGATGGTCAACAACAGTTGATCAAAGACTTCTGGGAAATTACAACATTATGAAAGCAATCAGCAATATCAAAGAGGCCTGAGATGAAATGATGGTGTCTTAATGGTGTTTGGGGACAAGTGTGATTCTTGCAGTTAGTGCAAAAGTTGTTCAAATGGTACAGGCAATAGGCTTTTAAGAAATAAACATAGCTGACATTCAGGATTTATTGAATAGCTATGGTGTGACATTAATGAACAAGTAACTCCAAGAGTTAACAGAGCAATAAGTAAACAGTTCAGAAAATGACGAAGAGGTTCCCCCAGAGTGGATGTTAACAACAAAGATCTTGTCTAATTGTTTAAATGAAGTGACTGACGCTTTAGATGTCTCATCAAAAAATGATACCGATTTTGGATGAAGCTTATCCAAATTTTTAAATTGTTATAGTGAAATGCTGTGCTATTGTAAGAAGAAAGCAAGACCATTGACCTTAATAGATATATCAGATATGGCCTAATTAGATATATCAATTGGACCAGCAGGACCTTCCTTCCTTCCTTCCTTCCTTCCTTCTAGCCTTTACATAATTAAAGGTGTTGCTGTTTTAGTTTGCATTCTTTGTTAATGACTTCTCATAATCTGCCTTAGCCTGCCTAAACTCCTTTGTGACTTGATTGCAGACTAGTTTGTATCTACCATAGGCTTCTGTATTACCTGATAATTTATATGCATTTTTCTTTTCTGCCATGAATCTCATTAGTTCATCTAACATCCATTCAGCTCTATGCCTTGAATAGTACCTCTTACTTGGTATGAAAAGCCTAGTAGCTTATATGATTACTCTGCTGTTTTTCTTTGCATTATTTGCCAATGACTTCTTATATTCTGTCTTAGCCTTCCTCACCTCCTTTGTGACTTGTTTATAGACTAATTTATATCTACCACTTGATTTTGTATCTCCTGATAATTTATATGCTTCCCATGCAGTTTTCTTCTTTGCCTTTCTCATGCAGTTTTCTTCTTTGCCTTTCTCATGCAGTTTTCTTCTTTGCCTTTCTCATGCAGTTTTCTTCTTTGCCTTTCTCATGCAGTTTTCTTCTTTGCCTTTCTCATGCAGTTTTCTTCTTTGCCTTTTGCCTTTGAGTAGTTGCGTCTTTAAATATTCCCACAGCAATACACTGTTCACTACCACCCAGTACTGGTTTTATCTTTTATTATTGATTTTTAATCCATGAAGAGATGCTGCTAATAATCACATTAAAAGTATTGCTTTTTCTTGTTGTCACTCTAACATGCTGCTGTAGAAAACAGTCATTCAATCGATCCACAAAAGTCTTGCTAGAGTGCTGGTGACCAACCCACAAATTCCAGTCAATATCTGGAAAGTTCAATTAATATGAAAGTAATAAATAAGGCATTCTGATTTATTGGCTCACTCTTATTTCTTTATATAGTTGTTCATTATACTCACCACAGTCATTATGCCTATAAAAAAAAAAAAAAAGTAAAGTGCAGCCATTATCAACCCACTGCAGGATGGAAGCCTCCTGAACAATTCATACTGAGGGAAATGGACCATAATCTGCCACGCTGGTCCAGTGCGGGTTGGCAGATCGACCGTATTCAGCAATCAGGGGCTTGAACCCCGGTCTACTCAAAGAGCGTGTGCTATTGCACTCCCGCTCCTGCCCACTCGGCTACGGAGGCCGTAGACTTATGCCTATAACACACTCCTACTCTAATTTTCATTTTCTTAGTGCTCATGTCACACCAAACTGACTCAACATTGCACTCACCACCCTTTTTGTTGCCTCCATAGCCAGGTGAGCAGGAGCAGCAGTGCGTAGCACATGCTTCTTGATCAGACCGGGGTTCGAGCCTGAACCTCGTAATAGTCTGACCACCAAATAGAGAGGATGCGGAAAGGTCAGGGAATGACCACCGCACATCCCCGGAGCAGTATGGCCTTAGTTGCTAATGCTCCTAAAAAAAAAAAACAAATAACAACAATAACCACCCTTTTCAACTCGATACACTGCCTTTGATTTAATATGCTTCATAACTAAGAGCCTAACTGCCTCTCCCCCCATCTCTCCTGTCATGTCTGTCTTTTCTATACACATTGTACTCCCCATATTCAAATCCTGCATCTGTTATGTCTGAGTGATACCAGATCTCTGATATCCTTAGAATGTCTGCATTTTATGACTTAACTTGTACCTCAAATTCATCAGATTTATTTTTGCTCCTAGCATTAGTGTATATGCACCTGTTCTTATTCTTAGTTATCCTACCCACAGCCCATGTATTTGCTTGTTCCATGAGGATTCCAGTAGCCTTGAAATCCCCAACATCTCACTCTGTATATAAAGAAGAATAAAATAAAAATGAAATATAGAATAGCAAACATATAGTAAATGCACTGCCTGTACCATCATCTATATCCTTGTTACTTTCTGTTTAACTTTGTTGTTAGTTAGCAGTTGGATTTGCTTCATGAGTACTTTCTTCTGCAATATGTTAATTTCTTACTGCATAAGGGCCACGATTATACAAATCTGTTGCATCAGCTCTCTGATTACTTTTCAGTAATGTGATACATTGATTTGTTTGATGATCTAAATGCAGTATATCCATGACCATTGTAAGCCTTGTGGCCTTCCAGTGAGATGGGGCTTAATAGTCTGTCTGTTTTGATTTGTTTTTGCTTCACATTATCTTATTTCCATTTATAAGTGATATTTTGTGCAATTCAGAAGCAGGTGTGCCAACTGGGGGTGTTGCCAAATTTGTTCTAATTGGCTATAATTTCTCAATTAATTTAGGAACATTTTCTCCTACGACACCCTTATGCCTAATTTTTTCTCCTCCTCCTTTTGTTGCCGTGGTTAGGTACTGTTTTTCTCCCTGTATCTTACTTGGATTGGCCATTCTGTTTTATCTATATATATATAATTACTACTGTAAGAGTGTAATTCGCACCATATAAGTATTCAAAGTGTGTTAAAACTTTAGCATAAAAGTACTAGGTGGGCCATTAGGCCAAAAGAACCTATAAAGACTAAGATAGCCTGTGCTGGTTTACTTTGTTATACACTGTGTGGCCCACCTAGTACTTTTATATGCTTCGTCACAAAAAATGCAGTGCTTTTTTTGTGACGGTACGCAATGGTATGGCGTACCGGCACCTTTATTAACAGTGACATGTGACATTTGGATGCAGTGCACTTCGAAATTTGTAATATTCCATAAATTTTTTTTACATGTTTATCTACTATTCAAATAAGCTTAAAATTATTTAACTAAATTTACATTTTTCACTGTCAATTGTTAAGATATTTTCTATATAAAACTGTATAGCCATTTTTATAATTCTAAATTGCTCAGTCGGACCTCTATTTAATTATTTTGAATTCCCCTTGAAAGATACATTTAAAATAGTTTCCATTGAGTGAGAAAATTTTCATATAGCGAATGGATTAGGAGAAAATTAACTCGGTATGTGCACTGTTCGCATTTCTGGCTTTCAGGCAATTTAGGCAATTAGTGCTGCTGAGCGAATTAAGAGAGCTAAAGGGATTACCATTCTATAATTAGTGGTACCTGGTAAAACCTATCCAACCACTTGTCCCGCGTATGGAGAAGTTGCGCTGGTCAACAGTGAGCAGATCAAGGTGTATTCCCAATGGGCTATGGCCCGCCTTCTACTGCAGTGGTATCCGGCCTTTTCCCGTACAGGTGCCATATTCAAAAAAATTCAAAGTTAGATTTCTTTAGTGTGTTACATTTTCCATATCTTGTTGCGTGTAAAAGTAAAATTGAAAATATTCGAAAATTTTATTAAGTACAATACACAATTACATTTACTGAACAAAACATTTAATGAGAATTTTTTCATGATTAACAAAATTTAAAATTCTGTTTTAGTTCACTTTCCTCGCGGACCGTAGGTTGGACACCTTAGTGAATCAACTAAGCACCCCGTTCGAGAATTAGGAGGGAGTAATTTCTTTTACCCTGACAAATAATCATCTGTTGTTTCGCAGAAGTGCGTTATCCACATTTTTCGTAAATTTTCCTAATCTCTGTTTACATGGTCACAGAACCTGAATATCCGAATGACACTGACATTTTCAAAAAAAAATTCAAATTTAAGAACTATGACAATACCGATGACGAGAGAAGGAAAACAAAAACAATTAAGGTATTGAACCTTTTAAGCATGAATTGTTGGCATTTGATGAAAATGAAGTTAGAAAATTGTCTGTTAGGTTACATTTAAATGCAATTCGTAGAAATGCAAAACACATGGTTAAATCACATTAACCATGCATTATTCGATGCTTATCAAGGGAAAACTATTGCGATTGAAATCTATCATTTATTTTTGTGTTAAAATTAGTTCAAAATCTTTTTTTTGTTCCACTTCAATTTATTGAACTTCAATAGCATGCTTCTTTTTACTAAGTAACTCTCCTTTTAGTGACAAAAAGGTTGCTAAATAGTTAGTTAATAATTCTATAAAGGTCATTTATAAATTTTGTGACAAGAAGTATTTTTTAACAATTTTCAAAGCTGAGGTTGTCCCGGAAGGAGGTACTCAGAGAGCCAGTGTTGAGGCTGTGGTGGGGAGGCACCTCACCGGAATCTTGCAGGGTCCTCACCTGCCAGTCACTTCTCCCCCAAGACTTTAATTGCTTCTGCAGGAAGAAGTCGGAGTCGCTTCTCCCACCCTTGGTATTCACAACAACTGGAAAGACTCAAATAGAAGATGTTTTCGTTATTTCCTAAGTTTTAGGCCAAACCGGGGTACTAGAAACTTTTTTTGATTACCATAAAGCTCTCTATTTGAGATGCTACACTAACGACAATTCGTGTCATCCTGAGTGCCTGATTTATTTACTTATTTTATTCACATTTTACTTATTTTTCTATATATACTCGAATAATAAATTTATACTTAGTAAACTGTGTTAATATACTAAATTTGTTGTTGTTGTTATTTGTATTTTAGGAGCATTAGCAACTAAGGCCATATTGCTCCGGGGATATGCAGTGGTCATTCATTGACCTTTCTGCATCCTCCGTATTTGGTGGCTCATGGGCTCGAACCCCGGTCTAATCAAGAAGCATGTGCTATGCACTGCTGCTCCTACCCACCTGGCTACGGAGGTGCCACTAAATTTGTTGGTCTTATTCCAAAAACATTACTACGAAAGTAACTATCAGGAAAAAAATTTTTTTAGAGTACTTTTCATATCCTTTTAATTTTCAATTTTTCCTGATAGCAAAGAATGAGTACCGGCACCTATTTTTTTACAAAAAAAGCACTGCTTATATGGTACTAATTTCACCCTTACAGTAGTAATTAGACTACAGACTGATGCAATGTTTAATCTACAGGGTGTATTTAAATTGGTGTCAAATATTCTAGGTACATATTCCCATCGACCAAGCATTAAAAAAAGTTCATATAAACATGGGTCTACAAACGCTTAGTTTCTTCCCCGCACGGCTTGATATCAAGTCATGTAAACACGATACTAGTAGAGACTCCACCGCTCAGTGGAAAAGATATCTGCAATGGGTAGTAGTGTCTTGTTTTGCTGATTGGCTTTTGCTTTCTTGTTTACAAACATTAGTTGGTTGTGGAAGATACTGCAGATTACTTCGGATTAAAGAAATCGTAAAGAAAATGTATTCGGTGAGTGAAATGGCAGAGATGCACTAAACGTATTGTCTTGCAGATGGGAATGCATTAAGAGCACATGAGCTTTATTCATAAAGGTACCCTGACAGTTATTTACCTTGTCCAAGAACATTCACACAAATCCACCGCTTGCGAGAGATGGGCTCATTTGAGAGATATTTTGACACTGAAAGACCAAGAGAGGTATGAAATGCTGACCTTGAGGAACAAGTTCTTATAATATGTACGAAAATACAAGAACAATTGCAGTAAGGGAAGGAATTAGTCATATGACTATTTGGAATATTCTCTGTGAAACCTGTATCACCTTCAACGGATGCAAGGACTTACTGAGGTAGACTTTCTGCCATGAAGAACATTGTGCTAACGCATTCAACAAAAGTGTGCTGTGGTCCTGAATTTCGATGACAACCCTCATGCAGCACGACAGGACAAACATCAACATAAGTGCAGCCTAAACGTTTGGGCTGGAATCGTGCATGATCATTTGATAGGCCCCTATTTTTTACCTCCGCATCTGACAGGAGACATTTATCTGCAGTTCCTTGAAAATTAATTGCACCATTTAATGGATGATGTACCTCTGGATGTCGTCTGACAAATGTAGTTCATGCACAATGGTGCCCTGGCTCACTTTAGTCCGAGGATTCATCAGCATTTGGGTGGCCATTTTCCTCAAAGATGGATTGGTTGTGGGGGATCCATTGAATGGCCTGCTTGATCACCGTATTTGAACCCAATGGATTTTTATTTCTGGGGACATTTAAAGTCCATTGTTTACGCAACTTATGTGCCTGATGTTGATGTTTTAAGAGAGCATATCGTAAATGGATGTGACCAAATACGTAACACTCCAGGTGTATTCAACAGAGTACGACAAAGCATGGAACGCAGGCTCAGAGGATGCAATGAAGCAGGAGAAAACCAATTTGAACAATTTTTGTAACAAAATGTTCTGTCTTGTGTTTACTTTGTTTTTGTTTATTTCTGTTAAACTTTGTCTTGTTTAATTGCATTACTTGTTCTGTTGGATTGCTTATTAATTGTTTGATATTGTTAAACAATAAAATTTCTCCTACCTCAGAAACTAAGCCTTTCTAGGCCCATGTTTATATGAACTTTTTTTAATGTTTGGTCAATGGGAATACACCCCTAGAATATCTGACACCAATTTAAATACACCCTGTATGTTAATATACAAAACTTATCATTGCTTAAGTTAACCCACAAACTAGGTGACTTTATCTGGGGTCAATCACCCAAATTGAAAGCAAAACAGAGATAGAGGGGTTCTCTGTTTCTCTGATGATCAAAAAGCACTGAGGCAAAATCACTGATAATCAGCTTCAATCCATTGAGGTTGAATAACTGAAAATATAATTTTGTGTAATATAACATATAATAGAAATTTGATTAAGTAAATTTAGAGGTTAAATAGATTGAATTATCTAAACTATAATACAGGAAGAAAGATTTTTAATTACTGCATAGTGCTCATTGATCATCATTGACCCTCCAGAGAACAAAGGATGTGAGTTTAGAAATTAAGCAGGAATAAGGCATATTTACCATGTCCAAGACGACGAACCACGTGTAGCCTATACTGTAGCCAAAAGGAATTGGTATTGTTTGTAATATGGGGCCCTCTATTGAGATTTATCATGTGGCGACCCCTGTGTGTTGGACACAGTAAAATGTGTGTAGAAATGTGTAGAATTATTAAGTTAAGTTAATGCAAAAAGAAACATGGTGATAGCAAGGTGGGATAAATGGCTAATGGAGTAGGAGTAATAGTATCTGTACTCCACAAAGGCGAAACTATAGTAGTATGTTAGAGGTAGTTTTTCCTACATCCTCGGATTGTCCTAATAATTTCAGAGAAATAAGAACGAAGAGTATAGGACAGCTTAAAGTCTAAGGCAAGATATAAGGTGAGGCTTGGGTAAGCCCGGGATCACAAGCCTGTTCCTATAGTAGGTCCCTGAGCTGAATTTGCATGTCTCTTTTGGCATGAACTTAAGTAGTGTTAGTTATACAGGGGGGTCCCTCAGTATCTGAGTCCCTGCAGTTATAAGGATTTGAAAATTAAAGAATTAAAGAAAGCCCTTGAGAAAATTAACCAAGCACTGAATATTTTTGTGCACAGTTAGACTAATTCTATGACAATTTTATCTGAAAAAATACGGCAAAAAAAAAAAAAAAAAAAAAAAACCATCTGGATTCATTCTTTATTTGAAAAACTTAAAAAATAGTGTAACTTCAATTAACTTTACTTAACCTTACATTGTTCAACATATAATAAAAAATATCTAATAAAATAATTGTCTCATTTTTCAGTTCCTTCAATCCAATTTTTACTATGTACAAATACATAATGCACATTAAGGCCGCTACACACGTTTGGGTAAACCTGTCAGTTATGCCTGTACAGGCACGCTTGTATGGGTCTACCGGATGCCCATAGTGCATCCACACGCTCCAGTAAACCTGTCAGTTATGCCTGTACAGGTCTACTGAACGCCCATAGTGCATCCACGCACTCGGTAAACCTGTCACCATTCATTCAGTTGGCTGACCATGGCATCGACAGACAATGTTTTAGCAATAGTTGGCTTATTATTTGCAACGAAGTGTTTTAAACATAAAATAAAACGTAATATAGGGTGCAAAGAATGGTTGAAAAAAAAAGAAAAGTTTATTCACATGTGAACTTGTTAAGTGAATTGCAGTTGGTCCCTAAAGGTTGGCATAATTATTTGCGGATGAATGAAGAAACTTATTTAGAGCTTCTTTCATTAGTTACTTCAGTAATTAAAAAAAACGTTACTGTTATGAGGATGGCCATTTCCCCACGAGAGATTAACTGCAACTCTGACATTTCTTGCAACTGGAAGAAGTTACAAAGATCTTAAATTTTCGACAATAATTTTAGCATAATTCTCAGAAAAATGTCCCAGATTTATTAAAATTTAATAAAATAATATAGTAATGAATTATATTATTGCTGTTATTATAAATTATATTTATTGACACTGATATATAAAGTTCAAATTTACTTCTAATCCAGGCATATTTTTTATTAATCAGTGACAAAATTAGTAGTGAATTTTTTTTTCATAGAATTTATGTAATTATTAATGATAGTCGAATAGGAAAATTCCCCAATCTGGCAGTGCACCTGCCACGTCACTACACACGCTCCGGTTTGCCTGCACAGGCCACTGTGGTTCAGGCAAATCGAATGATTTTTCATATTTCTTTGGTCGCCTGTGCAGTTTTATCATCCACACGCTCCAATAGACCTGTCAGTTATGCTTGCGCAGGCATAACTGACAGGTCTACCGAACATGTCTAGCAGCCTTTACAAATATTTGGTCCCCATTTTATGTTGATTCGTTTTAAGTGGAATTTTCTGGAACCAATTATCCTCGAATAATGAGTACTCCCTATACAGTCGATTCCGGTTATTTGGGACACATCGGGACTAGTGCATTTTGCCCCAATTATCCGAAGTTTCACATAAATAGTTAAAAATACAATGTACACCCCCCCCCTTTACAGTTGGTTCACTGTTGAATCAAATCACGTCACGATGGAGTCACCATTGTAAAGTACCATTCACTATACGATGTGTAATAAGCGCCGGTCATTGTGATCACGTTTGTGAATTGAATTTTAATTCTATTAAACAGCGATTCTAATTAGCGAAAATAGGAGGAATATTATCCATAGGCTATAAAAGTAAAGATATATTAAGTACAAATTTACCCTTTATTACCTTACCAATTAAAAAATTAAATGATACGTGAAATTCGGAAGAATATACGTGATAATCAGAATAATTAATACGTACAGTAATATGTACATACTAACTAAACTAGTTGACATTTCTGTTCAATGTCATTTGTGGGTCGGGGTTAATATTTAAAACAATAAAAAGATAAGCAATCAATAACAAAGAACACCGCACATACACAAATTGCAAGTAACACAACAAGCGCAAGTGAGAACGGAGTAACAAATTACGAAGCTTTAAAAATAGGAATGAAGAGAAGAGCCTGAAAATTATTTTTTTTATATGATTGAAGATTCCATGGAAGTGTAAACACATTTCACCATAATAACCCACAGAATTCCAGCTGTCGGTATTATCGCAAATTCAATAAGATCGAGTTTACTGTCAGTTTATGATAGATTTCACTAACACAAAAGCCCAATAAACAGGTGACTGCTAATTGTTTTTATTGTTTTATTGTTGTGACCTCCAGAAATTCGACTGAACTACGTGGTACGGTTGGGGACAATCGTATGGTAATCTTCAGTGCTGCGGTCTTCTGCCCCGATTAACGGGCATTTTGTCCCAATTAAGCGAAGTAAATCCTGGCTATTTTCTCAATTGGGTTCTGTTTTTTAAGATTTGCCCCAAATAAATGGCTGCCCCGATTAACCGGTGGCCCAAATAACTGGAATCCACTGTATATGCAATGTTATAATAAAAATAAAAATAAAAAAAATAATAAATATGTAATACACTTATTTATTAGATATAGGTTTCTAACCAGTGAGTACAGGTTTTCTAGGCTGTAATACACCAAGAAAGCAAAGTGTGTATCTTATATACATAATATACAGGTAGTTCCCGACTTTATGAGATAATTCATTCCCGGCGCGCACTCGTAAAGCAAAAACTCGTAAAGTGGAAATTTAATTCCCATTGACATTATGTTAAAAACAGGGGTTATGTTCTCAACAATGAAATTAGTTAGCTAATTAGTTTAAGTTTAAACAATTATTATTATTAGCCATACGGTGCAAGGAAGTCTGAGGCTTATGCTGCACCAGCCAAAAAAAAAATTTGAGTACCCTGAGAGAGAGAGAGAAAAGTAGGAGGAAATCACCAAAAGAGAGAAGATTGATGATATCCAGCTCAGGACCCTGGGTGTGCCAAGCCCATACTCACCAGATGTGAGCCCTCAGGTGGTCAATGATTGATTTATTCAAATAAATGAAAACATAGCCTGTAAAATCAAGCAAATTATAATTTAAAGAAATTATTTATGACTTACAAATGTTAAAGAATATTTATTCATCGTGATCGACTAAATACACACCCGTTGATCACTTGTTGTTAGTTTGTTGCACAAGGTGTCGTTTTCTTCAGAAATGTTTCAAGAGGTGTTTGTTTCCAAGATAATCTGTTCTCTTTTCTTTATAAATTTCACGATAGCATGCATGCATAAGCATTTTTTAATGGCATGTACAAATTGCAACTAATTAACACGATATGCGCAAGTGAGATTGCAGCTAACATGATTCGCATGGAGTAACAAGTTTACAGAGCTTAAAAAAAAAAAAAAAAGAATTAGAGATTCTGAAAATTTATTTATGTTTTTTTATATGATTGAAGATTGCAGTGAAGGGGAAACATATTTCAACATAATACCGTAACGTAAAAATCCACATAATTCCAGCTGTCGGTATTTTCACAAATGCAATAGATTTCAGTTTACTACCCGTTTATAATTAATTGCACTAACGGAAAAGCCCAATAAACCAAAAAGTGCAAATTGTTTTTATTGTTTTATGGTCATGACCTCCAGAAATGCGTTTTAGAAAAATATCACAAAGGTGTTCAAAATTGATTCTTATAACAGAACATATGATAACGATGAAGTGTAGTGTGTTTTAATGATTTGAATTGGTAACAAATACAATTTCCATTATAAAAATTACCTTTTAGAGAGATAAAAAGTTTAGTTATATTGCGAAAATTTCAACTTCCGAGGTCTTGGAATGAATAACTAAAAAGCAATGTGTTATTTGGTTCACATTACATTATTTTCACGATACGATGGTGTCTCTGGAATGTATTAATATCGTAAAGTAGAGTGCACTGTATTGTATAGCTACGTGCGTCGTTTGAAATGCAGTATTTTTGAATGTTTAACATTCATTTTTTTGCAATTAATGTTCATATTTTCAATTTTGTCGATACTCTATGGAACTACTCATAAACCTCGGACTGCCTGTACATAATTCTAGGACCTATGAATCTGAAACTGTAATTTTTTGCTTATACAGGCAACCTCCGTATAAGACGTTACTTCTACAACAACTGTTTTGCTCTAACATGATTGATAAAGTGCAGCAATCCTCACACAACATGGTACTTATGGTCATGACCTCCAGAACCAACATATATATAAATATATATATATATATTTTTTTATGAAAACCTCAAACACGAGAGGTATTAGATCCTATAGTACTTAGTACCGTGCTTGGGTTGGAGGTTGAGAAGATGAAAGAAAATATTTGTAGACATTACACTTGAACTTCTGTAGACTGTAATTTTCAGGAAATACATACGAAGGATGGTTGTTCCAGAAAATGGCAGTTGAATGAATAAACAAGGAAGATGAAAAGTTGGTTCTGTGAGTTTGAATTTGGACAGTAAATGGATGTTAGCTAATGGCAGCACGTGTTCACACTGTTTTGAAAGAGAGTAGGAATTATAGAAGCCAATTCAGAAGAACAGTGCGCATGGAAGTATCTGTAGAAAAAACATGCAGCAGAAACAGTACGTCTATGAGACGAGTGGACAGACTCTCTTAGAGAGGAGTCATTAATTAACCTAATTGTCCTCTTCTGAATGGAATCTGGAAGCCTGAGAGAGGTTTTCAGGGCACCGCCCCCGATGTAGGAACAATATTCTATGGTAGGGCAGATTTACGATTTGTACAGAGTAAATCACCGTTTGGAAGAAAAGTAATGCTGAGAGCAAAAGAGAAAACAAAGTTTTTTAAATGCAGAGGAAGCAATATTTGTAATGTGCTTGTGCCAAGAGAGATTAGAAGTCAGGGTAATCCTCAAAAGAGATATATCATTTTGCCTAGAAATCGGAGTGTCACCAAAGCATAGGAGCAGAAGAATCCTTTTAGCGAGACATAAGGCAAGATTGAGTTTTAGAAGGATTGAAATCAACTAAGTTGTCTTTGCCCCACTGGAGAAATACCATTTAAGGAATTGGTAGCGGATATTCGAGAAGTTGAAGCTGATTGAGCAGGGCTAGGTTTCTCAAAATGGAAAGTGGAATGCAATGTGCTATCATCGGCAAAACTATGCATGGAATTTCCAGTGAATGGGAGAAGGTCATTAATATACAAGAGGAAAAGAGTGGAGGAAAGAACTGAACCTTGGGGGATTACAGCATTAGTGGAGAAGTTAGAAGACAGTGAGCCATCTACCATCACCCTCAGTGAGTGATCAGAGAGAAAACTGGATAACCAATTACAAAAAACAGTTGGCAAACCATAAGATGGAAGCTTGTTTAGAAGACCTTTATGCCAAACATGATTGAAAGCCTTTGAGATATCAAGAGCAATTGCTTGTGTTTCACCAAACTTTTCCATTGAAATTGTCCATAAATGAGTTAACATAATCCAGAATATCACCAGTGGATCGACACTGACGGAATCCATGCTGGCGATCGTTGATCAGATGGAAGGTTTCTAGGTAGTTTAAGAGTTGGCAGTTAATTGATTTCTCCATTACTTTAGAAAAAGTAGAAGTAATTGCAATGGGATGATAATTGAATGGGAGGGATTTGTCACCCTTTTTTAGGAACTGGCTGAATATGAGCAAATTTCCAAGCAGAAGGAAAAACATCTTTGGAATAAGAAAGTGAAAAATGGCGGCAAAGAACAGGAGTAAATTCAGGAGCAGAGGATTTGAGAACAAGTGGAAAAATACCTTCAGGACCTGGAACTTTCTTAGCATCAAGATTCGTCAAAATCCGTCTAACATCCTCTTGACGGAAGACCACAGGAGGCATTAAATGGAGTGTGCTAGGAATGGTGGGAGGTGTTTTACCAAGATCATTAATACCTGAGTTGGAAGAATAATGGGATGCTAGCAGGTCAGCTTTATCCTTGGATGAAGTGACAATAGAACCATCTGGTTTAGACAGAGGTGGGAGCAGAGATGGGCAAAAGTTGGTGACCCATTTATATCTTTTTCACAATGTTGCTGAATTATTCAGTCTCAGTTGAGGGTAGTATGGTTTTTCCCCCCAGAAACTGGGTTTTTTGTCCAGAAAAATAGAAAATTGACCTCAGAATACACACAATTTGAACACAGAGCAACAGAGAGTTAGTCGCCAATGCTCCTGAAAAAAAAAGGGGGGGAAAAAAAAGAAAAAAAAAAGATATGATTACTGAAGACGTTCAAGAATACCGGTAGAAAAAGAGGCTGGCGAAGCGTACTTGGTGGAAATGGCATTGGAGGCAAATCAGTTCAGAGGATGAAAATTCTGCACTTCCAAATTTTACACTAAAATGTATACAGAAAGGCATAAAGTTAGCCGAGCAATTAGAATTTTATTTTTTGAATTCAAATTCTTCAACTGAATATGAGCAAAGTTCAAAAGGGAGCATCAAAAATGCTACTTCCATGCGATGAAATTACAAAGTTCTATCAAGCAAAAGCAAACAAACTTAGAATAATGATTTTTTAAAGAGAGCAAAAGATACACGAAATCTAGAATGGTGTATTTTTGTTAACTCTTGGAACATAACCCCCCCCCCTTTTGTACTGGCTCTTAGTTCTGTATAATGCAGTTTCGCACTACACAAGATTTTATAGGAACCTAGCTACCATGTTATATGGAGGTTACCTGTAGTTATTAAACTGGTGGTGCAATGGGTTCTGGAAGAAGTTTTTTGAAATTTATTATATTTATAGACTTCCTAAAGTTAGATTTCAGGTAAGTCATAGGGATATTATTGGAAAACAGTTTATTGTACAATGCTTTAATGTTAGCTGCAGAAATTGTACTTTTATTGCAAATGGAAGCAATCCTGAGGCATTGGGATAGAATGATATTTGCATGTACTGATTTAGATATATTGCATTCCTAGTTTGTAAGGCAAACCACATTGAAATTAAATACATATCTATTGTTATATACATTTATATCTGTAGTATTGTGGAATATTTCTGTTTTGAGATCCAGATAATTTGCCATAGTATCTGAGGTGTTAGTTTTTTCCAGTGTAACCCCTCTTCTTGATATAGTCTGTTGTAATCCTGAATGAAATGCAGAAAGTTAAATACACAATAAATCATCCAGTATCTGAACATTAATAGATTATCTGGAAATTTTCTTTCTGCTGAACATAAAGGTTTGCAATTATACAAGATGCTGGGCATCCCATGGGGTGTCTTTCACTTGTAGGTATAATGAGGTTCCGTCATATACATAATTATTAAAAATACATAGCATATCCCAGTAGGTTGATTCAAGGTTTTATGGCATTTTGTGTTCCTTGTATAGTTTGTTGAGAACTTTGAAATTGTTAAGATTGATCCTGGTGTATAAGCTCTTAAAGTCAAATGTTTGTATTTGCGTTATATTGTTATTTTTTATAGCATTTATAATAGGTGCATTATTATTTATGATAATTCTTTTATTTATTCTATTCAGTATTGTTTTCAGTGATTTTTGTAGGGTGTTACCTGTAGCTTTGGCATAACTGTCCCTATATGAGGTTATGGATCTGAATCCAATAGCTGAATCCAAAACATCAAAGGCAGATATTGTTGGGATATCAGTGACGTGGTGTCACACAGATATAAGGGATGCAGAACTGGAATTTGGGGAGTACAACGTCTACAGAAAGGATAGACAGGATAGGAAGGGGGGAGGGGGTTATGCTATTAGTTAAGAAACACATAAAAACCAAGTAAGTGAAGCCAGTCGACATCGCTGGACAGTGCAGTGTTGAGTCAGTTTGGTGTGACATAAGCATTGGGAGATCAAAATTGAGAGTAGGAGTGTGCTATAGGCCTAATGACTCTGATGAGTATAATAAGGAACTGTACAGGGAAATAGAGTGGGCTAGTAAATCAGAGAGTCTTATAATGGGAGATTTTAATTTCCCAGATATTGACTGGAATTTGGGGGCTGGTTACTCACACACTAGCAGGGCTTTTGTGGATTTATTGGATGATTGTTTTCTACATCAGCATGTTCAGGAGGCAACTAGAGGGAGTAATACTCTTGATTTGATTATCAGCAGTGATTCTTCATGCATTAAGAATCTGCAGATAAATGAACCACTAGGTGGTAGTGATCACAGTGTGCTGAAGTGGGATTTACTGAAAGAGGTAACTACCATTAGGGGTAAAGGGAAGTATAACCTATAGGCCTAATGACTTTACCCCTAACTACCATTAGGGGTAAAGTCATTAGGCCTATAGGTTATTGCTTCCGTAAAGGCGACTACGATGGACTGAGACAGTATTTAAATTCTATACAGTGGGACCAACTGATGATGTTACCAACAGCAAATTCAAAATGGGAAGCATTCAAAGAACGTATCTTGGAAGCTACTAGGCTTTACATACCAACTAAGAAATATTGTTCAAGGTTTAGGCCAAAATGGATGTCAGATGAACTAATGAGGCATATGGCAGAGAAGAAAAATGCATGGGATACTTACAAATTAACACATGACACAGAAGCCTATGATAGATACAAGTTGATATGCAACCAAGTTACAAAGGAGGTTAGGCAGGCGAAGGCAGATTACGAGAAATCCTTGGCAAGGGATGCAAAGAAAAACAGCAAAGAGTTCTTTACTTATGTAAACTCTAGAAGGAAGGGGATGAATCAGATTGGTCCACTTGATATTGATGGGTCAACTGTTGATGATCCTGCTCAGGTAGCTAACAAACTAAATGAATATTTTGCATCGACATTCACACATGAGGAGTTATTCAGCAAGGGGAATGCCAGAGGTGTATTCAACTCTAGCAGTAAGCTACAGAACCTTGAAATAACTGGGAGTAAAGTGGAGGAGAAACTGTTGAAGATAAACACAAGAAAGGCACCCGGGGTGGATGAGATCTATCCAGTTATATTAAAGGAGGCAGCAAGGGAAGTAAGCAAACCCTTAGCCATAATTATGAGAGCTTCCTTGGACTCGGGGGGGTACCCATAGACTGGAAATATGCAAATGTGACTCCAATTCACAAAGGAGGATCAAAGGCTGACACAAGTAACTATAGACCTGTGAGCTTAACTTCTGTTCCAGGAAAATTAATGGAGGCACTGGTTAAAGAAGCACTGCAGGATCATTTAGACAAGACTTCAGTTATAGCTCAGACACAGCATGGTTTTGTTAAGGGGAAGTCTTGCCTGGCCAACTTGATTGGATACTATGATGCAGTCCCAAAAGAACTGGATGCAGGGAATAACTTTGATATTATATACTTGGATCTTAGAAAGGCTTTTGATACTGTTGCACATGGAAGACTGCTACACAAATTGGAGCAGTGTGACATTGGAGGCAAATTGCTGCTATGGATAAAGGGGTGGTTGAGTGGGAGAAGACAGAGAGTGGTAATCAATGGACACTGCTCGTCGTGGACTAATGTTATTAGTGGAGTCCCTCAGGGCTCAGTGTTGGGTCCATTATTGTTTTCTGTATTTATAAATGATATTGATGATGGTATATCAAGCTTAATGTCCAAGTTTGCAGATGATACAAAGGTTGGCAGGGTTGTCAAGGACACTACTGACACTACACTGCTGCAACAGGATCTGGAAAGGTTGAGCAGATGGGCTGAGAGGTGGCAAATGAAGTTTAACATTGACAAATGTAAAGTACTACACATGGGAAACAGCAACCCCAGAGCAACGTATCAACTCTGTGGTACTACACTGACAGTGGTAGAGAATGAAAGGGACTTGGGGGTGATTGTGCAGGCAGATATGAAGTTCTCTGAGCAGTGCAGACGGGCTGCAAGAGTAGCTCATGGAGTATTGTCAATGATATACAGGAATTTTTCCAGCAGGGATAAGGAGGTGATTATTCCATTGTACAAGGCAATGGTCAGGCCACACCTAGAGTACTGTATACAGGTCTGGAGGCCTCATTTCAAGAAGGATGTAGAGCTGCTGGAACGAGTACAGAGAAGGGCAACAAGATTAGTGAATGGAACAAAGGGGTGCTCTTACGAAGAAAGGCTTAAGTTTTGCAAATTACAGTGTCTGGAGACTAGGCACCAGCGAGGTGATCTGATAGAGGTGTATAAAGCCTTGAATGGTTTAAGCATGCTCAATGCTGATGGGATTCTTCCTCTAGCTCAGAAAAATCACCTGAGAGGGCATAAATTCAAATTGAGGAAAGACAGATGTAGGATAGACGTGCGGAAATTTGCCTTTAGCCAGCGGGTGGTTGGTTGGTGGAACAGACTGCCATCCCTTGTGGTGGAGGTTGATAGCCTAAATAAGTTTAAGGCTCAGCTGGACAGGTATTTTGAACGAACAGAGGGGTGAAGTGGAAGGGGTTTTTTTTTTTTTTTTTTTGCTGATGCTGCATAAGCTTGCTTTCTTGCATCAAATGCCTCTACTAATGCTAATGCTAAAGGTGATTTATGAAATTTAGATATACAGTATATAAATGGATACATTAGGTCAGGGATTCTCAATGGGAGCAATATTGCCCCCAAGGGGGTGAAAATTGTTTTTTTGGGGTGGTGAGAAATCATGGGATTACAATGGTTTGTAATCCTTTGTTTCTGACCCTCCAAAGTTTAGAGTTAGTAGAGACATACGATGCAAGAAAGCAAGCTTATGTAGCATCAGCCAAAAAAAAAAAAAACCCCTCCATTTGTTCCAAATGCCTATCCAGCTCGGCCTTAAATTTATTTATGCTATCAACTTCCACAACAAAAGATGGAAATCTGTTCCACCAATCAACTTCCCGCTGGCTGAAGGCAAATTTCCGCACAGCTATTCTACAACTGTCTTTCCTTAATTTGAATCTGTGCCCCCTCAGGTTCTTAATCTGAGCAAGAGGAAGAATCCCACCAGCATTCAGCTTGCTCAACCCATTCAAGGCTTTATACATCTCAATTGGATCACCTCACTCACAGGTCACACACTTCTTGATTAGACCAGGGTTCGAGCCCGTCATCACCAAATACGGAGGATGCGGAAAGGTCAGGGAATGACCACCGCATATCCCGGAGTAATATGGCCTTAGTTGCTAATGCTCCAAAAAAAAAAACCTCTCAGGTGCCTACTCACCAGGTGCTGATATTTGCAGAATTTAAGCGTTTCTTGATAAGAGCACCCCTTTGTTCCCCTCACCAATCTTGTTGCCCTTCTTTTACTCGTTCTAGCAACTCTACATACTTCCTAAAATGAGGCCTCCAGACCTGTACACAGTAGTCTAGGTGTGCCCTGACCATTGCCTTGTATAATGGGATAATCACCTCCCTGTCCCTGCTAGCAAAATTCCTATATATCATTGACAAGACTCCATGACCTGCCCTGGCAACCCCTCCGCACTGCTCAGCGAACTTCATATTTGACTGCACAATTACCCAAGGGTCTTTTTCACTTTCCACTTCCCTGAGTGTAGTACCACACAGTTGATACTTTTCTCTTTGGTTATTGCTACCCATATGCAGTACTTTGTATTTGTCAATGTTAAACTTCAGTTGCCACTTTTCAGCCCATTTGTACAACTAATCTAGATCCAGTTGGAGTAGCATACTGTCTTTACTGTCATTAACAACCCGGCCAACCTTTGGATCATCTGAAAACTTGGACATTAAACCTGATATACCTTCATCATTATCATTGATAAATATACAATACAACAATGGTCCCAACACCGAACCCTGGGGAACTCCACTAATAACATTATTTCACGAAGAGCAGTGTACATTGATTACCACTCTCTGTCGTCTCCCACTCAACCATCCCTTTATCCATTGTAGCAACTTACCCCTAATGCCATACCTCTCCAATTTGTACAGCAGTCTTCCATGTGCAACAGTTTCAAAAACTTTCCTGAAATCCAAGTACATGATATCAAAATTATTTTTGGCATTCAGTTCCTTTTGACCACATCATAGTATCCAATCGAATTGGTCAGACAAGACCTCCCTTTAACAAACCCATGCTGTGTCTTAAGTATTACTGCAGACTTGTCTAGATGATCCTGCAATGCTTTTTTAACCAGTGATTCCATTATTTTCTCTGGAACACAAGTTAAACTAACAGGTCTATAGTTATCTGTATCACCTTTTGAACTCCCTTTGTGAATTGGTGATACATTTGCACACCTCCTGTCCATGGCGACCTCCCTTGAATCCAAGGAACTCTCATAATTATGGCTAAGGGTTTGCTTACTTCCTTTACTGCCTCCTTTAATATAACTGGATTGATCCCGTCCACCCCAGGTGGCTTTTTTATGTTTAACTTCAACAATTTTCCCTCTACTTTGCTCTCAGTTATTACAAAATCACTTAGCTCCCTGCTAGACTTTGATAAACGTCTCCCCTCATTGAATAACTCCTCATGTGTGAATGTTGATGCAAAATACTCATTAAGTTTATCAGCTTTAAAAGCTTAGTAGCCTCCAAAATTAAATTCCTGAAGGCTTCCCATTTAGAGGCGCCTCCGTAGCCAGGAGCAGCAGTGCATAGCATACACTTGTTGATTAGACCGGGGTTCGAGCCTGTGACCACCAAATATGGAGGATGCAGAAAAGTCAGGGAATGATCACCGCATATCCCCGGAGCAATATGGTTTAGTTGCTAATGCTCCTAAAAACAAAATAACAAACAAATAAGCTTCCCATTTAGAATTCAACACTGGTAGCATCGTCGGTTGATCACACTGTACAGAATTTAAAAACTGTCTGAGACCCCTGTAGTCACCTTTACTAAAGCAAAAGCCCTTCCCTTTAGCCTTGATGGTAGTTGCATCTTTAAGTAATTCCCATATCAGTACATTGGGATCACTGTCACCCAGTGGTTTCTTTTTCTGCAAATTCTTAATGCATGAATAATCATTGCTGATAATCAGATCAAGAGTATTGCTCCTTCTGGTTGTCTCTTGAACATGTTCCTGTAGAAAACAGTCATCCAATAAATCCACAAATGTCTTGATAGTGTGTGAGTGACCAATCCACAAGTTACAGTCAATAACTGCAAAGTTAAAATCCCTCATTATAAGACATTCTGATTTACTGGCCCACTCTATTTCTCTGCACAATTGCTCATTATACTCATTAGATTCACTCATTATATTCATTAGGCCTATAACACACACACAAACCTACTCTGAATTTTCCTTTCCCAGTGCTTATGTTACACCAAACAGACTCAACATTGCATTGTCCACCAACATCAATTGGATGCATTTCCTTAGATTTTATGTGTTTCTGAATTAACAGCATAACTCCTCTGCCCTTCCTGTCCTGTCTATCCTCTCTGTTCACATTTTGCTCCCTAAATTCCAATTCTGCACTTCTTATGTCTGTGTGAAACCATGTCTCTGATATCCCAACAATATCTGCCTTTGATGTCTTGACTAGCACTTCAAGCTCATCAAATTTATTAACTATACTCCTAGCATTGGTGTACATGGTATACATACACCTGTTTCTACTCTTAGTTACTCTAACACAGCCCATGTATTTATTTGTCCCACTATGACTCCCAGCAGTCCTGAAAATCACCATTGTCTTTCTTTCCAGGCTGCTGCTCATTCTAATAGAAGCAGTGCAAGAATCACTTTAGCCTGTGCCTGCGGCCATTGTTACCCTTTTAGTCCGCGTATCCCCCACAAGCCAGCAGTTTCCTGACCCACCTAACATTGGCTCGTTGTTCAACTCTAACCGATGACATCTTATTCCTTAATATTTAATTTCTTTCATTGGGTTTTCTTTTCTCCTGAGACAACTGATTTTTAACATATAGGTATATCATTTTAGGAGTAAGTGAGAAATGTTGATAAAAGGAAGAGAGTGGCTTGATTTAATTCAACCACCTTTGCTTTTCATAGGCATTAAATGCCTAAGTGCTTCCAGATGCAATCCTTGGCGTTTGCGCCTTTCCAACTGCTGCAACCTTGGCGGCGGTGTGGCAGTCGTGGTTTATTTATTTATTCTTTTATTTCATTGGTCAGTATATGAGGCATGGATGGGGATGAGGAAATGTTTTGTTTATTGTTTCTACTTTCTAAGTGACAATTAGTATTGATTTATTGTTTCTTTGTGGAAGTTGTTATTTTTGATCCACAGTGGTTTTGTGAGTGACATGAGCTGTGAGAATTAAATAAAAATAATTTATATTTTATTCTTTATAGTTATTCATCCCATCGTCAATCATGTCAAGTGCTGAAAAGAAAAAGTGTCGACAGTATCTGGATGAATATCTAGCTTATTGTTTTATTGAAAGCCTATTTGACTCAAAACAGCCTATCTGTCTTATGTGTAATAGTTCTTTTTCAAATGAGACTATGAAACCCTCAAGACTTTTAGATCACTTAAAAAGGAAACATCCTGATAAAGTTGGTAAACATATTGAATATTTTAAAAATTTAAAACAAAATTTTGAGAAATATAACACTGTTACTTCCTTATTTAAGAAGAACACACAAACAAATGATGATGGAATCATTGAATCATAAAATTGCAAAAATCATTGCAAAAACTGATAGTGCTCATATTGCCGAGACTGTAATTTCAACAGTGATGCCTAAAAATCCTTCCAGTATTTTAACAGCATTGCCATTGAGCAACAATTCAATTCGAAGCCGATTCAATGAGATGTCAGTTAACATTGAAGAAACAATGTTTCTTCAATGTTAACTGTGAAAATTTTCTATTCAGATTGCTGAATACACAGTTACTGACAATAAGGCCCTTCTAATCACATACATTCATTATTTTGAGGATGATTATAAATTGCAATAAGAGATGTTGTTTGTAAAATATATAGAAACTGACTGTACTGGTGTAAGTGAGAAATGTTGATAAAAGGAAGAGAGTGGCTTGATTTAATTCAACCACCTTTGCTTTTCATAGGCATTAAATGCCTAAGTGCTTCCAGATGTAATGTCTCTGCAATCCTTGGCGTTTGCGCCTTTCCAACTGCTGCAACCTTGGCGGCGGTGTGGCAGTCGTGGTTTATTTATTTATTCTTTTATTTCATTGGTCAGTATATGAGGCATGGATGGGGATGAGGAAATGTTTTGTTTATTGTTTCTACTTTCTAAGTGACAATTAGTATTGATTTATTGTTGTTGTTATCCATTTTTGCTGCTGTATAAACATGGTGTGACGAAAAACAAGTATCATTGGAAAATTTGGTCTCCTGTGCCACCGATGCCACTACCTCCATGGTTGTAAGACATAAAGATTTTATAGCCCACCTAAAGGAAGAGTGTCCTGAAGTTAACATCAGCTAAAACAAAAAAAAAAAAAAAAAAATTCCCATTTCACCCATCCATTCACTCCATATGCTTGTCTTGTTCTTGCCTTGAACTTATTTATGTTTTCGACTTCCACTACGACAGATGGAAGTTTGTTCCATCAATCACCCGCTGGCTAAAGGCAAATTTCCTCACATCTATTCTACAATTTTCTTTCCTCAATTTGAATTTATCTTCCCTCAGGTGAGTAATCTGAGCAATAGGAAGAATCCCATCAGCATTGAGCTTCCTCAACCCATTCAAGGCCTTATACACCTCAATTAGATCACCTTGCAGATGCCTAGCCTCCGGACACTGCAGTTTGCAGAACTTAAGTCTTTCTTGGTAACAGCAACCCTTTGTCCCCCTCACCAGTCTTGTTGCCCTTCTTTGTACTCGTTCTGCAGCAGCATGTTCGAGAGACAACCACAGACGGTAATACTCTTAATCTGATTATCAGCAGTGATCATTCGTGTACAGTAAACCCCCGCGAATAGTGGGGGTTACGTTCCTGAGAAATGTCGCGAATAAGGAAAACACGAATACTGAGTTATGGCTCCCATAGTAATAAAGGGGTTCCGTTCCAAAGTATGAAATATATAAGAAAAACTAGTCTAAAATTTTGTCTATGTATGTATTATATGTACCTTCATATTATGGCTATGTACATAGTGAAATGCAAGCATAAGGCATCGAAATGAAAATAAGAAACAATTTAATATTAAATGTAATATTTATTAGAAATTTCAAACAAATCTTTCAAACCAGCGCTTTGCTAGCAAAAAAACTTATCCCGCCAGTGCTATCACCAGTTTCGCTAAAGTGGATAAAGCCAGCTGGATATAGGAGTTTTGCCTTTTCACGAATGATGAGTGAACTTAACGGAATTTTATTTTGAGTTCGGTCTTCTCTCCACAGATTTAAAGCTTTTTCCATTTTTTTCTAATTTAACATCACGAGTTACAGAGCAAATTTTTGAAGCAATTAGTCGTTTTCACAGACACTACGGCGGATTTTTTCTTTCGATTTTTTGATTGATCGTACCGTTCAATCATTGATTTTATAATGTTTTGCCACTGAGGAGACACTTTCACCATTAGAAATTTCGTCTAATAACTCAATTTTATTCGCCAATGTCATCACCTTCTTTGATCTTTTCACATTTCCCTTGTTATTCGTAGCCATATTTTTGTACGGGTTAGAAAGAACTTGTCCACAATAAAGTCACTTTCTTCCGTTAACACGCTTGAAAAAGTCTGTTTTACAATGCAAAACGGTAGATTTATCATTTTTGTAAGCATATCAATTTATAAATTGATAAATTTATTCAATTTATAAGCATATAAATTAAAAGCACATGACGAAACCTTC
This sequence comes from Mastigoproctus giganteus, assembly GCF_048544385.1. Taxonomy (NCBI): domain Eukaryota; kingdom Metazoa; phylum Arthropoda; class Arachnida; order Uropygi; family Thelyphonidae; genus Mastigoproctus; species Mastigoproctus giganteus. The sequence goes on from NC_143583.1 coordinate 155,782,993, forward strand.
CATGACAAGCGCATAACACATACTGAACAAGGATTAGTGAGAAACATCAACACTCGTGATTTTGTCACCCCTCTTCCCCCACCCGCTGAGCGCTGTTTTGACCGGGAAAGATAATTCTAGCCATGCCCATGTTTTTTTATTGCGGAAAATATTCACGGCGCTTTAAAATTCACATTTTTTTAGGTTTCATTTTATATTAAATCAGCGATCGCGAATACGTGAAGACAGATACCGCGAATAGCGGGGGTTTACTGTATTAGGAATTTGCAAATAAAGGAACCACTAGGTGGCAGTGATCACAATGTACTGATGTGGGATTAACCTAAAGATATAATTACCATCAGGGGAAAGAGTTTTTGGTTCAGTAAAGGTGACTGCAGTGGTCTCAGACAGTTTTTAAATTCTGTACAGCGGGGCCAACTGATGATGTTACAACAGCAAATTCTAAGTGGGAAGCATTCAAGAAATTAATCGTGGAAGCTACTAAGCATTTCATAAATGTTAAAAAATATAGTTCAACTAATGAACTAATGAAATATGTCAAATGAATTAATGAGACTCGTATCAGAAAATAAAAATGCATGGGATGCATATAAATTATCAGGCGACAGAAGCCTATGGCAGATACAAGCTAGTCTGTAATCAAGACACAAAGGAGATTAGACAAGCGAAGGCAGATTACAAGAAATCTTTGGCAAAGGATGCTAAGAAAAACAGTAAGGATTTTTTTTTCTTTTTTTTTTTTTTTATGAGAACCCCAAACACGAGAGGTATTAGAACCTATAGTACTTAGTACCGTGCTTGGGTTGGAGGTTGAGAAGACGAAAGAAGATATTTGTTGACATTGGACTTGAACTTCTGTAGACTGTAATTGTCAGGAAATACGTAGGAAGGAAGGTTGTTCCAGAAAACGGCAGTTAAATGAATAAACAAGGAAGATGAAAAGTTGGTTCTGTGAGTTTGAAGTTGGACAGTAAATGGATGTTGGCTGGTGGCAGCATGTGTTCGGACTGTTTTGAAAGAGAGAGTGGGAATTATAGAAGCCAATTCAGTAGAACAGTGCCCATTGAAGTATCTGTAGAAGAGGCATGCAACAGAAACATTACTTCTATGAGAAAGCGAGTGGAGAGACTCTGTTAGAGATGAATCATTAATTAGCCTAACTGCCCTCTTCTGAATGGAATCAAGAAGCCTGAGAGAGGTTTTGGGGGCACCACTCCAGATGTGGGAACAATATTCCATGGCAGAGTGGATTTGTGATTTATACAGAGTGAGCAGTTGTTTGGAAGAAAAGTAACGCCGAGAGCGAAAGAGAAAACCAAGTTTTTCAGATGCAGAGGAAGCAATATTTGTAATGTGCTTGTGCCAAGGGAGATTAGAAGTCAGGGTAATCCCCAAAAGAGATATATCATTTTGCCTAGAAATCGGAGTGTCACTAAAAATAAGCATACGAGCAGAAGAATCCTTTTTGCGAGATATAAGACAAGACTGAGTTTTAGAAGGGTTGAAATCAACTAAGTTGTCTTTGTCCCACTGGAGAATTACCTGAAGATCGGCATTTAAGGAATTGGTGTAGATTTTTGAGAAGTTGAAGCTGATTTAGCAGGACAAGGTTTCTCAAAATGGAAAGTGGAATGCAATGTGCTATCATCAGCAAAACTGATGATAGCACATTATGATTATCCAGATAGGATTTCCAGTCAATGGAAGAAGGTCATTAATATACAAGAGGAAAAGAGTGGGGGAAAGAACTGAACCTTGGGGGACACCGGCATTAGTGGAGAAGTTAGAAGACAGAGAGCCATCTACCATCACCCTCAGTGAGCGATCAGAGAGAAAACTGGATAACCAGTTACTAAAAACAGTTGGTAAACCATAAGATGGAAGCTTGTTTAGAAGACTTTTGTAGCAAACACAATCAAAAGACTTTGAGATGTCAAGAACAACTACTTGTGCTTCACCCAACCTTTCCCTTGATTTAGTCCATAAATGAGTAACATAAGCCAGAATATCACCAGTGGATCGACACTGACGGAATCCATATTGGTGATCGTTGATCAGACGGAAGGTTTCTAGGTAGTTTAAGAGTTGGCGGTTAATTGATTTCTCCAGTACTTTAGAAAGAGTAGAAGTAATTGCAATGGTAAGATAATTGGATGGGAGGGATTTGTCACCCTTTTTAGGAACTGGCTGGATATGAGCAAATTTCCAAGCAGAAGGAAAAACACCTTTGGAATAAAAAAGTGAAAAAAGGCGGCAAAGAATAGGAGTAAGTTCAGGAGCACAGGTTTTGAGAACAAGTGGAGAAATACCATCAGGACCTGGAACTTTCTTAGCATCAAGATTCATCAAAATCCTTCTGATATCTTTTTGACGGAAGACCACAGGAAGCATTGTATGGAGCGTGCTGGGAATGGTGGGAGGTGTTTTACCAAGATCATTAATACATGAGCTAAAAGAAAAATGGGATGCTAGCAGGTCAGCTTTATCCTTGGCTGAAGTGACAACAGAACCATCTGGTTTGGACAGGTGGGAGCAGAGATGAGCAAAAGTTGCGGCCAATAGCTTTGGCAAGAGACCAGAATGGTCGGCTACCATTAGGGCAAGAAGCAAGTTTTCTACTCTTAGCCTGTTCAAACTGTAGTTTGGACTGATTAATAACTGCTTTACAATTGTTCGAGCTTTGGTGTAGGCAGAAAATGAAACTGAAGAATTAGAAACAAGCCAATTACGATATGCAACATTCTTCTCTTGAAGAGCCTTAGCACATTTATTGGAAAACCAAGGTTTAGATTAAGGACGAGATTTTAAAGTGGAGTGTGGGATAAAGGATTCCATTCCTGCAAGAATAATTTCACTGACACGATCTGAGCAAACGTTGACATCTGAAGTTTTGAAACAGTAATCCGACCAAGGAAAAGAAGAAAAGAAATATCGCAGGTCATCCCATTTTGCATTCTTGTAATGCCAAACAACACGAGGTTGCGAATAGCCATGAGATAAAGGCTCCATTGGAGAAGAGACAGTCACCAAGTTGTGATCTGAAGTGCCCAAAGGACCTCTCACTTCAACCGTGTACTTAGAAGGGTTGTTTGTGAGAAAAAGATCAAATGTATTGGCTGTATGATTAGGATTGTCCGATATTCTTGTAGGTAAATGAACAATCTGTGCTAGGTCATTAGTAATTGCAAAAGCCTCAGCATCTCGACCTGCTGGGTCGGTGTGACTAGGAAACAGAAGCCAGCTGGAGTTGTGAACATTAAAATCACCAAGGAAAATTACCGCACTGTTAGGAAAGTTGGACTGGAGAAAGTCAAGTTGCAAAGAGAGGAAGTCAAAGAGCTCCAAGTGATTAGTGGAGTTGGGAGAACGGTAGAGACAACAGATGAATTTGACACAATGAGGTGGAGAGATTTTAAGCCAGAGAAGATCAAAGAGAGGAGATTCCAAATTGCCAAGTCTCTGACAGGGAATATCAGAACGGACGTATGCACAAGTACCACCTTTGAGGCAAAAGGAATCATAAAGCAAATAATTTGGGCATCTGAGATGAGCAGTAGTTGAATCAACCGATAACTGAGATTCTATCAGAAAAAGTACATGGGTTTGGCAGACTGTAAGTGGAAACGGACATCGTTGAGATTAGAATTGAGACCACGTATATTTGTGAAATGAATTATTAGGAAGTGCTTGGGAGGTTTAGATCCTTTCTCAGATAAGCTTGCTCTATTAGTTTGACAATTCATGGTGTATTCAATAGTAAGAAAAAGTGTGTGGGACATGCTGTATGAAGTAATGAAATTTTTGGATATGGTGTACACGTGGTAAGAATATACTCAGATCCTTGGCATAACGTGGCCTCGACAATGCTCCCCGCATACACACTACTCGGACTCCCTCCAGTCAATATCTGGCAGAGTAGAGGTAGCAAGATTATACACTAGCTGATCCGGAAGCCTCCTAGAGAGTTACCAATAGGTTCGGTCTGGTGTACTAACTAGCGGCCAGCCTGCGAACACCGTTTAGATCTGTACCCTCGAAATATAAGGAATATTGGATCTCGCCACAACATTCATCATAACCTCAAAGGTCATAAATCATACTGCATGATGGAAGAGATAGGGAAGGGTTCACCGGAACTTTCCTCTAGAGACTAAACATGGGTACCACCACTTCAAGCCTCCAATAAGCAAAGTGGTGGTATTTCACCTGTTGATGAGAGCCATCTACCACCTAGTACTACCTGATAACATAGAGGGGTGGCGTTCCTCCATGTGGTGTGGGTGCCACAACTCGAGCCCTGCTTACGTTGGTTCACACCTGGGTGGTCATCCACCATGTACTTTTGCATGGAAGTTATACCCAGGATTACTAACAGTCCCACCATCGTGAAGGTGCAAGCAGAGGATTTGGCTGTCACAGACCGTTCGGACTTCGCCGAAATTGGGTCCACTTGACTTGAGTGCCACCTGAATATCAGTTCCATCAGCGTTTTAGACTCCCAGGTAGCAAGTACAGCTTGTCTGGCATATCTGAGAGAATGTCTGTGACAACCTCAAGGACCTTTACTTATATAAACTCTAAAAGAAAGGGGATGAATCAGATTGGTCCACTTGATATCGATGGTTCGACTGTTGATGATCCTGCTCAGATAGCAAGCAAACTGAATGAGTATTTTGCATCTAAATTCACACATGAGGAGTTATTAAGGAAGATAAATGCCAAAAAGTTATCAAATTGTGGCCAGGTGCTTAATGATTTTGTAATAACTGAGAGAAAAGTGGAGAAGAAATTGTTGAAGTTAAACATAAGAAAGGCACCTGGGGTGGATGGGATCTATCCAGTTATATTAAAGTAAAGTGCAGGCATTATCAACCCACTCCAGGATGGAAGCCTCCTCAACAATTCATGCTGAGGGAAATGGACCATAATCTGCCACACTGGTCCAGTGCGAGTTGGCAGATCGACTGTATTCAGCAGTCAGGGGCTTGAACCCCGGTCTACTCAAAGAGTGTGTGCTACTGCACTCCTGCTCCTGCCCACTCGGCTATGGAGGCCCTACGGAGTTATATTAAATGAGGTGGCAAAGTAACTAAGCAAACTCTTAGCCATAATTATGGCTAAGGGTTTTTTAGTTACCTCCCCTGAGTCCAAGGATGGACTCAGGGGAAGTCCCCACGGACTGGAGATATGTCAATATTTTCACAAAGGGGTATCAAAGGCTGACACGAGTAATTATAGACCAGTTAGTTTAACTTCTGTTCTGGTTAAAATAATGACATCACTGGTTAAAGATGCATTGCAGGATCATCTAGACAAGACTGCAGCAATAATTCAGACACAGCATGGGTTTGTTAAGGGAAAGTCTTTTCTGAAAAATTTGATTGGATGGTATGATATGGTTACAAAGGAACTGGATGCAAAATATAATTTTGATATCATATACTTGGATTTAAGAAAGCTTTTGACACTGTTGCGAATGGAAGATTATTGTATAAATTGGAGCAGAATGGTATTAAGGGTAAGTTGCTACAATGGATAAAAGGGTGGTTGAGTGGGAGAAGACAATTAGCACTGCTCTTCGTGAACTAATGTTATTAGTGGAGTTCCACAGGGTTTGGTGTTGAGCCCATTGTTGTTTTGTTTATTTATCAGTGATATTGATGAAGGTATATCAGGCTTAGTGTTGAAGTTTGCAGATGATACAAAGGTTGGCAGGGTGGTTAAGTACAGTAATGACAGTAATGGCAGTGTGCTACTGCAACAGGATCTAGAAAATTTGGGCAGATGGGCTGAGAAGTGGCAAATGAAGTTTAACATTGACAAATGCAAATTACTGCTTATCGGTAGAAGTAACCCCAGAGGAACGTACCAACTGTGTGATGCTACACTTTGGGTGGTAGAAAATGAAAAAGACCTTGGAATAATTGTGCAGTCAGATATGAAGTTTTCTGAGCAATGCAGACAGGCTGCAAGAGCAGCTCATGGGGTTTTGTCAGTCAGGGATATACAGGAATTTTGCTAGCAGGGAAATCCCTTTATCCCTTTGATAAGGCAATGGTTAGGCCATGCCTTGAGTACTGCGTACAGGTCTGGAGGCCTCATTTTAGGTAGGATGTAGATTTGCTTGAGCGTGTACAGAGAAGGGCAACAAGATTGGTGGGGGAATGAAGGGATCCTTTTACCAGGAGAAGCTTAAATTCTGCAAATTGCAGCAGCTGAAGACTAGGCCTGCGAGGTTGTCTGTTTGAGGTTATAAGGCCTTGAATGGGTTGAGCACGCTGAATTCTGATGGAATTCTTCCACTTGCTCAGATTACAAACCTAAGGGGGCATAAATTCAAATTGAGGAAAGACAGTTGTAGAATAGATGTGTGGAAATTTGCCTTTAGCCAATGGGTGGTGAATTGCTGGAAAAAAGTTCTATCAGTTGTTGTGGAAGTTGATAGCTTAAATAAATTCAAAGAGGAACTGGACAAACATTTAGAGGGAATGGTTGTGTGAATTTTTTTTTTTTTTTATTTTGGCTGATGATACATAAGCTCATATGCTTGCTTTCTTGCCTCATATGCCTCTATTACTATTATTACTATTTCTTTCAACTCTACATCCTTCCTAAAATGAGGCCTCCAGACCTGTATGCAGTACTCAAGGTGGTCTGACCATTGTCTTACTCAAAAGGACAATTACCTCCTTCCTGCTAGCAAAATTTCTGTATATGATTGACAAGTCACCATGAGCTGCTCTTGCAACCTGTCTGCACGGCTCAGAAAACTTCATATCTGACTGCACAGTTACCCCCAGGACCTTTTCATTCTCTACTATCCCGAGTGTAGTACCACACAGTTGGTACGTTACTTTACATTGGGATTACTTCTACCCATATGCAGTACAGGTGACCCCCGCTTAACGCTAATCATTCGTTCCGGAAAAACAGAGCGCTAAGTGAATCCGCGCTAAGCGAGCGCCGCTTTCCCATAAGGTAACATATGTATTTATGAGCTGCGGTCGGTGCCATAGTATATTTCCTAATCAATAATAAACAGTAATGAAAAGATGCACAAATGTCGGTCAAAATATTTAATATTCAAATATTTGCACATATAAAATATTCTGCATTACATACGTATAATTATGTGGTAACTACTTGCGTATCAAAAGTAAACTTAAAATTCCAATTAAAATAATGAATTTAATTGATTTAATTTAATGGATGAATTTAATCATGAAAAATGTGTGGATTTTGAGTTGAACTTTGGCCCTCTTCCAAATAAACTAAAAGGGGTATTAATTTTAAATGGCCCACAGCATTACCACCCAACAATAAAGTCAACTGATCATTCGCCGCTTTGAAACTTGGCATGTTTTTTGTTCTTTCAATATGAAACTTCTTTTAGGCATTCGTTTCCACAGAAGTCCCACTTCATCTATGTTAAAAACTTGTTGAGAAGTATAACACATAATACCCCTCTTCAATAATTTTAACAAGTTCTTTTTTGAAAGTTTCGGCTCCTTGATCTGCACTAGGCTTCTCCCTGGATTTTAAATTTATTCTACCAGCCCTTACCAGATTTAAATGGTTCCACATTTTTTTTTTTTTTTTTTAGGCGAGTTTTCTTCAGATCATCATATTGGCTAATCTTTCTCTCTCTCTCTCTCTCTCTCTATTTTTTTTTTTTTTTTTTAATATTTAACTTAACTGAATTCTGCATTGGATATTATCTTCAATAAAATTAGTTAGTCTTTCCATTTCAATCCTAATAGCCGGCCTAGCCCTAGTTGTTTGCAGTGGAACAGCTATCTTTCCCGCCGCTAAAATTATTTCTTTATTTTTTTGTTTATAATTGTTCTTACAGTTAAACTTGCGAGTCATAAATTATGGCACACATCCGCATGTCTTTGACCGGAATCGATTCGCTTCAAAACGTCTAATTTGATTTTCAAATTCAGTCTTTTTCTTACATTTATAGTCTTCGTACTGCGCCCAGACGTTGTTGCTTTTTCATTCCTATCGCTCATTATTAGCTCTTCGAAAATGTAACCTCGTTGGTTGAATTAATTATGATACAATGTTCAAGTAAACTTTCCGTTACGCATGATGTCTAATACCGTACTGAGTGATGAGTAGACTTCGGATAAATGCATATAACGCAAATATTACAAGCAATATACTTGATCATTTTTAAAAATGTTGATCTCGGAACTACGTAACAAGTCACTGTACTGCAATTAAATTAGCGTGCGAGAAAATTTCACTGAGCGTGGGAAAATTTCTCAAGTCGGCGTGGGAAACCAAACGTTTTAAAGCTGTTTTGCTATTCATTATTTTCAAGCTATCGACTCCATCAAATGAAACGATTTCGTTAAATATGCCAAAAATGCAATCTGTAAAAGAGCGTTATAGTCAGATATGGGTTATAATATAAGAACAGCGTTATAGCGAATCCGCGTAAAGCGAACCGCGTTATAACGGGGGCCTGCTGTACTTTACATTTGTCAATGTTAAACTTCATTTGTCACCTCTCAGCCCATCTGCTCAACTTTTCTAGATCCAGTTGCAGTAGTATACTATCATTATTCTACTCATTAACAACCCTCTCAACCTTCTTATCATCTGTAAACTTAGACATTATCTCTAATATGCCTTCATCAATATCATTGATAAATACAGAAAACAACACCGAACCCTGGGGGTCTCCACTAATAATATTAGTCTACAAAGAGCAGTGTCCATTGATTACCACTCTCTCTTCTCTCACTGAACCATCCCTTTATCTATTGTAGCAACTTGCCCTTAATGCCATACTGCTCCAATTTGTACAGTAGTCTTCCATGTGCAACAGTTCTTTCAATACAATCCACTGTGCACCGACATCTGGTTGCAAAAAAATATTACTCCAGTTCTTTTTCAGTCTCTCAGTATAGTTATTAAAACCATCAGTAAAATAAAGTCCCAAAGCAAATATCATTGCATTTTCAGAAAATTTTGTGTTGATAATGAAGAACAGTATGTGAGGCTTCTTTTAACATACAGAAGTCAGATGGCTTTCTAAAAGAAACTGTCTAACAAAATTTATAAACCTTTTTGATAAGAATTAGTTTTTTAGAAAGCAAAGGAGACACAGATTTATCCAAGGAGATCATCAAACACAAAAACAACATATACTATATGGCTTGGATTTTTCGAAAACTTAATGTAGTAGCAATTCAACTTCAGTGGAAATTAATTACAGTGATAGACTGAAAATGCATATTAAAAGCCTTCACTGAAAATCGGAAATATTTGAAAGCAGTTAAATGAGAAAACAATTTCATGGTATGCAAGAGTTGACTGATATCAATGAATCTCTCATCGAGAATGAGTTAAGAATTAAAGGTGAAATGAAAAATAGATTTTCAGATTTATTTTCTTTCGAAGTGAATCCTTGGATGTTAGATCCAATTGGATGCAATGCGAGATCTGCTATTGAAGAAATTCAAGAACAACTCGTTGAATTAAAATGTAAAGAAGAATGCACATATAAATTCGAAAAGGTTGAAATGGCTGAGTTGTTGAGATAAAAAAGAACTAAACTTCTTTATCCAACAATATGGGCTGAAATGGTCAAAGTACTTTTAGTGGTTTTAGTTCAGAAAATAAAATACTAACAAAGGAAAGAAACAGAATTGATATTTGTTCAAGGGGAGATATTAGAATTAAACTTATTAACATCATACAAAACATTGAACTTTTAGCTGAGAAGCATCAGGCTCAAGTAGCCCATTGAATAAAATGAGTTAAGTATAAAGTATTTTCTTGTATAAAATTTTATGGGGGTGCGGGCGATTAAGAAAAAAAATTGCCTAAAAAAAGCCCTTTAGCGTGCGATAATTAAAAAAAAGGTTGAGAAACACTGCTTTAGGTTATTGTAGTTTAATTTTAATTTTTTATGCAAAGCTATTGGTTTTTTGCTTATTACCTTAGGGAAGGATGCTATGTATATGTATGTGTTGCTAGATTGTAATTCAGTCTTAATAATTTCTGTGTAATATGCTTTACAAATAATTGTGTAATTACATGCCTCTTCGTCAACGGGTATAATAAAAAAAATTATGTATTTCTTTGAGTTCCTTATTTATTAATTTTGTGTTGTGCTGTTTGTCACATATGATTTGCAGATGGTCATATTTGCTACTTATGATATTTAATATTATGAACAGCCACATAAGGTATGCCTCAACAGGAATATTGTGTTTATATGAGTATTTTATGCAATATTTTAATAAATTGTGGTAGAGCTGTTTTTTGAATGTTGATTTATTTATTGGTAGGCTGGATCGAAATTTAAAACCTAGTGATAAAAAATATCTCTGAGCTCTGGGTATGGGATTATATTTAAGTTGTCAATTATAATGTGGTTATGATTAGGGTCTGTGTACCTGCACAAAGAAGGCTTGTGGCAACATATATCTTGTCCACTGCTAATATTGTGAAGGTTGGTAACTGTTATTTTGTAATTACATGCTTTTAAGCCAAATGGTCTAGTGTATTTAAATCTGATATTAATATTTGTTATTAATAGGTAGCAAATCATTACAGTAGACTTTCAGAATAATGGCACCTTCAGGGTTTCAAGGTGCCGTTATTTTGATTTTTCCGTCATCTAAAAAATTTTATTTTTAATATATTTAATGCACAAATAAATAGGCCAAATAAGAAATAGAGAGATTAAGAATTCAGTTTAATAACTGCATATAAAAAGAACATGAACATGTTGATGATCCAATGTTATATTCTGCCATTAATACACTTCTCCTTATGCCCCATTCTATTTTCTTTATTATATTAAGTTTAGTATGCATGGATAGCAGTGGCGTAGCTACCATGTAGGCAGGCAAGGCAATTTGGGCCCAATTGCCTTTGGGCCTGGGCTCTTTAGGGGCCCAGCATGTTTGGCTGTCTCCTCTTTTTGCAATTTTCATTAATTAAGTAGGGGCCCGAACATATTCTTTGCCTCCAGCCCCGAAAAAGGGTAGCTGCGCTACTGGTGGGTAGCACATTAGCATTAACATTAGCATTAGTAGAGGCATATGATGCAAGAAAGCAAGCTTATGCAGCATCAGCCAAAAAAAAAAAAAAAACTTCCACTTCACCCCTCCGTTCGTTCGAAATACCTGTCCAGCTGAGCCTTAAATTTATTTAGGCTATCAACTTCCACAACAAGGGATGAAAGTCTGTTCCACCAACCAACTACCCACTGGCTGAAGTCAAATTTCCGCACATCTGTCCTACATCTGTCTTTCCTCAATTTGAATTTATGCCCTCTCCGGTGATTATTCTGAGCAAGAGGAAGAATCCCACAAAGTACACACTTTGGTATGCGTGGGTAGCACATACGTCACCGTTCTCCCACACACCACATTGAAAAAAGCCTGGTTTGAATCCTGTTTATGATGCGAGGAACTTTAATGGGCTTTTTTCACTCCATGGCTGAGTTAGTCGGTCTCAGGCGTAGATAGCAAGGTTTTTGCTTTCCCAGAAACTGGGGTTTTTTCGTCTAGCAAAACAGGCAAATCGACCAGAGAACATGCGCAGTTTCCAGATAAAATAACATTCCAGGTAAACCTAAGGTTGGAAAAAGGCAAAACAGCGCAGAAAGAGGAACTATAGGAAATTTTGGAATTGGTGAAAGAAATAAAAGAGGTGAAAGACTTGGGGAATTTGCAGAATCTCAAGGAATGTCAGTAATGAACACTTTTTTCAAGAAAAGGGTGAACAGAAAGTGGACATGGAAGAGTCCAAATGGATTAACAACTAATAAAATCGACTTCATCCTCACTAACAGAAGATATATTGTGAATGATATTACCGTCCTGAGTAAGGTAAATGTTGGAAGTGATCACAGAATGGTAAGATGTACACTTGATATAGATGTAGGAAAGGAAAGGAAAAAACTGACTCGAGAAAATAATACAAAGGTCTTTGAAATAACAGAGGAGGAGAAAAAGCAGTATGTACTGGAACTTAAGAACAAGTTTGAGCTTCTGCAGACTGCTCAGGACCAAGATATCGACGAGGAATATTACAACTTTCTGAAAGTGATAAAGCCCAAGAAACCTATAGGGAAACAGAAATCCAAAGAAGAAAAAATTAGTCAAGAAACACTTGTCATGATGAACCAAAGACGACAAATGAAGAGCAAGAAAAACACTGACAGGGCAAAAATTGAGTATACTGAGTTATGCAAAGCCATTAGAAAGAGACTCAGAGAGGACATAAGAAGATTTAACACAAGAAAAGTAGAACAAGCATTAGGGGAAAACAAAGGATTTAAATCAGCAGCCATGAGCAGTAATACAGAAAGACAAATGATACTGAAACTGAAGAATAGCGATGGTGTAATTATAAACAGCAGAGAAGGCATAATTCAAATAGCAGAAGACTACTATAGGGAATTATACAAGCAGCAAGGGAATGATACCAGCAGTGGAGAAGATGGATTGCAAAGTAGCAACACATACGACATACCCGATATTCTTCCTGATGAGGTAGAACATGCATTGAAGAAAATGAAGAATCGGAAAGCCCCGGGGGAAGATGAAGTTACTGTAGAGTTTTTAAAATTGGGAGGAAGAGACATAACACAAAAACTGGCAAGGCTCTTCACAAAATGCATTAGAAAAGGTGTGATGCCTAAGCAGTGGAATAATGCAATCATAGTTTTGCTGCATAAGAAAGGAGATAAATCAGAAATTGGAAATTATAGACCAATTAGCTTGTTATCCCACATCTACAAGTTGTTCACAAGGGTCATTACTAACAGATTAGAAAGAATACTTGATGAGAATCAACCGAAAGAGCAAGCTGGCTTTAGGACAGGATTCTCAACTATGGATCACCTTCACGTAATATCACAGCTAATGGAGAAAGCAAATGAATATAAAACACCATTATGCCTGGCATTTGTGGATTATGAAAAGGCATTTGACTCCATACAGCATAAGGCAATGTTTCGGGCACTGGAAAGACAAGGCATAGATACTCCATATATTATGATTTTGAAGAAAATATATGAGAGTGCTACATCCTTTATTAGACTAGACAAAGACAGTAGCAAATTTAAAATCGAGAAAGGAGTTCGACAAGGAGACACAATATCTCCGAAGCTGTTTATTGCTGCCCTTGAGGAAGCTTTCAGAAGATTAGACTGGTCGCAGAAAGAAGTCAATGTGAACGGAGAGTACCTAAACCATTTACGATTTGCAGATGACATTGTGGTCATAAGCCACGATCCCAAAGAATTAGAGGAAAATCTTAATCAGTTATGCACAGTTAGTAAGGATTTTGGACTAAAGATGAATATGGCTAAAACAAAAGTAATGATGAACAAGTATGCCACGGAAAGGGAAATAATGATTGAAGAAGCAGTAATTGAAAAGGTGGAGTCATATACTTATCTGGGACAAGTTATTAGCTGTAATAATGATAAATGGCTGGAAGTCAAGAGAAGAATAAATTTTGGATGGATAGCATTCAGGAAATATAGTCACATACTGAAGAGCAATATCCCAGTTTGTCTGAAACGTAAAATAATGAATCAATGTATACTCCCCACCATGACTTATGGAAGTGAAACTTGGGCACTCACCAAAAGAATGGAAGAGAAGCTAAGAACTACACAGCGAAGAATGGAACGAATTATATTGGGAATCAGACTGTTAGATAAGAAGAGAAACACATGGATTAGGCAGCAAACTCAAGTAAAGGACATTCTTATCAAAACTAAAGAACTAAAATGGTCTTGGGCAGGACACATAGCTCGAAGACATGATGACAGATGGACTAAGAAAATAACAGAATGGTACCCAAGAGGAGCTAGAAGAAAACCTGGAAGACAAAGGCGGAGATGGATAGATGAAATTCATGAGTTTTTGAGTAGTAAATGGATGGCCAGTGCTCAAAACAGAAGGAACTGGAAAGTTGCTGGAGAGGCCTTCATCCTGCAGTGGATTGAAAATGGCTGATGATGATGAACCCTAATGTAATAATTTGTATTATATGAAGTTTGTCACTAAGCTTTAATGTTGTTCTTCTTTTCTTCTCTGTATGAGGTTTATTAACTTTAGGAGTCATAATGAGAGTTTTTTAATTTAAAATAAATGTAAAACAGCGGTATAATCCGTGATATCAGTACAGAATTCACTTTGAAAATGGCGAACATAAGCAAATACAGTAATCATGTGACTTGCCGTTTTCCTTTTTCGCCACTGCAAGACATCTGTGCTGTATGTATACATCCGATCTCAATGTGCCATTATTTCAACAGTCTACTGTACATAAGTTAATTGATTTATGTATATCTGAATTATCCATCATTTTGTTTTGAAAATATAGGATGAGTATAGTAGAATTTTCTGGTTGCATGTTGGTATGCAAAATTTTCATTCTGAATTTGCTAATGTCTTGTATGATGTGCATAAGGTGACTAGATCTAAAGTCATAATTATTGGCTTTCTTGCTTAGGGTTTTGAATGCACTTAAGTTTAATACTGAAAAGTGTATTATGTATTGAACTAATGTTTATATTATGTGTCCCATATTTTAAATAAATCTATGAAATCCCCGAACTGTTCTCGGTTGTCCTTGGCTGTTTTCTGCCTCCTACTCATTGTTGACTTCTATATTTACTTAACCAAACTTCTATTATATGTTATATTACACCAAATTATATTATTGGTTATTCAACCTCAAAATTGATTTTGCATTAGTGCATTTTGATCATCACAGAAACAGAGGACCCCTTATTTCTGTTTTACTATCAATTTGGGTGTTTTACCCCAGATGAAGTCACCTAGATTGTGGGTAAGCAACAATAAGTTTTTGTATATTATCTTATGCATTTTCTATAGGTCTATATAAGTATATATCTTAATATGATTATCTTACTATAACATTATAAAAGTTATAAAATAATATTATAAAAGTATGAAATATGTTATGATCACTGAGCATGCATATATATATATATAAAAGTTATATTAAAATTAAATTAAATTTATATATATATATATATATATATATATATATACACACATGCTCAGTGATCACTGAATTGTGACCACCCCATCTGTAATGGACTATGCCACATAGCTTCCAGTATAAAAAGCCAAACCGCTCCGTATGCTACAGCAGTGGCAATTTGCATTTGGTCGTGCAAGTCGAGATGATAAAGTATAAGTTATGGATATAATAGAGTTTCAAGGGAATAATTGTGGCAGCTCGTGCGTTGGATGCTTTCATATCAGAAACTGCATGTCTTGTCGGTTGCTCATGGCCCCCCTCTGGTTAAAGTATACAAACAAAGAATAGTGTTGAATGGGGGTCAAACTGCTTCCTACACATAGAACTGTAAAGGATTATGATGCAAGGTGGTTAGTGAAAGGTGCAGCTTGTTGTGTTGGTTGAACAGCAGCTCAGTTTGTGACCATTGACTTCACAATACAATATGGGGGAATGCAAGAACAGTATTCCAAATGAAGATGTGCCATACTCAGACATATGGGATTCCACAGCAGACGACCCAAAAGACACCCTCCTTCTCACCACTGATCATCATCTATGGTGAATGCTGTGGTGTCAACAGGATGCCGGTTCGTCATTGGAGGACTGGAAATTAATGTGCTGTTCAGATAACTAAAAATATCTGGCGCAATATGCTGACAGACACCTTCGTGTGTGGTGTAAGCAACATGAGTCATGGACACATCATGCATGGTACCTACTATGCAGGCAGGTGGAAGTGGTTGCTTAATATGGGGCATGTTTAATGGTGATGCAACTATCATCTATGCTGACACTGGAAAGTCTTACTGGAATCATGGCTGCACATCCCTACGGACATTTTCTGATATCTAGTGGAGTCAATGCCTAGACGAATAACAGCTGTTATCTGAGTGAACAGTAGCCGAACACATGTATTAGGTGAGTGGTCACAATTCAATGAACACACACACACACACACACACACACACACACACACACACACACACACACACACACACACACACACACACACACACACACACACACACACACACACACACACACACACACACACACAGAGTTTATGTTTACATTTTACATATATTTATATATGTTTATCTTAATTTATACAGATATTCAGTTTATTTTACAGCTGAGATATTGAATATTTTAATAATTGGAGTGTCAAATTTGATAACATTTATTATTAAGAAGGTGCCATGCAGATAAAAATTTGAAAAAGCTATGATTATTGATGAAAACTCATTAACATAATAGAATAATTCATTTGATACAGTTAATGTTGTTAAAACAATATTGGTGTAATAATAAATGGTAGGAAGTTTACTAAGAAATGTTTATTTTCAGTTGTAACAAAAAAAAAAAAGAAAGAAAAAGAAAAAACTTGTTGAGATGGTGTCAAGCCTAGAAATTATGTGTTAGGACTACTATTTTATGTTTCTCATTCTGGATGGGTCTCCATTGTATTAATCTTGGCGCATTATAGCCCTAGCTGCTAATGCGCCAATAAAATCGAAATCAAAACAAACAAACAAAAACCATTGTTTATCCCTTCTTAATGTTATCTGTTGGACCAGATAAATTTATAGACAAATAGATTGCGATTGCTTTGTGTTAGGTGCACAAAAAGTACTAATTTTGTTTGTATATGTAATATGTTTTTTTTTGTTTTTTTTAATTATATATATGTTCCCAAGTTAACTAATTTTTTGTTTCAATTTTTGATTTTTTTTTTTTTTATACATATTTTTAAGGCAAATATGTGTTGGATCAGTTAGGAATTGAAGTTGATGCATATTATGCTAGTGAAATTGATCAGGATGCTGTTAATGTATCAATTGTTCAGCACAAGACCAGTATAACTCATCTAGGAAGAATTGAAGACATAACAGATGCTGAGGTGAGACTTTGGCTAACTTAGCCTTAAGGATTGTTAAATTATTCTGCTGAAAAAAAGTTAGGGAATATTGCAGTAAAAATTTATACAGAAAAATTTATAAATATATGGGAATTGTTGATGTTACAATTCCCATATATTTTAAAGCAATTCCCATATATTTTAAAATTGTTGATTCACTCTTCAAGAATTTTGTCATATGACATGCTTGTCAAGCCACTGGTAGGCAGAAGACTGCTCAGTGTGTATCAGTGTGATTCTGTCAAAGCCAAAGTGGAATATATATAAAAGAGATAAATAAATCTGCAGCCATTGCCAATCCACTGCAAGATGGAGACCTCCTCAACAAATCATGTTCAGGGAATGGCCCATAATCTTATGCTGGTCCAGTGCAGGTTGGTAGATCGACTGTATTTAGCAGCCAGGGGTCCTGCTTCTGACCTCTCAGCATTGAAGTCCTTAATATATATATATGTATGTATTTTTTTTAATTTTTTTTTTTCACAATATTCCCTAACTCTTACTCCAGGTAATTAGGATTTCTTTTTTTTCACGTTTGAAGATGTGAAAGTCCCTTACTTTGTTTTGATCTAAAACTGGCTAAGTGAATGAATCAGTGCAACATGTAAAAATTATGTTAGCATATATTCAGAAAGAAAATGGATATTTTACATATTTATACATTTTACCAGAGTAGACATAAAGATACTCAGTAGTAGCCAAAAAAAATTGATCCCTCCTTTAAAATTCATTATTTATAGTATCTTCCTGAACCTTTAAAATTTAAAATTGGCAGCATGTCATCATATAATTTTAGCTTTATGTTGCATCATTCTGTGTATAAAGGCATCCACCTGCTAGCACATGCTGCCAGCTTCTATTCAGCAGCAATATGGCATACAAGCCATTTATTCTGAGGAATAAAAGTTTAATTGCTGCTCATGTTTGGAAGGGTTTTTCCAGCTGAGCTGATATATCTCTATAAAGTTTGCCTGTAACCAGTCTTCTCTATCTGGAATGTTTAAAAATAAGTGTAAGATGAAATGTGAAAAGAAAATCTCTAACAGGGCTGAAGCAGATTGGTATTCTGACTCCAGACAGCTGTTTAAAATGTCTAAGCCTCTGTGATCATACAATGTTGGAAGAGCATACTGGTGTAAAGGCAAATGAAAGAACTGTCTAATAGAGACTTATCATAAGTGGTCTGAAAGCATATCAACTTCATAAGGAGAGTTTATTGATGAAATCCACGAAGAAAAAGTGTCAGACCTGGACTAAAGGACATGCTCATTGGATAATTGAACACTGCATTATTTCTTCACCAAGTCCAAATTTAACCTTTACAGATCAAATGGGAACTCCTTGTTCAGCATAGACCTAGTGAATGTATCACTCTAACTGAATTGAATCTAAAGTGAAGTTTCCATTGAGTAAGATGGTTTGGGGATGCTTAACAAGTAAAAGAGTGGACATAACATCTTTTTAGCCTAGCAGTGGTTGGTTGCACCTGAGAGATGTAATATAAAAGAAACCTTTGCACAAAAAATATTAATGACTGAAACTTCTTGGCCTTCTTAAAGATATAGTTTTACTATAGTATTTTTCGAAGTAAAATTTTGTGGTTTGTGCAGAGTGATTGGGTGAAAATATCTGTCAGGTGTAGTGGAACCACTAGTGAAATTTTCTGTTGGGTGGTTATGCCACACCTCACAGGTGTTGCCCCAAAACCCACACACATATATATATATGGTGGTTCTCCATAAGTAAGAAAACATGTTTTGCATGTCACTTTACAATATCAGTCCTCTCCTTCATTGTAAGGCTTGTGGTACTTTTCTTCTTTTCAATTTATTTTAGCACAATGAAAAAAAAAAAAAAGATTATAATCTTTTTCAAATAACTTATACATATTTACATCAGAAATTATCCAAAATAGTTTCCTTACTTATGAATTATCCTGTATATGGGTGTATATGTAAATTACATCTTCAAGGGCAAAGCAACTATAAAAGAAAGTAATATTAGTAAAATAATAAGAGGAGTTTACCTCAATATAGTGCGTAGAACACTTCCGTATGATACCCTCCAGAAATTAAAACGGAAAAAACGAAAAAATCGACAACTTACCGGTACATTAGAGTAAAATATAAATAATTAAATAATCAATTTAACACAATTCAAATCAATTTAAACAATTAAAAATCAAATTAACGCAATTAAAAGAATCTAACGAAAATATTCAAAACGATTTTGAATATTTTGAAGGAAGGAAAATCATTTTGAATATTTTCGTTAGATTCTTTTAATTGCGTTAATTTGATTTTTAATTGTTTAAATTGATTTGAATTGTGTTAAATTGATTATTTAATTATTTATATTTTACTCTAATGTACCGGTAAGTTGTCGATTTTTTCGTTTTTTCCGTTTTAATTTCTGGAGGGTATCATACGGAAGTGTTCTACGCACTATATTGAGGTAAACTCCTCTTATTATTTTACTAATATTATTATCAATGTAGAACATATTGAGTAGTACAGCTCTGATTCATACTATCTAAAAGAAAGTAATATAATATAATAAGAATTTAGACGCCAAGCTAATAGAAATAAATAAAGAACATAAGATGAAATAAGTGAGGAAAAGTAATAAAAGTTAATAGAAGATGAAAAACTAAAATATTATAAGCACACAAAAAAAAAAATAAAATGCTATAAACAATACAGTAACAATGCAACAAACATATTAGCAATAAATGCAAAAAATTATATATATCAATAATGATGCAGAATTGAGTGTGCAGAGAGATGTTAAATTTTAAGGAATTAAAATTTCCTTAAATTTTAAGGGATAAAAAAAAATATATGTATATATCCAAGTATGAAGATGCAAATATTAAATGTTATAATAAATATAAATATTATAATAAATATTATGTAGTCACATAACCAATTAATGCCATCTAGGACGATTAAACATTACATCGGTCTGTATAAATATGAATGTGAGTTAAGTTGATAGTGGTAAGAGTTCTTTAAAGGTAAAATATGATATACTTGCTTATCAGACAAACCATAAACCATGCCGGGTACCCAACGTGACCTGGAAAAAAATCAATCTATGCTATGACATATATAAAAAAAAAAAAAAAAAAAAAAATCAATATCAATCTATGCTATGACATATATATATAAAAAAAAAAAAAAAAAAAAAATATACCATTAAAATGTTAATTATGGCAATAAGATACATTGAAAGGGACTTTTTCGAGGGCTAACCCTTTCAATGTATCAACCATAATTAACGAGCTATCCGTTTCTGTATTCCGGTTAGCCCTCGAAAAAGTCCCTTTCAATGTATCTTATTGCCATAATTAACATTTTAATGGTATATATATATTTTTTTTTTTTATATATGTCATAGCATAGATTGATTTTTTTTTTTTTTTTTTTTATATATGTCATAGCATAGATTGATTTTTTTTTTTTATATATGTCATAGCATAGATTGATTTTTTCCAGGTCACGTTGGGTACCCGCCATGGTTTATGGTTTGTCTGATAAGCTAGTATATCATATTTTACCTTTAAAGAACTCTTACCACTATCAACTTAACTCATATTCATATATATATATATATATATATATATATATATATATATATATATATATATATATATATATATAGTCAAGAATAATGATATAGAGAAGCTATATGATATGGGATGGGAGGAAAATTAAGTTTAAAATTAGATAAGTCTGAATTACAATAACGTTACTTATGGATCAGGGACACTGCATTAGCAAAAAATACCCTACAGCCATAATGTGTACATGTATATATAAAATATTGTAGGTAGAACATGTTAACGAGCTTTATGTAAAAATTAAAACTAATGAATATACGGTTTACCCTGGGAGCGATATATGTTGTGAAATAAAGGGGTGTGAAATGAGCAGGAAAATAAAACGATAAGATTTGTACCGATTGAATCAATACCAAATAAATTTTAAGATTTTGAAAAACTTGAAAGATTTTGAACGAATGATCAAGGTGGATTGTTCAAGGTGGATATATATATATATACACAGCCACTCCTCGACTTACATAAGGGTTGCATTCTGCTGAACTTTGCCTAAGTCGAATTTTATTTCTTCTAGCCTTCTACTAGCCTATCAATCAGAGTTATCCTCGATAACTCTGATTGATAGGCTAGTAGAAAACTAAAGTATAGATAGTTTATAGAAAAATCAAAAAAATTGGTGAAATACTCAGGCAAGCTGGGAGCATAAATGGCCAACCCCTTAGTGAGGGCTCCTTTCTAAGTGAAGTATCAATGAAATAATGAAAGGAATCTACAGGCCTCAGGAAGAGGTTCCTCCAGAGAAGAGCCTCCTCCCCAAAGTGAAAATGTAAGGAAAATTGTACGTCAGTGGGAGAAGTCAGGTTTCGGGGAGGGGTGGAATAAATCCCCTCAGAAAAGTAGTTAGGACAGTGGAACACTTCGGTTCCAATCAGGATTCTTCAACTTGATGTCGTGCTATCTCTTTGTCATTGTTAGTGAGTGTCTCTCTGCATCGGGTTCTGTTTACTGCAAAAGTCTGCAAAGTCAGTGAACAAGGCAAATCTTTGAGGAGTCTAGATGAGATTTTTGATGTTTTCTTGATCATACTTCAGTGAGTATTTGTAGTTGAGCTCTTAGGTCCTGATAAATGCGGCATTGGAAGATTAGGTGATTGACTGTCTCTAGTGATCCACAGGGGCAGAGAGGTGATTCTGTTAGTCCAAGAGAGAGAGTATAACTTTTTGAGTTTATGCTGCCATGTCCAGTCAGCAAAAATGATAGGTGAAGTCCAGGCCCGAACCATGTAGCATATTTTTTGTCGAATACTTCTGGTAGGGATTCATATGTGGTTCTTCCTAGCGGCAAGCTATTCCACTCCCTTTGTCATGCATCTGTCATTTCTTGGATTATTCTCTTGTCTTCTTTAGTTGACTTGTTCAAGTTTATTGCGCAGTCTCTGTTTCTTGCAGGGAGGCTCTTCTTTCTGTAGTATTGAAGATGGTTGAAGGCTACTTCACGTTGGACCTGTAGCTTGTTGCAGATGACCTGGATTGCAACAGTGGACACTGTTCTGCAGTCTCTTGAGATTGCAAGCAGAAAAAATCTTTGGGCCTGCATTAGGGGTTTCTTCACAAGGCCATTGGTGATTCTGTGGCCCCAGGCACATGCATCATGACAAGCAATAGGGATGATGATGCTTTCATAATACAGTCTGAGGGTCGAAGACTTGACATCCCAGACTGTTTTAGTGATCTTGATTAATTTTCCTGTAACCTGTTTAATCTTTTTTCTATATACTTGGCATATGGGATGAAGCCCAACTTTCTGTTCAGCCAAATGAAATAGTGCATATGTGGTCTCCATCTTGATGGCCTGATCATGACTTTGATTGTTTGTGGTCTGTTTAGAGTTCCTCTAAGTAACACTTGCTTCATTTTGGGAATAGAGATGTTAAGCTTGTGAATATCTCTACAGGAGCACTAGCCAAAAAGGTGATCTGAGATACCTTTCGCAAGGTCCTTCAATTTCCTCCTCGAGCTGCCGAGAAGAAGGACAGCCCAACCCCGGGGGCTCATATCTGGTGAGTATGGGCTTGGCACACCCAGGGTCCCGAGCTGGATATCATCATTCTTCTCTTTCTTGGTGAATCCCTTCTACTTTTGACTCTCTCTCTCTCTCTCTCTCTATCTCAGGGTAACTCAGGAGCTTTTTTTTTTCCTGGTGCAGCATAAGCCTCAAGCTTCCTTGCACATTATGGCTATTAATAATAATAATAAGATCATGCTCATAGGCCATTTTGATGACATTTTCCTGCTCCACCTTCAGCCACCCATCAAATGCCATGTTCCAGCAGAGAGGGCCTAGCCTGGCAGTCTCTGGTGACTGTGCAGGTCCCCAAGATCACAGCAAGGGACCTTTCCTTGAAGCAGCTAGTAATTAATCCATAAATCTGGGCTGAGCCCAGCTTCCCTGAACCTCTTTTGTCGCTTTGCCACCAAAGGGTGTCAAAGGCCCCTTTGAAGTCCACGAAGAGGCCGAGGATGTATTTGGTATTGGCAGTTGAGGCCGTGTTCTGATGGCATCTGTGGTGGCTCTTCCCATTGTAAAACCAAACTGATTGATATTTCCTTGTCCCTTACCTGTGTACACTGTTTGGAATCTAGTAGCAATTATTTTCTCAAGTACTTTCCCTATTACAGATCCAAAGCAGGGCTATGGATCTGTATGAGGCAGGTGATTGATTTATTTGGATTCTTTAACAGGATTTTAAGGTTCATCTTTTTCCAGGTTTTTGGGAAGAATCCATCTTTTAGACATGCATTTAGAAGTTTTTGGATGAGTTGGAGCCTCATGGACCAGACCTTCAACACCTCCACCAGATCATGGTCAGAGCATTTTCTGTTCTTCATTGATTTCACTACTTCTTCAACTTCAAGGACTGACTGATTCCTCCTCTGTATGGCCAATATATGTCAGGTTATTTCTTCTGGTCTCAGTTTGTTGAGCGGTCTCTGATTGAATTTTGTCTTCATGTGTGATTTCGTTTAGGATGGCATTAATTGATTCCACCCAGGAGAGAGGGTCTCTTAGCCTCCAGAAGTGCATATAGAGGAGTGTATTTTTCTAGTAATTATTTCATAGGCAATGCCCCAAAGGTCAGAATCTTGGGAGTTCTTAACAAACTTATCCCAAGTTGCTTTCTTCACTTTGTATATTGTGTTGTCGTACTCTCTTCTGTGGTTTTCATATAATTAATAAATGTTTTGCAATTGGGTTGTCTTCTCCAATGGTCTGTTTCTTCTTTTGGATTTTTAGTAGTCCCTTCAGGCCGCTCTTGTGGTATTTTCTATAAGAGTGAAAATTCTGACTTCATTCATTTCACTAACCCCTCTAAGAGCCTTATAAATCTCAATCAAGTCACCTTTGAGGTGCTTGGTTGCCAAGCACTGTAACCCACATGATCGGAGGGCGACCATATAGGTCTTTGCTCATATGATCGCCCTTTTGCCAATCTCACCATTCGAGTTGCTTGTCTTTGGACCCTTTCAAGAAGATCAATGTCTTTTTTTTTTTTTTTTTCAGATGAGGTCTCCATACTTGAACACAGTATTCCAAATGTGGTCTTATAATTGACGTATACAGTGGGATTATTACCTCCATATCTCTACAGGATAATGTTCGATAAATCATCGATAGGACACCATGGGCTTTAATGACTACCTGTTTACACTGCTCAGAAAACTTCATATCTGCCCATCAATGCAGCCTACTGCTCTCAGATTTCAGGCATTATCACAAGCTTGGAACATACATCCTGACAAAGTTATTAAAGATTCAAACAGTCCAGATCCCCCATGGTATTCTATTAAACCATCCTGTGACAGTTATTTCCTAAATGGGGAAAGCACTCTCTTGGAAATATCAACATACAACAACTCCATATTGCCCACACACACAGTTATCTGCATTTTACAAAAATATATACTGATAAGGTCAAAATCTGAGAGTGGGTGGGTGCTGCAGCTGCCTTCCCTCATAAAACCTTCTCCGTATCACTTCCCAATGAATGCAGCAGCTATACAGCTGAATTGTGCACCATCAAACTTGCAATAGAAAATATTCTCCATCTGTCCATTCAAAAAAGCATGATATACACAGACTCCCAGAGTGCGCTTTTAGCTTTACAATATACTTCTCCTCATACACATCCTTTAATAAAGTTCATAAAATCCAAACTGATGCATCTCCAAGAACTCCAGTGAGCAGTCATTTTCTGCTGGATTCCAGGCCATGCTGGGATACCAAGAAACAAATGTGCTGATTATGCCTAAACATCCATCCAACAGAGAATTATCACAGTATTATATTCCGTATCTCGACTACAAAAGTAACATACGAAGAATATGTAAGGAACAATTCAATGGCAAACCCAAACGCATAATAAACTCTGCCAAATAAAACCAGAACCGCAATTATGGACCTCCAGCTTCCCTGTAAACAGAAGGGAGGAAGTAATCTTAATCAGAGTGCGAATTGGCCACAGTCAACTCACCCACCTTAAAGAGATTTGCAAGTATCCTTAAAGGCCTTTTCAGTTAAGGTGATATTTAGTTAATCACAGGTGGGGAGAGGAGTGTTTCGACTTGGAAAGTTGAAAATTCTATTCCAGAGCTTTTGGTCCACACAACATATAAATTTAGCCCATAATACATGACATGTCATAATGCATGATACGTGCCATTATATATATATATATATATATATATATATGAGTAATATGGAAAGAAAGTTAATAAATTTTATCAAGCTGTAACTAATACTTATGGACCAATGTAGTTGCTAGAGCAATTATGCATTACGATCATAATGTGTATAAAATATTTTGTATAATACATATATAATATTGAAGATAATAATATAGAAGTTAATTCAAGCAGACAATACCAAGCTGGATTTAAAGAAACGCAAGGCATATATATATATATATATAAATACACACACACACACACACACACACACACACACACACACACATACACACACATAAAACTTATCGTTGTCTACCCACAATCTAGACAACTTCAACTGGGGCCAACCACCCAGACTGAAGGCAAAAAATGACAAGGAGTTCTCTCTTTCTGTAATGATCAATATCTGCTAAGATATATAAAAATTCCAAGATTAAGTAATTTGAATCTAAACCAATTAAAGGTAGTTAAAAATTTTTTTAGAATCAAAAGAAAGATATTATAAATGTAAGCATATATTAATCATCATTGACCCGACAGAGAATGCAATTTAATAATTAAAATAAGTATTGCAAAGTAACACTGGGTGCGAGGTTAACCTGTGCAGACATTGCTCCTTAAAGCTCTTCAAACAGAGAAGTTTTTCCTGATTTATTTTCTGCTTTATTAGTTTAAATTGTCATATTAACTTATTTTCTAGAGTAGCTTTATATTCCTAGTTACGATACTTAGTTTAAAGTTTAACTTAGACAGAGATTTCGTAGATATTACTTAGTATCGGTAACGGTATCAAATCCACGTGTCACAAATTGAACGAGAGGTCTTTTAACCAAACTTAGTCGATTTATTAACCAATTGTTATATCAAATTATCTTCTATAAGTAGATTATAGACCTAGGCAGGATCCTTAGTTTAGTCTAAATTGAGATAGCGAGATTTCGAAGCTAATCAATACTTACGAGTCCGTAGAAATACCGTTCGTGAATTCCCGCCATTTTTACACGATAGCATAAGCTTAGTGTAGTATACTGCATAATATAATACTGTCAATTAATCAGTAAATCTATTAATCTTGATAAACTTTATTGTCAATTAAATTGTATTTTAACTCTATAAATATATATAACGACTTAATCGTAACAAATAATTAATACATAACTATAGTGGTACACGTGATACGGAAGTTGTATAAAGGGAACACTAGATACCGAAAAAAAAAAAAAAAAAAAAAAAAAAAAAAAAAAAATATATATATATATATAATATAACATAACTGTTTTGGGATATAACTTAAGGATTTAATTTTTGGTTTTAAATTTTATTGAATTAAATTGGAATCATGACTCTGACCAGAGCAGCAAAGCAAAAGGCTCAAGCTAATGGGAGTGCTGTGGTTCAGGGGAGAACTGAGGGGGGCAGTTGCCCTCTGAATCACAGTCTATTAAAATGCACTGTTTGCTTGATGTTTGCGGAGCAGTCGGGTACGGGACATGATACTGCCAAGGGGGATGTCTTTGTGTGTGCACGATGTAAGGAGTGCAAGGAAATCAGGCGACAACTCAGCGTTGTTATGGGCCTTTATGAGACCTTGAAGGACAGGGTGGATGCCCTCGAAGGAAATAAATTGAGGGGCCCATCAAGCTCTCAGCTGCCCACATCAAACGCCAGAGCTTGCACTTGGTCATCAGGCAACACAGGGGCAGCCCCCTAGGCAGAATGCGCTGGTCCCACAGGAACTAGTAGTTATTTTGGTGACTCTATTGTCAGGGAAACGGGGAACATACTTTGTAAAAAGGATAGGTGGAATAGGACCAGGGTATGTCTGCCAGGGGCAAAGGTTGATGACGTTGTAGAGCGGATATCATCTTTTAAGGGCACAAAGGGTGATATAGTTGTACACGTTGGCACTAATGATATTAAGAGTAGGAGACCGGCGGAATTACTTAGCAAGTACAGTCACTGTTGAAAAAAAGCCGTGAATTAGGGTTGAACTTGAAAGTGTCTGCAATTCTGCCCAGACACAATAGGAGGGAGTATATGATGAGAGCCTTGTCGATCAATTCGGCCCTGGAGGGATTGTGCAAGGCTCAAGGGGTAGAATTTTTTCAGCCTGGACTGTACTTGTTAACAGGAGAGATTGCTTCTACAGGGATGGGATACACTTAAATAGAAGGGTGCAAGAATTTTTGCTGATGCTGTCGAGGCAAGTGTTAGGTGGGTCGGAAAACTGCTAATTGGGGGGGATACAAGGACTAATAGATTAACAGTAGCCACTGGCAGAGGTGGAAGTGATTCTTGCACTGCTTCTATTCAAATGAGCAGAAGTCTGAAAACAAGATGCAGGATATTTCAGAGACTGCTGGTAGTCATTGCGTTACAAGTAAACACATGGGTTGTGTTAGGGTAGCTAAGAATAGAAACAGGTGCATGTATACCTGCGTGTACACCAATGCTAGGAGTTTGGTAAATAAATTTGATGAAATTTGAGGTATTGCTCAAAACATCAAAGGCAGATATTGTTGGGATATCAGAGACGTGGTGTCACACAGATATAAGTAATGCGGAACTGGAATTTGGGGAATACAACGTATATAGAAAGGATAGACAGGACAGGAGGGGAGGAGGGGTTATGATATTAATTAAGAAACACATAAAGTCAAAGGAAGTGAAGCCAGTTGACATCGATGGACAGGGCAGTGTCGAGTCAGTTTGGTGTGACATAAGCATAGGGAAATCAAAATTGAGAGTAGGAGTGTGCTATAGGCCTAATGACTCTGATGAGTATAATAATATATTGTACAGGGAAATAGAGTGGGCCAGTAAATCAGAGAGTCTTATAATGGGGGATTTTAATTTCCCAGATATTGACTGGAATTTGTGGGTTGGTCACTCGCACACTAGCAAGGCTTTTGTGGATTTATTGGATGATTGTTTTCTACATCAGCATGTTCGTGAGGCAACAAGAGGGAGCAATACTCTTGATCTGATTATCAGTAGTGATTCTTCATGCATTAAGAACCTGCAGATAAATGAACCACTAGGTGGCAGTGATCACAGTGTGTTGAAGTGGGATTTACTCACGGAGGTAACTACCATCAGAGGTAAAGGGAAGGGCTTTTGTTTTCGTAAAGGCGACTATGATGGTCTGAGACAGTATTTAAATTCTATACAGTGGGACCAACTGATGATGTTACCAACAGCAAACTCAAAATGGGAAGCATTCAAGGAACTAATCTTGGTGGCTACCAGGCTTTACATACCAACTAAGAAATATTGTTCAAGGTTTAGGCCTAAATGGTTGTCAGATGGACTAATGAGACATGTGGCAGAGAAGAAAAATGCATGGGATACATACAAATGAATGGGTGACATGGAAGCCTATGATAGATATAAGTTGGTCTGTAACCAAGTCACAAAGGAGATTAGGCAGGCAAAGGCAGACTACGAAAAATCCTTGGCAAAGGATGCAAAGAAAAACAGAAAGGAGTTCTTTACATACTTGAACTCGAGAAGGAAAGGGATGAATCAGATTGGTCCACTGGATATTGATGGTTCAACAGTTGAGGATCCTGCTCAGGTGGCTAACAATCTAAACGAGTATTTTGCATCTACATTCACGCATGAGGAGTTATTCAGGAAGGAGAATGATGTAGGTAAAGTAAACATTGGCAGTGAGCTGGATGATTTTGTAATAACCGAGAGGAAAGTGGAGGAGAGATTGTTTAGGATAAACATAAAAAAGGCACCTGGGGTGGATGGGATCTATCCAGTTATATTAAAGGAGGCAGCAAAGGAAGTATGCAAACCCCTAGCCATAATTATGAGAACTTCTTTGGACTCAGGGGAGGTACCCATAGACTGGAGATGTGCAAATGTAACCCCAATTCACAAAGGAGGATCAAAGGCTGACACAAGTAATTATAGAGCTGTTAGTTTAACTTCTGTTCCAGGTAAATTAATGGAGGCACTGGTTAAAGAAGCACTGCAGGATCATCTAGACAAGAATTCAGTTATAGCTCAGACGCAGCATGGTTTTGTTAAGGGCAGGTCTTGCCTGACCAATTTGATTGGATACTATGATGTAGTCACAAAAGAACTGGATGCAGGGAATAACTTTGATATTATATATTTGGATCTTAGAAAGGCTTTTGATACTGTTGCACATGGAAGACTGCTGCACAAATTGGAGCAGTGTGGCATTGGAGGCAAATTGCTGCTATGGATAAGGGGATGGTTGAGTGGCAGAAGACAGAGAGTGGTAATCAATGGACACTGCTCAACGTGGACTAATGTTATTAGTGGAGTTCCTCAAGGTTCAGTGTTGGGTCCATTGTTGTTTTCGGTGTTTATGAATGATATTGATGATGGGATATCAAGTTTAATGTCTAAGTTTGCAGATGATACAAAGGTTGGCAGGGTCGTTAAGGACACTACTGACGCTATGCTGCTGCAACAGGATCTGGAAAGGTTGAACAGATGGGCTGAGAGGTGGCAAATGAAGTTTAACATTGACAAATGTAAAGTACTACATATGGGTAACAGTAACCCCAGAGCAATGTATCAACTCTGCGGTACTACACTGACAGTGGTGGAGAATGAAAAGGACCTGGGGGTAATTGTGCAGGCAGATATGAAGTTCTCTGAGCAGTGCAGACGAGCTGCAAGAGTAGCTCATGGTGTCTTGTCAATGATATACAGGAATTTTTCTAGCAGGGATAAGGAGGTGATTATTCCCTTGTATAAGGCAATGGTTAGGCCACATCTTGAGTACTGTATACAGGTCTGGAGGCCTCATTTCAAGAAGGATGTAGAGCTGCTGGAACGGGTACAGAGAAGGGCAACAAGATTAGTAAATGGAACAAAGGGTTGCTCTTACGAAGAAAGGCTTAAGTTTTGCAAATTACAGTGTCTGGAGACTAGGCACCGGCGAGGTGATCTGATAGAGGTGTATAAGGCTTTGAATGGTTTGAGCATGCTCAATGCCAATGGGATTCTTCATCTTTCTCAGAATAATCACCTCAGAGGGCATAAATTCAAATTGAGGAAGGACGGATGTCGGATAGATGTGCGGAAATTTGCCTTTGGCCAGCGGGTGGTTGGTTGGTGGAACCGAATTCCATCACTTGTTGTTGAAGTTGATAGCCTAAACAAATTTAAAGCTCAACTGGACAGGTATTTCGAACGAACGGGGGGGTGAAATGGGAGAGGGTTTTTTTTTTTTTTTTTTTTTTTTTTGGCTGATGCTGAATAAGCTTGCTTTCTTGCATCATATGCCTCTACTAATGCTAATGCTAAGTATAAGGCACATCTACCATATCCAGGACATAATGTAGCAACTAGTCGTTATGAAATAATAAACCCTCTAGTGAGTTAATATATATATGGTGACCCCTATGTGATGGATATGGTGAAAATAAAAATAAATAATTAATCAATTAATTAAAGTTAACGCAAAGAGAAACATGCAGATAGTAAGAAGAATAAAAACTAATAGAGGAGGAATAATAGAACCTGAACTCCATAAAGGCGAAAATATAGTAGTACAGATAAGAAATAGTTTCTCCTACATCCTCGGATTACCCTAATAATTTCGGAGAAATAAGAACAAAAAGTGTAGGACAGCTTAATACAAGAGATAAGTTGTAGCTCAGGTATGCCCGGGATTGCAAACCCGTTCCTATAGTAGGACCCTGAGCTGAATTTGCATGTCAACTTAGCGTGAACTTAAGTATATACAGTGTGATTATAAAATATATACAGTGTGATTATAAAATAAAATAAATGATACATTTTAATTTGCAGGCCGGTGGGTACAATCTTTTCTAAGCCGTAAGACACCAAGAAAGCAAAATGTATCCTATGTACATAATATACATGGCTCTAAATCCGTAATTATGGTAATTATATTGAAGCAATGGGTTCAGAAAATAAATTTTTGAAATTAATTATATTTATTGCCTTCCTGAAGTGGTATTTCATGTAAGCAATAGGGAAATTATTATTTATCAACTTATTGTACAATGCTATTATGTTTGCTGCATAGGTTGTGTTTTTATTGCAAATAGAAGCAATCCTCAGGCATTGGGATAAAATGATATTAGCATGCACTGATTTCGATATATTAGATCTCCAGTTTGAAAGGCCGACTACATTGAAATTAAATGTGTCTCTTTTATTATATACATTTACATCTATATTATTATGGAATATTTCTATATGAAGATCCAGGTAATTTGCTATAGTATCAAGACTGTTAGTTCTCTGTATCCATTACAGAAACAAAGAACTTGTCATTTTTTGCCTTCAGTCTGGGTGGTTGGCCCCAGTTGAAGTCGTCTAGATTGTGGGTAGACAACGATAAGTTTTATGTGTGTGTGTGTGTATATATATATATATATATATATATTTTTTTTTTTTTTTTTTTTAATTTTTTTTATATATATTTATATGACTTGCGTTTCTTTAAATCCAGCTTGGTATTGTCTGCTTGAATTAACTTCTATATTATTATCTTCAATATTATATATTATACAAAATATTTTATATATATATAAATATAATGACACGTATACACACTATATATTTATATATATATGTTGATATATCAATATGTCCACTTTCTGCCTGAATACAATCCTCAAATCGACATCTCATATATTTCTGCATGTGCTGATTCCAGGAGTGGCATGCACAACATCCAAAATCTCCTCCTCTACTTCAGGAGTCGTAGATCTTGGTCATCCTCTGTCGGCAGCACAAGGTGTAAAGGTCCCATGTTCACAAAGATGGCGATGGATACTTTTAAACGTTTTCCTGTCTAGACATCTTCGTTCTGGGAACCTTTCGTGGTACAAACGACGAGCCTCCAGAGCATTGCCATCCGCCAAACTGTACATAAAGTGCATATCCGTTTGCTCCTGATTTGAGTATATGGTCGGAATGGAAAACCACCAGATTCTATCAGTACCTTGTGATGAAGGAAATCACCTGCGGGAAAAAGACATTCCGGTTAATAATTCCAGAACTATGTTGATATAAAATATTTTTATTGTCTGCATGTGAGGAACTCATTCCTGAAGTTATGCCGTGTATTTTTGAGACACCCTGTATATATATATCTACACACACACACACACACACACACACACACACACACACACACACACACACACACACACACACACACACACACACACACACACACACACACAGGGTGATTCACTACCAGTGTGACAAACTTGCAGGAGGTGTAGGGGGCACAAGGACGAATCGGAATCACATAGCATTGCAGGGTCCGAAATGCCTTCGTCATGCGGTAGACGTTGAACGGGAGGTCGCGTGAACAGCGATCCCGCTGGAAGTCAGCATTTGCAAACCGTTTCTGTTGAAGAAACCAAGTAGCAAAAGTCCTCTGGAGTGGATAATCCGCAGGCTCCAACGATTGGACGCGTTGCAGATGGTATGAACTCGTTTGGTTTGTTGACAGTATCCTCCATACAGTGGATTGGGAAATACTCAATCGTTGGCCTATCGCTTGAGTACTCATACTCGGATTGCCTTCTGCAAGACGTAGGACATTCTCCTCATTGTCTGGCGTCCTCATCGTTCACTCTCGATTCATGGTACCTCTCGTGAAACAACCAGTCTCACGTAACCTTCTGTGCACGCGTGCGAAAATCATATGATGAGGAGCGCACCTGTGCGGGAAACGTTCCTGGTACAAGCGCAGAGCGGCATGCCCGTTACAGTCGACAGCTCCATATGCGAGGTGCATGGTTCGCAAATGCTGACTTCCAGCGGGATCGCTGTTCACGCGACCTCCCGTTCGAAGTCCTCTACCGCATGACGAAGGCATTTCGGACCCTGCAATGCTATGTGATTCCGATTCGTCTTTGTGCCCCCTACACCTCCTGCAAGTTTGTTGCACTGGTAGTGAATCACCCTGTATATACGACAAAGTTTAACTAGCATACTGTGGGAATTAATGCACCATGACCAAATTAGCCAATGCACCAAAATCCCCCAAGTCACATATCAATTATAACAGGAAATCAGCTTTGACTGAAGAGTTGGGTAAATGAATCAGGTAACGTATAAACACTGTTCTCTCTCAGTAATCTTTACAAACAAGCTACTGGAATATCTATTACCAGTTCTGAGAAACTTGGCCAATTTTATCTATGTAAAACTCAGTCACATCTTTGATATTGTAGTATTTAAAGTTAATTTTTTTGAGATTTTTTCTGCATTCTGACCAGACAGATTTTATTAATTTAGAATTTGGAGATATAATTTGCACAGTTGCATGTGTTGAAAACTACCTATCATTTCTTTACTGTGATGTTGCTGACCCATTAAGGAACTATATTTCTCCTTAATGTCATATATGCTAGACTTAGGCTGTTGATTTTGCAAGCTGGCTTTATGGACTTTAGATTGAAGTTTTTGCTTATCCAATAGATATAGCTATGGACTTGGTGTTTAAAATGTAGAGAGTTGCAACTGATAATATTATAGACCTGATCTTGACGAAATCCTGGATTTATTTTTTGGTTTTGGATTTAAACCTAACTTTATTTATAATTTTTTTTTTTTTTTTTTTGGTAGGTGGCCAAATTGTGTCCTATAGATCTGGTCATTGGTGGATCTCCCTGTAACGATTTATCTCTTGTAAATCCTGCAAGGAAAGGATTATATGGTAAGTTTATACTATTTTGATTTGTATCTTTTACCAAGGAATAAATGTTTTTTTTTTTTTTTTTTTTTTAAATATACAACTTGATAATTCGCAATGAAAAGTAATTGATCTGAATTACTTTTCATTAGCTCATTAAGTGGCAGTCTGAATGTGAAATTTACTCGGAAGACAAGTTTTTATGATATTTTAATGATAAGTTGAGCCACCTTTATAAACATTAAGAGATAAAACATATTTGACATTAATTAGAGAGTAAGGACGGTTGGTTTAAACATTCATTGATTTCAAAAAACAGAAACAGGACGTTATCCATAAATATTCCTGTACATTATGTTTCTACCACTATAATTGGAAATAGTAGGCACATTACAGTAAAGGTTTACCTCTACTTCCCCCCCCCCCACACACACACACATACAAAATGGAGAGATCTAATTTCAGGATTTAGTTACTTTAGTTGCTGTATGAGACTGCTTGTTTCTTAATATTAAATGAATTAGTATTATTAGTACAGGTACCGGACCATTTATATGGCTGTTTCGAATCTGACAGGATTTTTTTTGATAATATGCAGGTGTGGAATATAGCAAGCGTGAATCATAGCAATCAATCGCACATCAGTTTCAGTTGACAGCTGCTGTGTACACTTGCCCCTCTACATTTATGTGATTATTTGTCCAAATCTTTTGTAATTCATCTGGGTGGTTCAACAGATTTAAACAAAGGCACAGCATTTGCAAGCTGAAGGTTTGTGGAGAAAAGGCTTCAGCAGACCACAATGCTGCAGAGGCATATTTAGATGAATTTCCCAAGCTGGTTTGTGATGACAGACTGTCAACTGAAAAGGCATACAATGCAGATGAAACTTCTTTATTCTAGCGTTACATACCAAGGAAATCATTGTTATTGTTGTTGTTATTTGGTTTTTAGGAGCATTAGCAACTAAGGCCATATTGCTCCGGAATATGCGGTGGTCATTCTCTGACCTTTCCGCATCCTCCATATTTGGTGGTGACGGGCTCGAACCCTGGTCTAATCAAGAAACGTGCACTATGCACTGCTTCTCCTTCCCACCTGGCTACGGAGGCGCCCTAAAGGAAATCGTATGTAACACCGGATGAGTCAGCACCAGCAGAGCGTAAGGATTCCAGGGAACAACTTACGATTCTTGCGTGTTCCAATGCAGCTGGCACCCACAAGTGTAAATCACTCACTGTTGGGAAAAGTCAGAATCCTAGGGCATTTAAGGGAGTCAGGATGTTTCCTGTGATTTATAAGGCAAATAAACGAGCTTCGATTGCAACACAGATTTTCACCAATTGGTTTCTAAAGAACTTTGTGAATGACGCCAGGGCTCATTGTAAATCTGTAGACTACCTGATGACCGCAAAATAATAATTTAGTGCTTAATAATTGTTCTGCACACCCTCCTGCTGACGTTCTAGTCAAGGACAATGTACGTGTCTTACTTGCATCGCAATTGTGCTTTGCTAATTCAGCCTTTAGACCAGGGGATTCTTCACGTGTTCAAGTGCAGGTACAGGAATGTATTTCTGCGGAAAATGCTAGACACTTGCAACAACGGTACAAGGATAAAAGAATTTCAGAAAGCATTTAATGTCAAAAGACGCACTTTGGAGTGCAGCAAAGTCCTGGGACAATGTACCTAAGGATACATTGATAAACAAAGGCAGATATTGTTGGGATATCAGAGACATGGTGTCACACAGATATAAGGAATGCAAAACTGGAATTTGGGGAGTACAATGTGTACAGGAAGGATAGGAAGGGAGGAGGGGTTATGCTATTAGTTAAGAAACATATAAAATCCAAGGAAGTGAAGCCAGTCGACATCACTCGACAGTGTGGTGTTGAATCAGTTTGGTGTGACATAAGCATTATTATCATTATTAGTCATATGGTGCAAAGAAGCCTGAGGCTTATGCTGCACCAGCCAAAACAAATTCCTGAGCTACCCTGAGAGAGAGAGAGAGAGAGAGAGAGAGAGAGAGAGAGAGAGAGAGAGAGAGAGAGGAATCACCAAGAAAGAGAATGATGATGATACCCAGCACAGGACCCTGGGTTTGCCAAGCCCATACTCACCAGATTAACAGTTGCACCATTTTCAAACTTTTGCATTTGCTCATCATTTTCGTGATTTCTAAACAAAAAAAAAAAAATAGTTACTATTAAAAAAAAAAATTCTGACATCCCCAGCATAACTTTTGAATATCCACTACCAATTCCTTAAATGCCAATCTCCAGTGGGGCAAAGACAAATTAGTTGATTTGGATCCTTCTAAAACTCAGTCTTGCCTTATGTCTTGCAAAAAAGGATTCTTCTGCTCCTATGCTTATCTTTGGTGACACTCCGATTTCTAGACAAAATGATGTATCTCTTTTCGGGGATTACCCTGACTTCTACTCTCTCTTGGCACAAGCACATAACAAATATTGCTTCCTCTGCATAAAAAAAAAAAAGCGCCTCCGTAGCCAGGTGGGAAGGAGCAGCAGCAGTGCATAGCACAAGCTTCTTGATTAGACTGGGGTTCGAGCCCATCACCACCAAATACGGGGGATGCGGAAAGGTCAGGGAATAACCACCGAATATCCTGGAGCAGTATGGCCTTAGTTGCTAATGCTCCTAAACCAAATAACAAACAATAACAAATAACAAGCATCTAAAAAACTTGGTTTTCTCTTTCGCTTTTGGCATTACTTTTCTTCCAAACAGCTGTTCACTCTGTACAAATCGCAAATCTGCCCTACCATGGAATATTGTTCCCACATCTGGGGCAGTGCTTCCAAAACCTCTCTCAGCCTTCTAGATTCCATTCAGAAGAGGGCAGTTAGGTTAATTAATGACTCCTCTTTAACAGAGCCTCTCCACTCACTGTCTCATAGATGGACTGTTTCTGCTGCATGCCTTTTCTACAGATAGTTCCATGGGCACTGTTCTTCTGAATTGGCTTCTATAATTCCCGCTCTCTCTTTCAAAACAGTCCGAACATGTGCTGCCATCAGCCAACATCCGTTTATTGTCCTACTTCAAACTCAGAACCAACTTTTCATCTTCCTCGTTTATTTATTCAACTGCCGTTTTTTGGAACAAATTTCCTTCATACATATTTCCTGAAAATTACAGTCTTCAGAAGTTCAAATCTAATTTTAACAAATATCTTCTTTCATCTTTTCAACCTCCAACTCAAGCACGGTACTAAGTACTATAGGTTCTAATACCTGTCATGTTTGGGGTTTTCATAAAAAAAAATTAACAAGGGCACATAATGCAAGAAGGCAAACTTATATAGCATCAGCCAAAAAAAAAAAAACCTTATTTCACCCATCCACTTGCTCCAAATGTTTGTCTAGTTCTACCTTGAATCTATTTAAACTATCAACTTCTACATCAAAAGATGGAAGTTTGTTCCAGCAATCAACAACCCGCTGCCTAAAAGCAAACTTTCACTTATCCATCCTACAACTGTCCTTCCTCAATTTGAATTTTTGCCCTCTCAGGTGATTATTCTGAGAAAGAGGAAGAATCCCATCAGCGTTGAGCATGCTCAAACCATTTAACACTTAATAAACCTCAATCTGATCACCTCGCAGGTGCCTGGTCTCCAGACCAGGCACCCGCAAAGTGATCTGATTGAGCAACCCTTTGTTCCATTCACTAATCTTGTTGCCCTTGTCTGTACTCGTTCCAACAGATCTACATCCTTCTTAAAATGAGGTCTCCAGACATGTATACAGTGCTCAAGGTGTGGCCTGACCATTGCCTTATACAATGAGATAATCACTTCCTTATCCCTGATATAAAAATTCCTGTATATCATTGACAAGACACCATGAGCACACCATGACAGTGGTAGAGAGTCACACCTTTTGACTCTCTACCACTGTCAGTGTAGTTCCACACAATTGATACGTTACTCTGGGGTTACGGCTTCCCATATGCAGTACTTTACATATATCAATGTTAAACTTCAGTTGCCACCTCTCAGCCCATCTTCTCAACTTTTCTAGATCTGTTGCAGCAGCATACTGTCATTAGTGTCATTATCAACCTTGCCGATCTTTGTATCGTTTGCAAACTTGGATATTAATCCTGATGTACCATCATCGATACCATTAATGAATACAGAAAAGAACAATGGACCCAACACTGAACCCTGGGGAACTCCACTAATAACATTAGTCCACAAAGAGCAGTGTCTATTGATTACCACTCTCTGTCCATTGATTACCACTCTCTGACTTCCCATTCAACCATCCCTTTATCCATAGCAGCAATTTGCCTCCAATGCCACACTGCTCCAATTTGTGCAGCAGTCTTCCATGTGTAACAATATCAAAAGCTTTT
The DNA here is from genome assembly GCF_048544385.1 of Mastigoproctus giganteus. NCBI lineage: Eukaryota > Metazoa > Arthropoda > Arachnida > Uropygi > Thelyphonidae > Mastigoproctus > Mastigoproctus giganteus. The sequence goes on from NC_143583.1 coordinate 155,821,306, forward strand.
CTTCGATCCAAATATATGATATCAAAATTATTCTTTGCATCCAGTTCCTTTGTGACTTATGTTTATCTTCAAAAATTTCTCCTCCACTTTGCTATCAATTATTACAAAATCATTTAGCTCCCTTCCAGAGTTTGATAATCTTCTGGCGTTCCCCTCCCTGAATAACTCCTCATGACCTCCATTTAGGCCTAAATCTTGAATGTAGATGCAAAATACTCAATTGGTTTGTTAGCTACCTGAGCAGGATCATCAACAGTTGAACCATCAATATCAAGTGGACCAATCTGATTCATCCCCTTCATTCTAGAATTTAGATAAGTAAAGGACTCTTTGCTGTTTTTCTTTGCATCCTTTGCCAAAGATTTCTCGTAATCTGCCTTTGCCTGCCTAACCTCCTTTGTGACTTGGTTACAGACCAGCTTATATCTATCATAAGCTTCTGTGTCACCTGTTAATTTATATGTATACCATGCATATTTCTTCTCTGCCACATGTCTAATTAGTTCATCTGACATCCATTTAGGCCTAAATCTTGAACAATATTTCTTAGTTGGTATGAAAAGCCTAGTAGCTTCCAAGATTAATTCTTTGAATGCTTCCCATTTTGAATTTGCTGTTGGTAACATCATCAGTTGGTTCTACCGTATAGAATTTAAATACTGTCTCAGACCACTGTAGTCACCTTTATGAAAGCAAAAAACCTTCCCATTAGCATTAGTAGAGGCATTTGATGCAAGAAAGCAAGCTTATGCAGCGTCAGCCAAAAAAAAAAAAAAAAAACCCACTTCCACTTCACCCCTCTGTTCGTTCAAAATACCTGTCCAGCTGAGCCTTAAACTTATTTAGGCTATCAACCTCCACGACAAGGGATGGAAGTCTGTTCCACCAACCAACCACCCGCTGGCTAAAGGCAAATTTCCGCACGTCTATTCTACATCTGTCTTTCCTCAATTTGAATTTATGCCCTCTCAGGTGATTATTCTGAGCTAGAGGAAGAATCCCATCAGCATTGAGCATGCTCAAACCATTCAAGGCTTTATACACCTCTATCAGATCACCTCGCTGGTGCCTAGTCTCCAGACACTGTAATTTGCAAAACTTAAGCCTTTCTTCGTAAGAGCACCCCTTTGTTCCATTCACTAATCTTGTTGCCCTTCTCTGTACTCATTCCAGCAGCTCTACATCCTTCTTGAAATGAGGCCTCCACACCTGAATACAGTACTCTAGGTGTGGCCTGACCATTGCCTTATACAAGGGAATAATCACCTCCTTATCCCTGCTGGAAAAATTCCTGTATATCATTGACAATACTCCATGAGCTACTCTTGCAGCCCGTCTGCACTGCTCAGAGAACTTCATATCTGCCTGCACAACCACCCCCAAGTCCCTTTCATTCTCTACCACTGTCAGTGTAGTACCACAGAGTTGATACGTTGCTCTGGGGTTGCTGTTTCCCATGTGTAGTACTTTACATTTGTCAATGTTAAACTTCATTTGCCACCTCTCAGCCCATCTACTCAACCTTTCCAGATCCTGATGCAGCAGCATAGTGTCAGTAGTGTCCTTGACAACCCTGCCTACCTTTGTATCGTCTGCAAACTTTGACATTAAGCTTGATATACCATCATCAATATCATTTATAAATACAGAAAACAATAATGGACCCAACACTGAGCCCTGAGGGACTCCACTGATAACATTAGTCCACGATGAACAGTGTCCATTGATTACCACTCTCTGTCTTCTCCCCCTCAACCACCCCTTTATCCATAGCAGCAATTTGCCTCCAATGTCACACTGCTCCAATTTGTGTAGCAGTCTTCCATGTGCAACAGTATCAAAAGCCTTTCTAAGATCCAAGTATATAATATCAAAGCTATTCCCTGCATCCAGTTCTTTTGTGACTGCATCATAGTATCCAATCAAATTGGTCAGGCAAGACTTCCCCTTAACAAAACCATGCTCTGTCCGAGCTATAACTGAAGTCTTGTCTAAATGATCCTGCAGTGCTTCTTTAACCAGTGCCTCCATTAATTTTCCTGGAACAGAAGTTAAGCTCACAGGTCTATAATTACTTGTGTCAGCCTTTGATCCTCCTTTGTGAATTGGGGTCACATTTGCACATTTCCAGTCTATGGGTACCTCCCCTGAGTCCAAGGAAGCTCTCATAATTATGGCTAAGGGTTTGCTTACTTCCTTTGCTGCCTCCTTTAATATAACTGGATAGATCCCATCCACCCCGGGTGCCTTTCTTGTGTGTATCTTCAACAATTTCTCCTCCACTTTACTCCCAGTTATTTCAAGATTCTGTAGCTTACTGCTAGAGGTGAATAGACCTCTGGCATTCCCCTCGCTGAATAACTCCTCATGTGTGAATGTCGATGCAAAATATTCATTTAGTTTGTTAGCTACCTGAGCAGGATCATCAACAGTTGACCCATCAATATCAAGTGAACCAATCTGATTCATCCCCTTCCTTCTAGAGTTTACATAACTAAAGAACTCTTTGCTGTTTTTCTTCGCATCCCTTGCCAAGGATTTCTCGTAATCTGCCTTCGCCTGCCTAACCTCCTTTGTAACTTGGTTGCATATCAACTTGTATCTATCATAGGCTTCTGTGTCATGTGTTAATTTGTAAGTATCCCATGCATTTTTCTTCTCTGCCATATGCCTCATTAATTCATCTGACATCCATTTTGGCCTAAACCTTGAACAATATTTCTTAGTTGGTATGTAAAGCCTAGTAGTTTCCAAGATAAGTTCTTTGAATGCTTCCCATTTTGAATTTGCTGTTGGTAACATCATCAGTTGATTCCACTGTATAGAATTTAAATACTGTCTCAGTCCATCGTAGTCGCCTTTACGGAAGCAATAACCCTTCCCTTTACCCCTAATGGTAGTTACCTCTTTGAGTAAATCCCACTTCAGCACACTGTGATCACTGCCACCTAGTGGTTCATTTATCTGCAGATTCTTAATGCATGAAGAATCACTGCTGATAATCAAATCAAGAGTATTACTCCCTCTAGTTGCCTCCCGAACATGCTGATGTAGAAAACAATCATCCAATAAATCCACAAAAGCCCTGATAGTGTGTGAGTGACCAGCCCCCAAATTCCACTCAATATCTGGGAAATTAAAATCTCCCATTATAAGACTCTCTGATTTACTGGCCCACTCTATTTCCCTGTACAGTTTCTTATTATATTCATCAGAGTCATTAGGCCTATAGCGCACTCCTACTCTCAATTTTGATCTCCCAATGCTTATGTCACACCAAACTGACTCAACACTGCACTGTCCAGTGATGTCGACTGGCTTCACTTCCTTGGTTTTTATGTATTTCTTAACTAATAGCATAACCCCCTCCCCCCTTTCCTATCCTGTCTATCCTTTCTGTGGACGTTGTACTCCCCAAATTGCAGTTCTGCATCCGTTATATCTGTGTGACACCACGTCTCTGATATCCCAACAATATCTGCCTTTGATGTTTTGAGCAATACCTCAAATTCATCAAATTTATTTACTGAACTCCTAGCATTGGTGTACACGCAAGTATACCTGCACCTGTTTCTATTCTTAGCTACCCTAACACAACCCATTTGTTTACTTGTACCGCAATTGCTCCCAGCAGTCTCTGAAATATCATGCATCTTGTTTTTCAGGCTTCTGCTCATTCTAATAGAAGCAGTGCAAGAATCTCTTTCACCTCTGCCAGTGGCTACTGTCAATCTATTGGTCTTTGTCTCCCCCAAGCTAGCAGTTTTCGAACCCACCTAACACTGCCTCGATAGCATCAGCAAATATTCTTGCACTCTTTCTATTTAAGTGTATCCCATCCCTGTAGAAGCAATCTCTCTACTGGGATGGGATACACTTGGGATATGGTAGTTACCTCTTTAAGTAAATCCCCCCTTCACACACTCTGATCACTGCCACCTAGTGGTTCCTTTATCTGCAGATTCTTAATGCATGAAGAATCACTACTGATAATCAGATCAAGAGTATACTGTACAAATTGGAGCAGAATGTTATTAAGGGTAAGTTGCTACAATGGATAAAATGATGGTTGAGTGGGAGAAGACAGAGGGTAGTAATCAATGGGTGCTGCTCTTCGTGGACTAATGTTATTAGTGGAGTCCCACAGGGTTCGGTGTTGGGTCCAGTGTTGTTTTGTTTATTTATCAATGATATACTGATGAAGGTATATCAGGCTTAGCATCAAAGTTTACAGATGACACAAAGGTTGGCAGGGTTGTTAGTGACAGTAATGGCAGTGTGTTACTGCAACAGGATCTAGAAAATTTGAGCGGATGGGCTGAGAAGTGGCAACTGATTTTTAACATTGAAAAATGCAAAGTACTGCATATGAGTAGAAGTAACTCCAGAGAAACGTACCAACTGTGTGGTACAACACTTAAGGTCGTAGAAAATGAAAAAGACCTGGAAGCAATTATGCAGTCAGATGTGAAGTTTTCTGAGCAATGCAGACAGGCTGCCAGAGCAGGTCATGGGGTGTTGTCAATTATATACAGGAATTTTGCTAGCATGGAAAAGGAGGTGATTGTCCCTCTGTATAAGGCAATGGTCAGGCCATGCCTTGAGTACTGCGTGCATGTCTGGAGGCCTTATTTTAGGAAGGATGTTGATTTCCTTGAGCATGTACAGAGAAGGGCAACAAGATTGGTGAGGGGAATGAAGGGATCCTCTTACCAGGAGAGGCGTAAGTTCTGCAAATTGTAGCAGCTTGAGACTAGGCACCTGCGAGGTGATCTGATTGGGTGTATAAGGCCTTGAATGGGTTGAGCATGCTGGGGGGTTCTTCCACTTGTTCAGATTACAAATCTAAGGGGGCATAAATTGAAATTGAGGAAGGACAAATGTAGAATAGATGTGTGGAAATTTGCCTTTAGCCAGCGGGTGGTTAATTGCTGGAACAAACTTCCATCTGTCGTTGTGGAAGTTGATAGGTTAAATAAATTTAAGGAGGAACTGGACAAATATTTAGAGGGGATTGTTTTGTAAATTTTTTTTTTGGCTGATGCTGCATAAGCTCTTACACTTGCTTTCCTGCATCACATGCCACTACTACTACTACTACTACTCCCTCTAGTTGCCTCCTGAATATGCTGGTGTAGAAAACAATTATCCAATAAATCCACAAAAGCCTTACTAGTGTGTGTGAATGACCAACCTACAAATTCCAGTGACTCTACTAAAAGATATAACTATTGTCAAAGATAAATGGGAGTGATTTTGCTTTAAGGATTAAAGGTGAATATATTGGCCTCATTTTATAAATTCTGACCATTGGGACCAGTTTGTAGCTAGTAACGTCAACTGTTAATGTTACTAGCTGCAAATTCTAAATGAGAAGCAACCAGCGGAGTAATTGTAGAAGCTACTAAGATTTTTATATCAATTAAGAGAAATTGTTCTAAGCTGATCTAAATGGATGTCAGATGAACTGATGCGAATAGTAGCAAAGAAGAAAAATACATGGGATGTGTATAGATCGTGGGTTCCCAATTTGTGTTCTGCGGAACCCTATAACATTTGGTGCACCCCAAATGTTATCCGCCGATAACATTTGGGGTTCAGCGATAAAATTCGTTTTTGAGCTCTAATTAATAGTTTATATATGTATGAAAAATTTATTTAAATAAAGAGTCAAAAATTATTAATATTTCATAGGGAGAAGGGACCTGCACACAAACTGTGTACGGCTTGCATTTGTGGAAAATAAAATACAGTTAATCTAATGAATCGAATACTTGCATTCGATTCTCCCACCACTAGTTGTGTCATATCCCCCTGATGAAATCATCTGTAGTGAGGTGGGGTGCAGCAGTACAGTGTACGAGCGGGTGTATCAGTCATAGGTCGGTGGTGTTTTGCACTACAATCATTTTGTGATGTCTTATGTACTTTTCATATAATAATAAACTGGGCATCATATTAATTTATAATATTATGATTGTGTATACCTCAGATTAAAATATGAATCATTGTTTGAGAGAAGGAGTTTTAAAAAAAAGTGTAGCAAGCAGTTCACATGTTTCTAGTGACAAGGATACTGGTAAAGTGGATACTGACGAAATTACAGATCAAGGCACTAGCATTACTTGTGTAGTAGATGAATCGAGGAAAAAGAAGTGTTGTTTTCACTACTAAAACATCGCTAAGTCATAAAAAACCTAAATACAACTGAAGTCATTTATTACTCTGATTCACGACCACAGGAAATCCCGAGACCCCTGATGCGTTATGTATATTATGCAATAATATCTTATCAATATCTTATAATATCTTAGTTTGTTAGCACCAGCTAAATTGTGCAGACATTTTGAAACGAATCATTCAGAATATAAAAATTGAAGATGTCAAATTTTTGAAAGAAAACTTGAGTCTGTTGACAAAATGAAACATTTTTTTTCAAAAATGTTGTCGGATAACTAAAGGGCAACAATGGCTTCCTAGAAAGTAAGCTACTGTATAGCGCTTGCCATTTTATGAAGCGCATACAAATTCTGAAACTCCTACCATGCATCAAAGATGTTGTTCAATGTATGTCCGGTGAGAAATCCTGTCAACAAATTGATAAAATTTTTTTCTCAAATAAACATTTTCACACAGAATTCATGATATGGTTGAGGATATTGGGCAAGAACTTATTTTAAGACTTCAGTCATGTAATGAGTACTCTGGCACCCCCCCCCCCATCCAACCCGCAACCCATGCACAATACTAAGTACTATAGGTTTTGATACCTTTCGTGTTTGAGGTTTTCAGTTAAAAAAAAAAAAAACTCTTTACAATTAGATGAGACAACGGATGTTGCAAACCTATCAATTTTATTAGTTTTGGTTTGTTATTACTACAATAATTCTATTGAAGAAGACATGTTACTCTGTGAAAATTTACAAACCAATACAACAGGAGAAATGATATTTAAATGTATTGCGATTTTATGAAGACTCATGGAATAAGTTGGGAGAAATGTGTCGATGTATGTAGCGATGGTGTGGAGTATGTATGTAGTGATGGCTGTCATGTGGCAGAGTTCTTGTCAGATTGTTAGAATTACGAGAAGAGCTCGCCATATTCTTACACAATGGCAGATTTCTATTAGCAGATCGCTTTTGAAACATTTTGTCTTTGAGTCAAATTGCTTATCTGGCTGATATATTCACAAAATTTAATGATGTTTCTCTCTCCCTTCCAGGAAAACATGTAAATATTTTCAACAGAAAAGATAAATTAAGATCATTATTATGAAAGTTACAATACTGGGCCATGGTTATTGAAAAAAATAATATGGATCCATTTCCAACTTTAAATGACTTTTTACAGGAATCGAACTGTGAAATTGACGAAGAAATTCAAAAAGAAATTATTTCTCATCTAAAATCAATAACTGTGGCATTAAATGAATACTTTCCTCTACTAAAAGATGACAATAACTATTGGGTTTTCAATCCTTTCAATATTAAAGAAAAACCAGAGGAACTGTCTACTTCAGAATTTGAAAATCTCATCGACGCGACATCAAACATCCAAATAAAAGTTAAATTTAATGAAGTTTCATTAAACGAGTTTTGGTGTGACTTAAAAGAAGACTATCCAAATTTATTCAAAAAGGCAATTCGTTGTTTGTTGCCGTTTAGTACCACATGTTTGTGTGAAAGCGGATTTTCGCTCTACACTGCGACAAAAACAAAATACAGAATTAAGTTGGATGCCACTCCTGATATTAGAATTCAGCTGTCCATAATTAAACCAAATTTTGAAAGAATATTGAAAGAAGAGAAGACGTTTAGTCCTTCACATTAATTACCAGTTTCAGTTAATAATATTTGCTTTTCCATTATTAATCTGTTTTTTTGTATTTTCAATAAATTATTTTTGATTTGTTGTTTTCTTTATTATCAGTAAAAATTGTCAGGGTTCCAAAATTTTGCTAAGGCAGATTATAGTTGTTGGCTAAGACCGCAAAGAAAAACAGCAACATTCTTTGCTAATGTTAACACCAGAAGGAAAGATATGAATCACATTGGCCACTGGATATGAATGACATAACTGTTAGATAATCCTGTTTATAAATATACAGTATTTTCAGTTAGTATTCAGTTTACTTACAAACTGGATACTACTGGATAAATATTTTAAATCCATATTCACGTGTGAAGTTTTTAGGGATGGTGACATCCCTAAAAACTTCACATCAAATTTTTATATCAAATTCTAAAATGATTTTGATAATTCATCAAATTCTAAACGATTTTGTGATAACTGAGAGGAAAGCAGAAAAGAAATTGTTGAGGTGAAATGTAAGGTACATTTGTGAGGTTAAATATGGTACCTGGGGCAGATGGGATTTACTCATTTATATTAAGATGGATGGCAGAAGGGGTAAGCAAACTTTTAGCCTTAATTATAGGCCATCCTTGGAGTCTGGGTAGGTTAATACAATTGGAGATGTGTAAATGTCTCCCCAACTTATGATTTTTTTTTTTTTTTTTTGGTTGTTGTTGGCGCATCGGCTTCTGTGGCCATAGTGCACCTCCCAAGGTTTTTGCAGTACTTTGCTCCAAGCCCGAGGCGGGAATCGAACCCGCGACCTTTGGGTTGCCAGACAGGCACTTTACCCACCTGGCTAGCCCGGTCGGCTCCCCAACTTATGAAGGGTAGTAAGTTGACTGTAAGCTTGAATTCTGTTTCAGGGAAAATGGAATCACCTGTTGAAGATGTAATTCAGAACCATCTAGACAGGAATGCAGTTATATAGCAGTCACAACATTGATTGTTAAGGAATGATGTTGTCTCACCAGTTTGATGATTAGCTACTGTGATGCAGTAACAGAAATTAGAAGAGAAAAACAGTAATCATGGTTTACTACCAAAACAAGATCTAGAATTAGACAGATGAACTGAGAAGCAGAAATTGAAGTTGAAGGTTAAGAAGATGAAAGAAGATATTTCTTGGCATTAAATTTGAATTTCTAATGTGTATTGAAATGGAAATGTGTTGCTTTCTGCAGTGTTTATAAACCTTGATCTCTTCCAAATAATGGAAAGTGTATTCTGTCTTTATCACCAACCGAAAGAGATTGACACAAATTGTGACACTTTAAACACTTTTAACTGATTATTCAAAATGAATCATAGTGACTCTTAATGGGAAAGGTTAAAAAATATCCTGTTTTATTTTTATGATATACTGGTGTCTGCAACTTTTATATTATAAAGTTTTTTATAATATAAAACATGGTTTATATATATATATATATGCGAGGTGGAATTAATAGATCTGATATAAAGTGTGAAGATGGAAGCGTAGATTACACAAAATGCCATAACTAATAGAAGTATAGCAGAAATTGGAGATATTCTAGCCATGAAAAAGAGAGAAAGAATGTGAATATCCTATATGTTATATATATTATAATGAATTATGTAAAATTGTAGGCTGACTTGAAAAGTCAATTAGGGAGGAGAAAACTGTAAAACAAAAAATGATTAAATTAATATAAGAAGTAGTAGCCAGCATCAGATATGCAAGTCAAAAAAAGGGGGTAGAACAAATATGAAATTAAAATCTGATATTGATACATGATCAGGTATTTCATCAGGGACTACACCTGATCTTTTGTCAAGGACTGCGTTTCTGTACTTAGCATTAGCATTGGCATATGATGCAAGAAAGCAAGCTTATACAGCATCAGCCAAAAAAAACCAAAAAAAACTCCCATTTCACCCCTCCATTCGTTCCAAATGCCTGTCCAGCTCAGCCTTAAATTTATTAGACTATCAATATCCACAACAAAAGATAGAAGTGTGTTCCACCATCAACTATCCACTGGCTAAAGGCAAATTTTCACACATCTGTTCTATAACTGTCTTTCCTCAGTTTGAATCTCTGCCCCCTCAGGTTCTTAATCTGAGCAAGAGGAAGAATCCCATCAGCATTCAGCTTGTTCAAGGCTTTATACACCTCAATCAGATCACTTTGCAGGTGCCCACTCTCCAGGCACTGCAATTTGCAGAACTTAGGCCTTTCTTGGTAAGAGCACCCCTTGTTGCCAACCTTGTTGCCCTTCTTTGTACTCGTTCTAGCAACTCTACATCCTTCCTAAAATGAGGCCTCCAGACCTGTACACAGTACTCTAGGTGTGATCTGACCATTGCCTTGTATAATGGGATAATCACTTCCCTGTCCCTGCTAGCAAAATTCCTATATATCATTGACAAGACTCCATGACCCGCCCTGGCAGCCCATCTGCACTGCTCAGCGAACTTCATATTCGACTGCACAATTACCGCTAGGTCTTTTTCACTTTCCACATTCCCTGAATGTAGTACCACACAGTTGGTACGTTTCTCTTGGGTTATTGCTACCTATATGCAGTACTTTGCATTTGTCAGTGCTAAACTTTGTTAAACAATGTTCAACATTGGTATCATCATCAGTTGATCTCACTGTACAGAATTTAAAAACTATCTGAGACCCCTGTAGTCATCTTTACTTGTCCATACCTGTGGAAGAAAAGCAAATTTAAGAATAAAACTGAGTGAGATAAAAAAGGGTAAAGCAGTATAACTTTCACAAAATATGGACAAGGTAGTCCAAGTGCAGTGTATGTTTTATAACAAAATAAATTAAGGTGAGTTAAGAAGTAAAGTGGTAATAAAATAAAAATAAGTGTTTGCAGTGTAACTAAGATGCAAAAATAAGTGGTTATAAGCAAATGATGCAATTTGGAATAAATTTAAGGAGAATATATATATATATATCCATTTTATAATATTATTTCTAATCTGTAATATTATTTTGTAACAGATCTGATTAATGCCATCAAAAATGATTAAACATTATATCCGTCTGTATATTATTTGATTTAAGTTGTAATGTATAACATTGAATAGTTAAGTTGTAATGTATAGCATGGCTAGTAAAATAGCTACTCAAGAAAAACCAAAAACCTATACGGGTGCTAAACGTAGCCTGGAAAAAAATAACATAAAATAAGCAATACAAATGTACAATTAAAAATAAGCAATACAAATGTACAATTAAAAATAAGCAATACAAATGTACATTTAAAAGTTAATTATAGGCGATCAGATACATTGAAAGGGACTTTTTCAAGGGCTAACCCTTTCAATGTATCAACTATAATTAACGAGCTATCCGTTTCTGTAGTCATCGTCCAGCATAACTTGTCCGAATGATAGAGGGCCATAAATATAAAAGGCATATTTGTTGATACATTCCAATTTAGCAGTAAGCTAGCGAGATGACTGTGTATATATATATATATATATATATATATTAATAGTTATATTAGTGATAAAAGGAAAGCAAGAAATAAAGCAAAGCAAGAAAGTTAAAAGACAATAACTAATATTTATGGGTTAATGCAGTTGCAAGCAATCATGCAATACACCCACAATGTCTACAGAATATCAATAGAAAAAGTAAATCAATCCAATAATAAGAATACCATCAAGGACTTAAGAAAACGCAAAAAAAAAAAAAAAAAAAAAAATATTATTATTATTATCGCTTTTTACCGACAATCTAGATGACTTCAACTGGGGCCAACCACCCAGAATGAAGGCAAAAAACGACAAGAAGTTCTCTGTTTCTGTGATGATCAATATATGCTAAGTGATTTAAATCTAAACCAAATATAAACCAGTATAGGCCGAACATAAATCGAATATAAATAAATCGAATGAAGATAATTAATTAAGAAAAATTTTGAAATATTAGAATCAAAGGTAAGAAATATAAGTAAAATATAAATGTAAGCATATATTAATCATCGTTGACCCGACAGAGAACGTAATTTAAGGATTAAAATAAGATTAAATATATAATACATACTACATTTGACCGTATCTAGGACATAATGTAATAGTCGTCAAAATAATATGTGGTGCCCCCTATGTGATGGATACGGTAAAAATAAATAATTAAATTAAATTAACGCAAAGAGAAACATGCAGATAGTAAGAAGAAAAACTAAAGGAGTAGGAAAAATAGAACCTGAACTCCACAAAGGCGAAAAATAGTGGTATAGATAAGAAATAGTTTCTCCTACGTCCTCGGATTGCCCTAATAATTTCGGAGAAATAAAAATAAAGAGTGTAGGACAGCTTAAAGGCATTACAAGATATAAGTTGTGGCTCGGGTATGCCCGGGATTGCAAACCCGTTCCTATAGTAGGACCCTGAGCTGAATTTGCATGTTATCTCAGCGTGAATTTAAGTAAATTAAATGAATTTAACTATATGTATTAAAAAAAAAAAAAAAAAAAAAAATGATACACTGTAATTTGCAAGCCGGTGGGTACAAGTTTTCTACGCCGTAAGACACCAAGAATGCAAAGTGTATCCTATTTACATATATACATGGCACTAAATATAACGATTTTATTGAAAATTATATTGAAACGATAGGTTCAGAAAACAAATTTTTGAAATTAATTATGCTAATTGCTTTCCTGAAGTGATATTTCAGGTAAGCGATAGGGAAATTATTATTGATCAACCTGCCGTACAACGCTGTTAAGCCCGCTGAACAATTTTTATTACTATTGCAGATATAAGCAATCCTTAAACATTGCGATAAAATTATATTAGCATGCACTGATTTTGATACATTTGATTTCCAGTTTGTAAGGCTGACTACGTTAAAATTAAATGCATCTCTTTTATTATATACGTTTACGTCTATTTTATTATTATGTAATATTAATAAAAAATATTAATAAAAAAAAAATAATAATAAAAAAAAAAAAAAAAAAAAAATAATAATATTCATCAAATACAAACTTTTGACTTTAACAGTCTATTTACGAGCATTAACCTTAATAACTTAGAAGTCGTCCTCCAGAAACTATATTTAGAAAATAAAAATGCTATAAAGGTTGATTTAACCTATTGGAATTCTCTAATAAAATTATGCATCTTTAATAACTATGTATATGACGGAACATCGTTATATTTACAAGTCAATGGCACCCCTATGGGAAGTCCAGCATCAAGCATAATCGCAAACCTTTATCTGTATTATACAGAAAGAGAATTTCAAGATAACCTACTTATATACAGATACGTAGATGATATATGTGTTTTTAATTGTCCACATTTTGTCCAGGATTACAGTGGATTATATCCAGGGGAGCTTGTGTTGGAAAAAACTAATAGTTCCGATACTATAGCAAATTACTTGGATCTTCATATAGAAATATTACATAATAATAAAATAGACGTAAACGTATATAATAAAAGAGATGCATTTAATTTTAACGTAGTCAGCCTTACAAACTGGAAATCAAATGTATCAAAATCAGTGCATGCTAATATAATTTTATCGCAATGTTTAAGGATTGCTTATATCTGCAATAGTAATAAAAATTGTTCAGCGGGCTTAACAGCGTTGTACGGCAGGTTGATCAATAATAATTTCCCTATCGCTTACCTGAAATATCACTTCAGGAAAGCAATTAGCATAATTAATTTCAAAAATTTGTTTTCTGAACCTATCGTTTCAATATAATTTTCAATAAAATCGTTATATTTAGTGCCATGTATATATGTAAATAGGATACACTTTGCATTCTTGGTGTCTTACGGCGTAGAAAACTTGTACCCACCGGCTTGCAAATTACAGTGTATCATTTTTTTTTTTTTTTTTTTTTTTTTTTTTTTTTTTTTTAATACATATAGTTAAATTCATTTAATTTACTTAAATTCACGCTGAGATAACATGCAAATTCAGCTCAGGGTCCTACTATAGGAACGGGTTTGCAATCCCGGGCATACCCGAGCCACAACTTATATCTTGTAATGCCTTTAAGCTGTCCTACACTCTTTATTTTTATTTCTCCGAAATTATTAGGGCAATCCGAGGACGTAGGAGAAACTATTTCTTATCTATACCACTATTTTTCGCCTTTGTGGAGTTCAGGTTCTATTTTTCCTACTCCTTTAGTTTTTCTTCTTACTATCTGCATGTTTCTCTTTGCGTTAATTTAATTTAATTATTTATTTTTACCGTATCCATCACATAGGGGGCACCACATATTATTTTGACGACTATTACATTATGTCCTAGATACGGTCAAATGTAGTATGTATTATATATTTAATCTTATTTTAATCCTTAAATTACGTTCTCTGTCGGGTCAACGATGATTAATATATGCTTACATTTATATTTTACTTATATTTCTTACCTTTGATTCTAATATTTCAAAATTTTTCTTAATTAATTATCTTCATTCGATTTATTTATATTCGATTTATGTTCGGCCTATACTGGTTTATATTTGGTTTAGATTTAAATCACTTAGCATATATTGATCATCACAGAAACAGAGAACTTCTTGTCGTTTTTTGCCTTCATTCTGGGTGGTTGGCCCCAGTTGAAGTCATCTAGATTGTCGGTAAAAAGCGATAATAATAATAATAATTTTTTTTTTTTTTTTTTTTGCGTTTTCTTAAGTCCTTGATGGTATTCTTATTATTGGATTGATTTACTTTTTCTATTGATATTCTGTAGACATTGTGGGTGTATTGCATGATTGCTTGCAACTGCATTAACCCATAAATATTAGTTATTGTCTTTTAACTTTCTTGCTTTGCTTTATTTCTTGCTTTCCTTTTATCACTAATATAACTATTAATATATACAAAAGCTTTGCTTAGGTTAAGTATACACTACCTATGATTGCTTTTTCTATTATATTTCTTTTTTCTTTTTTCTTAACTGCATTGATTGAACTTTCTTAATTTTACCTTCATGGATTTATGATTGCGCATCTTGATTTTATTTTATATTTTATATTAACTTTGCTTTTATTTTATTTTATATTAACTTTGCGCTTATTATGTCACTCAAATATAATAATAATAATATACTACATCGGCAGAGTAGGATAAAAGTGACCGAGGATACTATTGTTGCCCTGGATAGTAATCCTAACCATGTTAATACATTTACACATACGCAAATATCACACACTTTACAGAGCAGTTTAGCATATAATGCTTCTGGCACTAATATCCGATCTCTTAAATTTCAACCTTGTAATAACAAATTATGTCTTACTTGCCCCTATATGCATCCAAATCATGCTACAATGAATACGAATTCACATATATTCTGTAAAATGAATAATGTTATATATATGATCACTTGTCGTACATGCAATGTTAAATATATTGGTCAAACTAGCAATAAACTAAATATCAGAATGAACCTTCATCGTTCCGATATTAAAACTTATAATAACAAATCCAGTAAGAAAACAGGTAATCTGGAACATGATATTGAATTCAGACATTTCCAAAAACATACTTTTGGTAATATTTTCATTTCAATACTTAACGTAATTAACAACGCAAATGAAAGATTATTGCAAGAAGAAATTAGCATGTTACAATATAAAACACTATATCCATACGGTCTAAATAATAAATTTAATCAAAAATATATGACGAATAATTTAAAAGATATTTGTGTTTATAATATGTTTCAAATTGCCAAACTTCGTAAAGATAATCGCAATAGGAAATATAGTAAATCCAACACGTATAAAAGCAACCGAGAACATCTAGGAGACTTTATAGATTTATTCAAAATGTGGGATACGGATCCTATAAATATTAGCAAAATTCACAACACACTTTTCAGTATTAAACTTAGTGTACTCAAAGCACTATATAGAAAAACTAATGATTACGTCTTTGCATCCTCCCACCTTATGCACATTATATTGGATATTTTTAAATTCAGAATTAATATTTTGAATGTTAGCAAGCAGCCTGAAAACTCTGTCCTCATCTTATACTTTCAAAATAAAATGATGGATGATTTAGATATACATAAAACTATTAATTTACGTAATGACTTGCTGCCTATTAATAACTTACATATTAATATCAGATTTAGATATTCTAAACCATTTGGTCTTAAAGCGTGTAACTATAAAACAATAGCTACAAACCTTCACAATATTAACATCGGACAGGATACATGTGTTTGTCACAAACCTTCATTTCATAGATACGTGGATCCTAACCATAATCACATTATAACCGGCAATTTAGATATAATCCCATATCCCGAACTTAGAGATATTTTATCACTGGGTTTTAAATTTCGACCTAATCCACCTATTAATAAATCTAATTTTAAAAAATTGTTATATCTAGATTTACTAAAATACTGCATAAGATCAGCATACAAACATAATATACCGGTTGAAGCTTATCACATGTGGTTATTTACAATGCTTAATATCATATCTAATAAATATAATCAATTGAAATTCGTACAGGATAATCTATATAATACCAAATTAATAAATAGGCAGCTCAAAGATATACATGAACATTTTATAATAACTCCCGTTGACAAAGCTGCTTGCAATTATGCAATCATATGTAAATCATATTATATAGATATTATAAAAAATGAACTACAGTCTAGCCGTACATATAAACAGATAACATCTTCTTCTAATATAATAATCAAAAAATTAATTGCATTGCATAAAAAATTAAAGTTAAAGTATAATAACCTAAAATACCCATTTATATATTGCATACCCAAATTTCACAAAACACCAATTGCTTTTAGATTCATAACATCATGTAGAGATAGTTATGCGAAATTTCCCGGAAAAACGTTAGAAAAGTTACTTAAAAGTATATTAAATAACTTAAATAAAACTATTATAATAAATAATAACTTACCTATTATAAATGCTCTAAAAAATAATAATATTCATCAAATACAAACTTTTGACTTTAACAGTCTATTTACGAGCATTAACCTTAATAACTTAGAAGTCGTCCTCCAGAAACTATATTTAGAAAATAAAAATGCTATAAAGGTTGATTTAACCTATTGGAATTCTCTAATAAAATTATGCATCTTTAATAACCATGTATATGACGGAACATCGTTATATTTGCAAGTCAATGGCACCCCTATGGGAAGTCCAGCATCAAGCATAATCGCAAACCTTTATCTGTATTATACAGAAAGAGAATTTCAAGATAACCTACTTATATACAGATACGTAGATGATATATGTGTTTTTAATTGTCCACATTTTGTCCAGGATTACAGTGGATTATATCCAGGGGAGCTTGTGTTGGAAAAAACTAATAGTTCCGATACTATAGCAAATTACTTGGATCTTCATATAGAAATATTACATAATAATAAAATAGACGTAAACGTATATAATAAAAGAGATGCATTTAATTTTAACGTAGTCAGCCTTACAAACTGGAAATCAAATGTATCAAAATCAGTGCATGCTAATATAATTTTATCGCAATGTTTAAGGATTGCTTATATCTGCAATAGTAATAAAAATTGTTCAGCGGGCTTAACAGCGTTGTACGGCAGGTTGATCAATAATAATTTCCCTATCGCTTACCTGAAATATCACTTCAGGAAAGCAATTAGCATAATTAATTTCAAAAATTTGTTTTCTGAACCTATCGTTTCAATATAATTTTCAATAAAATCGTTATATTTAGTGCCATGTATATATGTAAATAGGATACACTTTGCATTCTTGGTGTCTTACGGCGTAGAAAACTTGTACCCACCGGCTTGCAAATTACAGTGTATCATTTTTTTTTTTTTTTTTTTTTTTTTTTTAATACATATAGTTAAATTCATTTAATTTACTTAAATTCACGCTGAGATAACATGCAAATTCAGCTCAGGGTCCTACTATAGGAACGGGTTTGCAATCCCGGGCATACCCGAGCCACAACTTATATCTTGTAATGCCTTTAAGCTGTCCTACACTCTTTATTTTTATTTCTCCGAAATTATTAGGGCAATCCGAGGACGTAGGAGAAACTATTTCTTATCTATACCACTATTTTTCGCCTTTGTGGAGTTCAGGTTCTATTTTTCCTACTCCTTTAGTTTTTCTTCTTACTATCTGCATGTTTCTCTTTGCGTTAATTTAATTTAATTATTTATTTTTACCGTATCCATCACATAGGGGGCACCACATATTATTTTGACGACTATTACATTATGTCCTAGATACGGTCAAATGTAGTATGTATTATATATTTAATCTTATTTTAATCCTTAAATTACGTTCTCTGTCGGGTCAACGATGATTAATATATGCTTACATTTATATTTTACTTATATTTCTTACCTTTGATTCTAATATTTCAAAATTTTTCTTAATTAATTATCTTCATTCGATTTATTTATATTCGATTTATGTTCGGCCTATACTGGTTTATATTTGGTTTAGATTTAAATCACTTAGCATATATTGATCATCACAGAAACAGAGAACTTCTTGTCGTTTTTTGCCTTCATTCTGGGTGGTTGGCCCCAGTTGAAGTCATCTAGATTGTCGGTAAAAAGCGATAATAATAATAATAATTTTTTTTTTTTTTTTTTTTTTTGCGTTTTCTTAAGTCCTTGATGGTATTCTTATTATTGGATTGATTTACTTTTTCTATTGATATTCTATATATATATATATATATATATATAAAATTTTATATACAAATTCCGCCTCGCATATATAAACTTTTGTATCCTTTGCTGCTGCTCAGGTAGAAAGGTTTGCTCAAGTTTGTCATATCATCTTTATTTTTATCTCTCCATTATCACTTCACTTTTTAACCCATTATTATACTTATTTCATATATATATATATATATATATATATATATATATATATATATATATATATATTATTTTATGGTGTATACTTTTCTATGGCAATTTCTATTTTAGATCCTACAGGAACGGGTAAGCTATTCTTTGATTTTTTTCGAGTTCTGAAAGCTGTTCAACTAGCCAATAAAGGACGGCATGTATTCTGGCTATATGAGAATGTGGCATCGATGCCCCAAGAGTACAAATTCACCATAACACGCTTCCTTCAGGTTGGTATAATTTACATTTTTGAAATTGTTTTCTTTTGAATGGGAGAAAAAAAAACTAATAATAAAAAAAATAATACCTCGATGAGTGCTGAAAATACACAATTTGTACTTTCACGATAACATTGCATGATTAGATATCATTTAAATTGGACCAGTACATAAAAAGATGGAAATGGAAATGGATGGAAATGGAAAAAGATGGAAAGAAAAACAAAAAAACACCACACTTCCAATTTCATCCATCCATTCACTCCAAAAGTTTGTCCAGTTCTTCCTTGAATTAAAACAACAGATTATTATTATTATTATTATTATTATTATTAGCCATATGGTGCAAGGAAGCCTGAGGCTTATGCTGCACCAGCCAAAAAAAAAAAGAAATTCTGAATTACCCTGAGAGAGAGAGAGAGAGAGAGAGAGAGAGAGAGAGAGAGAGAGAGAGAGAGAGAGAGAGAGAGAAGTAGAAGGGAATCATCAAGAAAAAGAAGAACAGTGATATCCAGCTCAGGACCCTGGGTGTGCCAAGCCTATGTTCACCAGATGTGAGCCCCTGAGGTTATGGAAGTCTGTTCCAGCAATCAACTACCTGCTGTCTAAAGGCAAACTTCCACACATCATCTGTTCTACTACTGTCTTTCCTCAATTTGACCCAGGTGCAAAACTTTTTAACTAAGCCACATTTTAAAGTAACTTTGTATTGCCATTGTGGGCAAGTTATTTAAAAAAGAGAAGTTGATTGTTTGTTCATATAAGTTTGATCACCAAAATACCATATTAACCTTAACGAGGTGCAAAAAATTTCTAATAAACTGGTGTGACCAGTAGATGAGAAGGAGGGGACCAATTATTAGAAGGAATGGGCAAAAAGAATGGTTCTGTAAGGTAAAATAGATTAATTTTATCACTCTTTTGAACATTCTTTCTGATAATTTTTTCTTTCTGAAAAAAAAAAATAAAAATAATAAAATAAATTCGAAAATTGTAGATCTCTTAAAGTACCATTTATAACTGACACAATACACCACATAACTTCAATTGTTCCAATTTCAACATTGACAACCAAGGACGAAGACGTGCACTTCTACTTCCTTGCACATATTTTAATTTTGTTTTTAAATCCTAACTTATTCACGCTAACTTAAATTTAAAATTATCATCCAATTTATTCTAACATCAATGCAGATTATAAAAAGGTGAGTACCATAATAAATTAAATCAAGCTATGCTATTATATTGTGTCAGATAATAAAATAAAATAAAAATAAACCTTTGGGGTTTCTTAGACCTCACACTGGTACAGGGTAATATAGTATTTCTGAAATATTTAAGTTCATTATCACATATTCCGACAAAAGTAAGGCACGAATCTGTGTTTGAATGCCTTAAATCTAGAAGCATTTTTCTCTTCCTTAGATAAGTGTGTGGGTTAGCATGCAATTACATTGCAACTCATCTTGTCATTATTGAAAATTTGTGATGTGTATATTAACATCAGAGAAAGATTTTAGTGCTCTGAAAATGCAGCAGATACAGGTTTGTCTACACTAGGAGCTTTATCTATGAGCTTAATTGTGAAGCTTTTGTCAGTGTTGTAACTGGCCAAACCGTCTTCATCTGCTTTGAAGTTCTCTCTGAATCCAGGCTTGCTTTTTTGCTCTCAGTATTAGTATTGGCAAAATGATGCAAAGAAGCAAGCTTATGTAGCATAATTAAAGGGGGGGGGAAGGAAGGATAACTAATATCATTTTGCCTCATTTCATGTATAATTTCTTTCAAGTACTTGTTCAGTCACCTCTTTAAATTTAGATAAACGTAACCTCCACAACAAAAATTGCAAGTTTATTCCAAATGTCAGCCACTCTTTGACAAAAGGAAAATTTTCACATACCTATTCAACAATTATCCCCTTTCGATTTAAGTTTATGTCCTCCTTGTGTATGTCATGTAACTAAGATACAGATACTCTTGGTGTTTTTAAAGCCTTAAACACCATGATTAAGCACGCAGCAAATGCATAGTCTCCAAACTCAGCAAGTTACAGAACTGATGTCTGTCTGTCTGTTGATAACAGTGCCTCTTTGTGACTTAAAGCAATTTTGCTATTCTTTGCTGTACCATTTCCAAGAGGTCTACATTTTTCCTAAAATGGAAAAGCCTGTGTGTGCAGTATTCAGGATTGCCTGAACCTGAGTGATTAATTACTTTATATCATCCCTTGATGTTATATTTTAAATTCAGGAAGCCATTCTTGAGGTTATTGTGAGTGAAAAATGGTATGGTAATATTTGAAATGTAGCACATAGCATATATGTGCAATGCACCCAACAGGCTTGGAAGTATTCATGCAGGCTAATGTGCCAGTAGCTTGCTTGCTAACTATATAGTCAGGTTATGCTGCATCTTAAGAGAATTAACTGTGAACTTGCCATTTAGATTTTCACCAAAGAATACATGAATATGCATTTTGTGTATGGATTTTGTAGCGATAATATCAGCAATATTTCCACAATTAAGAACCAGAGATTGAAAAATGTTTATTGATGTTTACCAAGTTTTGTGAGAAAATAGTTAATTGCTGAGTGTCTTCAAGAGCTGAATTTCCAGTCCTCAGAATTGAAAGGATTGAAGTCCTCAGAATTGAACTTCCTCAATGGTTACAGAACTATGGGCATTTGAAATGTAGCAAGTAACACGTATGTACAATATACCTAGAAGATATAGAAGTATTCATGCAGACTCATGTACCACTAGTATGTAAACTAGCAAACTATACAGTCAGGTCATGCTGTGTAGTAAGAGAATTGACTGTGAATGTGCTATTTATATTTTAAACTGAAGAAAATATGAGTATACATTTTGTGAAGAATTTCAGATTGAAGATATTTATTGATGTTCACCAATTTTTGTTTGAAAGTGGTTCATTGCCAACTGTGTCTTCAAAAGCTGTTCTTCTGATACAGTGGGATGTGAATGATGGAGAAAGCATTACTTGATATTACACAGCACAGCCCCAAGTTAACATATGAAGAATTTCTGCTCATTTCAACATTCTTTGCATGAGAATCTACAGAGCATTAAACATTGATGGATTGTACCATATCCAGCAAATTCAACATCTTAAACCTTCAGAGATGGGTGGTGGTTGGAATTTACCATTGGTTCGTTTCACATCCCTGTTTGCATTGCTACATTTTGTTCATCAATGAGGTTCTCTTCCTGTTACTTTAAATTTGCGTGGTTCTGAATTTAACCTTAAATTAAGGATCATGTGAAAATTCAAATCAAATCATTAAAATCAAATAAAAAACAACAAGCAAGCATGTCTACACTATCTTTTTGTGTCATTGCTCCATCTTGATATTGGCCTTCCATGTCTGTTCATGTGATCTATTCAGTGAATGACCCCAGGGTTTGCCACCCCTCCTGAGGTCATTCACTTGTTTTCTTAATCCATTTTTTATGTCATCCTTATTACATTGTCTGTTCCTTTTCATTTATTTTCTTTGATCTTGTCTAAGATGTCTGTGATTTGTCTTTTAATATAGCTTGGTATTCCTAGCATAACTCTTTCCATCTTCTTCTGTTTTATTAGTAGTTCTCCTACTTACTTTTTGTAAAGTCCAAGTTTCACTAGTGTACATTTATGTTGGTAGTTCTTACTAGTTACATATCTTTCTGTTTAAACAAATTGGAAGTTCCTCTTTTAGAAAAAAATTTAATGAAAAACTTAAGTTTTTTTTTTTTTTTTTTTTTTTTTATTAGATATTCCCATGTTGTACAGAGTAACTTTGGAGATATTGAATTGCTTTGCGTGACCTTTTTTTTTTTTTTTAATTTTTATTTCTTTTTAGTTTTCTTGCATCTGATAATTGCTGTTATATTTTTTATAAATATTTCATAGTACACTGGAGTATCTTATAAATTCCGATTAACACATTTTTGAAGAGACAAGATACAAAGAGCAGGCAGATGTGTGGAAATTGGCCTTCAGACAGCTGGTGATTCATTGTTTGAACAACTCCCATCTGGTGTTCTGGAGGTGGGTAGTTGAAACAAATTCAAAGAAGAACCAGACAAACTGTTAGAAGGGAGTGGAGGTGATGTGGGAAGTTTTGAGGTTTTTTTTTTCCCCTCTTCCCCACTGATTCCAGTAAGCTTGCTTTTTTTTTTTTTTTTTTTTTGTGTCATAGTAGTAGTAGTGGCATGTGATGCAAGAAAGCAAATGTATGAGCTTATGCAGCATCAGCCAAAAAAAAAAAAAAAAATCACACCATTCCCTCCGGATGCCTGTCCAGTTGCTCCTTAAATTTATTCAAGCTATCAACTTCCACGACAGATGGAAGTTTGTTCCACCTGCTGGCTAAAGGCAAATTTCCGCACATCTATTCTACATCTGTCTTTTCTTAATTTGAATTTATGCCCCCTTAGGTTCGTAATCTGAACAAGTGGAAGGATCTCATCAGAATTCAGCGTGCTCAATCCATTCAAGGCCTTATATACCTCAATCAGATCACTGCGCAGGTGCCTAGTCTCCAGCCACTGCAATTTGCAGAACTTAAGCCTCTCTTGGTAAGAGGATCCCTTCATTCCCCTTACCAATCTTGTTGCCCTTCTCTGTACCCGCTCAAGTAAATCTACATCGTTCCTAAAATGAGGTCTCCAGACCTGTACGCAGTACTCAAGGCGTGGCCTGACCATTGCCTTATATAGAGGGATAATCACCTCCTTTTCCCTGCTAGCAAAATTCCTATATATCATTGACAAAACCCCATGACCTGCCCTGGCAGCCTGTCTGCATTGCTCAGAGAACTTCATATCTGACTGCACAATTACTCCCAGGTCTTTTTCATTTTCTACCACCTTAAGTGTAGTACCACACAGTTGGTACGTTTCTCTGGGGTTATTTCTACCCATATGCAGTACTTTGCATTTGTCAAGGTTAAACTTCAGTTGCCACTTCTTAGCCCATCTGCCCAAATTATCTAGATCCTGTTGCAGTAGCAGACTGCCATTACTGTCATTAACAACCCTGCCAACCTTTGTATCATCTGCAAACTTCGACATTAAGCCTGATATACCTTCATCAATATCATTGATAAATATACAAAACAACAGTGGACCTAACACCGAACCCTGTGGGACTCCACTAATAACATTAGTCCAAGAAGAGCAGCACCCATTGATTACCACCCTCTGTCTTCTTGCACTTAACCATCCTTTTATCCATTGTAGCAACTTACCCTTAATACCATTCTGCTCCAATTAGTACAATAGTCTTCCATGCGCAACAGTGTCAAAAGCTTTCCTAAAATCCAAATATATGATATCAAAATTGTTTTTTGCATCCAGTTCCTTTGTAACCACATCATAATATCCTATCAAATTTGTCAGACAAGACTTTCCCTTAACAAACCCATGCTGTGTCTGAATTATTGCTGCAGTCTTGTCTAGATGATCCTGCAATGCATCTTTAACCAGCGACTCCATTATTTTACCCAGAACAGAAGTTAAACTAACTGGTCTGTAATTACTCGTGTCACCCTTCGATCCCCCTTTGTGAATTGGGGATACATTTGCAGATCTCCAGTCCGTGGGAACCTCCCCTGAGTCCAAGGATGCTCTCATAATTATGGCTAAGGGTTTGCTTAGTTGCCTTGCCGCCTCCTTTAATATAACTGGATAGATCCCATCCACCCCAGATGCTTTTCTTACGTTTAACTTCAACAATTTCTCTTCCACTTTGCTCTCAATTATTACAAGATCATTAATCACCCTGCTACAATTTGATAACCTTCTGCCATTTTCAAACCTTAATAATTCCTCACGTGTGAATGTAGATGCAAAATACTCATTCAATTTGTTTGCTATCTGAGCAGGATCATCAACAGTCAAACCATCGATGTCAAGTGGACCAATCAGATTCATTCTCTTCCTTTTAGAGTTTATATAAGTAAAGAAATCCTTGCTGTTTTTCTTAGCATCTTTTGCCAAGGATTTCTCGTAATCTGCCTTCGCCTGCCGAACCTCCTTTGTGACCTGATTACAGATTAACTTATATCTGCCATAGGCTTCTGAGTCGCTTAATAATTTATATGCATCCCATGCATTTTTCTTCTCTGTTACGAGTCTCATTAGTTCATTTGACAGCCATTTAGGCCTAAACCTTGAACAATATTTCTTAATAGGTATGAAACTTTTAGTGGCTTCCACGATTAATTCCTTGAATGCTTCCCACTTAGAATTTACTGTTGGTAACATCGTCAGTTGATCCCACTGTACAGAATTTAAAAACTGTCGGAGACCACTGTACTCGCCTTTATGGAAGCAAAAACCCTTTCCTTTACCCCTGATGGTAATTAAATCTTTAAGTAAATCCCACGTCAGTACACTGTGATCACTGCCACCTAGTGGTTCTTTAATCTGCAAATTCCTGATACATGAATGATCACTGCTGATAACCAGATCAAGAGTATTACTTTCTCTGGTTGCCTCTCGAACATGCTGCTGCAGAAAACAATCATCCAATAAATCCACAAAAGTCTGACTAGTGTGTGAGTGCCCAACCCACAAGTTCCAATACTAATCATAATAGTAACTAATCTTTAAAAATTATAGGACTACCTTTTACTGGTTGTTTAATCCTTCCTTAAATCCTACATTTCTTATGAATCCTTAATGTGGAAGGTATTAAAATAGTGATGATGCGATGGTGAAGACTTGTCACTATTTTAATTAATATTTACCTTTAAAATTTTCTTTGTAGTTTTTAATTGTGAGTTCAAATGATTTTCATTCTTTCCGAATTAATTTAGTTTTCTTTTATATTTATATTCCTGATTTATTAATATTATGTAAAAACATCTAAAATGGCAAATTAAAGTTTAATTAGAATAATTATGAAACAAAATTAGAAATCTAACTTTTGCGTGCTCATTTCAGGGATTGGCGGGAGTCATCAATGAACAAATAAATACATGGGCTGTGTTAAGGTAACTAAGAGTAAGAACAGGTGGATGTATACTTGCAAGTACACCAATGCTAGGAGTATAGTAAATAAATTTGATGAATTTGAATTGCTGGTCAAGACATCAAAGGTGAATAATTTTGAAATATCAGAGACATGATGTCATACAGATATAGTTGAGAAACACAAACTTTAAAGAAGTGCATCCAGTTGACATAGATGGATAGTGCAATGTTGAGTCAGTTTGGTGTGACATAAGAATGGGAAAGCAAAAATGAGACTAGGAGTGTGTTATAGGTTTAATGAGTACAATGAACGGAGGAATAGAGTGGGCCAGTAAATCAGAATGTCTTATAATGTGGGGGTTTTAACTTCCCAGATATTGACCGGAACTTGTGAGTAGGTCTCTCGCACACTAGCAAGACTGTGGATTTATTGGATGATTCTTTTCTGCAGCAGCACATTCGGTATGTAACCAGAGAGAGTAGTACCAGAGAGTAGGTTATAAGCAGTGATTATTTGTTCATTAAAAATTTGCATTACTGAGGTAACTCTTTTTGATTTTCAATTAAGAATTTGCTGATAAAGGAACCACTAGATAGCAGTGATCACAGTGTACTAATATGAATTTACTTAAAGATATAACTACCATCAGGGGTAAAGGGAATGGTTTTTACTTTTGTAAAGGTGAACACAGTGGTCTCAGACAGTTTTTAAGTTCTATACAGTGGAACCAACTAATAATGTTACCAACAGCAAATTCTAAATGGGAAGCATTCAAGGAATTAATCTTGGAAGCTTCTAGGCTTTTCATACCGATTAAGAAATGCTGTTCAAGGTTTAGACTCAAATGGATGTCAGATGAACTAATAAGACTCATAGCAGAGAAGAAAAATACATGGGATGCATATAAATTATCAGGCGACACAGAAGCCTATGGTAGATATAAGCTAGTCAGTAATAAAGTCACAAAGGAGGTTAGACAAGTGAAGGCAGATTACGAGAAATTCTTGGCAAAAGATACAAAGAAAAATTGCGAAGAGTTCTTTACTTATGTAAACTCTAGAAGGAAAGGGATGAATCAGATTGATCCACTTAACATAGATGGTTTGACTATTGATGATCTTGCCCAGGCAGCTAATAAACTGAATGAGTATTTGCATCTACATTCACACATGAGGAATTCTGTAGTTAAGTGTTGGACAGAAGCTTATTAATTTTGTAAGATGATTTCGTAAGAACTGAGAGCAAAGTGGACGAGAAATTGTTGGAGTTAAACATAAGAAAGGCACTTGGGGTGGATGGGACCTATCCAGTTATATTAAAGGAGGTGGCAAAGGAAATAAACAAACCCTTAGCCATAGTTATGACAATATCCTTGGACTCAGAGTAAGTCCTCACAGACTGGACATGTGTAAATGTATCCCCAATTCATAAAGGGGGATCAAAGGGTGACACAAGTAATTACAGACCTGTTAGTCTAACTTCTGTTTGTGTGGAAAATAACTGAGTCACTGGTTAAAGAAGCATTACAGGATTGTTGGGCAGCTGGGTTGAGAAGTGGCAACTGAAGTTTAACATGGACAAATGCAAAGTACTGCATATGGGTAGAAGTACCCCCAGAGAAATGTACCAACTGTGTGGCGCTATATTTAGATTGGTAGTAAATGAAAAGGATTTGGGAGTAATTGTGCAGCCAGATATGAAGTTTTCTGAACAGTGCAGACAGGCTGCAAGAGCAGCTCATGGGGTATTGTCAGTGATATACAGGAATTTTGTTAGCAGGGAAAAGGAGGTGATTGTCCCTTTGTATAAGGCAATGGTCAGGCAATGCTTTGAGTACTGTGTACAGGTCTGGAGGCCTCATTTTAGGAAGGAAGTAGAGTTGTTAGAATGAGTACAACAGAGAAGGACAACAGGCGCCGACCGGGCTAGCCGAGTGGGTAAAGTACCTGCCCGGCAACCCAAAGGTCGCGGGTTCGATTCCCGCCTCGGGCTTGGATCAAAGTACTCTAAAAACCTTGGGAGGTGCAATATGGCCACAGAAGCCGATGCGCCAACAACTATCAAAAAAAAAAAAAAAAGACAACAGGATTGGTGAGGGAATGAAGGGGTCTTCTTACCAAGAAAGGCTTAAGTTCTGCAAATTGCAGTGGCTGGAGACTAAGCACCTGTGAGGTGATCTGATTGAGGTGTATAAGGCCTTGAATGGGTTGAGCAGGATCAATTCTGATGGGATTCTTTCTCTTGCTCAGATTACGAACCTGAGGGAGCATAAATTCATATTGAGGAAAGACAGTTGTAGAAAGATATGTGGAAATTTGCCTTTAGCCAGTGGATAGTTGATTGCTGGAACAAACTTCTATCTGTTGTTATGGAAGTTGATAGCTTAAATAAATTCCAGGAAGAACTGGACAAACTTTTAGAGGTAATGGATGTGTGAAATGGTTTTTTTTTTTTTTTTTTGGCTGATGCTACATAAGCTTGCTTTCTTGCATTACATACCTCTACTAGTACTACTACCTTCAACCATCCAATCAAACACTTTTCAGTTTGATCGGATGGTTGAACATCCAATCAAACTGAATCTGATATTGAACATCTCAGATTCACTTCTTTGGAAATGAAGCAAATATAGAAGGACCTTTAATGTATTGAATACATATTGGCCCATACAGAAGCATATAATTTAACATCTCTAACGATATTTTGCATGTAAATGAACTGTGGACCGACACAATTTTTCCTCAGTAGCCCGTGTGCCATTAAACCCAATACCAGCAACAACAGCAGTGTATGCATTAAAAAATAATTTCCTAAAAGTTAATTTCCCCCCACCCCCACATCTTGGCTATTGCTGCTTAATGCTCTTCGGAGTGCAGAACCTATACATTCTACATAATTGCAATATTTTATTACCCATTCCACATGTTAGCCATACTTTCGTTTGCCCAGTAAAATTTCATAGAAAGCCCTTTCAAGGCTTCTGCCCCATCTTTACATTGAAGCAGGTCCACTTGTCTCACTGTACTGAAATTGTAATTATTCACCCTCCTGAACCCTAAATTTAAAAAATGGTAATATAGTAATTGTCTGGCTAAGCTTTATATTCCTGTTATATAGCTTAATTTTGCATTTCTACAACAGTTAAAGCAGTAATGCTTATATATACGAGGACTGTCCCGAAAATATGCAGACTGAGAGCATTGCTCTGAGTGCGAGTCACTTGGGAGGTTGATATGGATCTCCTTTTCGAAATAGCATCTTCACATTCTGTACATGTTTTACAGCAGTTCACTAGCTTCTGAAACACATGCTGCAGCCCATTTTCTGAAAGGCATTGGAGTATAGCAGATGTGGCAGATTTAACTTCTTTATTTGTGTTAAATTTTTTTCCTCTCAACTCTTTTTTGAGGCTCGGGAAAGCCCTGAAATTGCATGGTGCGAGGTCTAGGCTGTATGGAGGGGTGGTCTAGTGGTTGACCACCAATTTTCACTAAAGCTTACATTGCTGGTTGTGTGACACGTGGCCTAGCGTTATCTTGAAGAAGAAACTGTTCTTGATTAAGCAGTTCTGGTCTTTTTTTGCAAATTGCTCCTTTGAGGTGAATTCACAATGTTAGCATAATATTCTCCATTTACAGTGTATTTCTCAGGAACCCAGTGCTGCAGTATTATTCTGCAGGCATCAAAAAACAAAATCAACATCAATTTTTTTGATGAACCAAAAATTTGAAATTTTTTTGGAGGGGGTGAATCGTGGTGTTTCCATATGCTTGACTGCTGTTTGGACTTGGGATCAAAATGTTTAATCCAGGACTCATCACACGTGATTATTTTATTCAAAGAGTCGGGCTGTTCTTCCACCTTGTCAATAAAGGCTTGGCAAAGTTCAGTGCAGAGTTCTTTTTTTTTTCCGTGGTAAGATCGCATAGTACCCATCTTGCCCAAACACGTGAGATGTTTAGGTGCATCTTTACAATTTCATGACATCTTGCTACACCAACATTCAACTGAACTGCCAGATCACAAATCAATAAACGTCTATTTTCTTTCAATAACATTTCAGCTTCCTCAATGTTTTCATCGTTCACTGAGGTTGACGGATGCATGTGTCTTTGTTCATCTCATATGCTTTCTTTTACTCGTCCTTAAAATGCTTCCACCATTTAAATATGGCCCTTCTGCCCAAGGCTTCTTCACCATATGCTTCTTGAATCATCTCAAACATATTCTGACCACTTTTGCCTAACTTTACACAAAATTCGATTACAATTCTTTGTCTAATAATTAACAAAATATCTTTCTCATCCCACATCATAAAACACACTTCACATAAACTGTTATAGTGAACACAAAAATGGATACTGCTTGATACACTTGCACAAACTAACTGAGACAAGGTGGAGGAACATTCCTAGACCACAAACTCATCACTCGTTTCCATAGCAACAAAGCAGTGTTGCCAGTCCGCGTGTTTTCAGAACAGCCCTTGTATAGAAAAAAAAAGACATGCACACAGTCAACGATCATTGAATTATAACCATCCCATCTGTAATGGACTGTGCTACATAGTTTGTAGTATAAAATCTAATACATTAGAGCAGTGATAATTTGTGTCTAGTTATGCTATGCTCATCAAAGTGATAAAGTAGCAACTATGGGATGTAGTAAAGATATCATGGAGTTTTAAAAGAGCATAATTGTGGGAGCTCGTGTGTTGGGTGCTTCCATATCAGAAATGGCACTTCTTGTCAGTTGCTCATGGCCTACTGTGGTTAAGGTGTACAAAGAATGGTGTTGAATGGGTTAATTCACCTCCTGCTAAGAGAACTGTAAAATATTGCACAAGGTGGATGTTCGTGTTGAGCAAAAGGTGCAGTGCATTGCATGGGATAAACAGCAGGTCACTGTGCAACGGTTGACATCACAATACAATATGGGAAATGCAAGAACAATATTCCAATTGAAGATGCGCCACACACTCAGATCGGGTTCCACAGCAGACGACCCTCTCCCCGCTGCTGATCATTGTTGACGGTTAATGCTGTGGTGTCAACAGCACACTGGTTGGACACTGGAGCACTCGAAATTAGTGTGCTGTTCAGATAAGCCCAAAAGCTGGTGCAACTTACCATTGGATGCTTTAATGTGTAGTGCAAGCAACATAGGGTCCATGGACCCATCATGCATGGTTCCCACTATCCAGACAGGTAATATGAGGCATGTTTTGGTGACAAAGACTAGTACTCCTAGTGTGTGTGGAACAGTGTTTCAGTGGTGAGGCCTACTGGCAACTCTAGGAAACCATGCACACCCTACCATGTTACATCCCCCCCAGATATAAATGGGATCCTCTGAAACAATAATGGACCATGTCATCAGGCCCGCACTGTGCACAAGCACTTCGAAGAACAATTTGGCCTCCAAATTGGCCTGACCTCAATCCAGTTGAACACCTATGGAATGATTTGGAATGGGAAGTGAGGCATAATAACATGCAGCTGTTATCTATTCTGACACTGTGGAAAGTCTTGCAGGTGCATGTAGATCCCTATGGATGTTTTCAGACATTTGGGGTAGTCAATGCTTAAGTGAATTAGGTAGATGGTTGTAATTCAGCGATCACGGTGTGTGTGTGTGTACATATACATCGATGTGTCAAAACATTATGACCAGCGAGTCATTATGTAAATCGAAACAATTGCAGGTGAACTACGGCATATGTGAGGGTTGGGACACAGTATAAAAAATACCTAATACTGAGCTCTGTTAATCAGTGTTATGGCCGCTACACACCTTCAGGTAAACCTGTCAGTTATGCCTGTGCAGGCATGCCTGTACAGGTCTACTGGAGCACGTAGATGATAAAACATCCTTGCTGACCAAGTACACCCCTTCCATAGCAATGGTCTTACCTCTGGTGGTGCCACATTTCAGCAGGATAATGCGCCATGCCACACTGCCCGTATTGTTTGAGACTGGTATGCTGAACATGAGGAAGACTTCCAGGTATTGCCCTGACCTCCAAATTCCCCAGACATCAATCCCATCGAGCATCTGTGGTTTGTGTTGGAACAGCAACTCCAATCTGCTAGTTACATGTTGGCACCAGATACCAAAAGACACATTTAGAAATCTTGTAGCATCCATGCCTCGCTAAGTACAAGCTGTTTTGGTGCGCACGCGCGGGTGCATGCGTGCGTGCGCGTGTGTGTGTGTGTGTGTGTGCGTGCCTAAAAAATGGTATTTTAATGAACAAAAGGGAAAATAATAATATTAGCACAAGCAAAGTGAAAAGGCGCCTCCGTAGCCAGGTGGGAAGGAGCAGCAGTGCGTAGCACACGCTTCTTGATTAGACCGGGGTTCGAGCCCGTCACCACCAAATACGGAGGATGTGGAAAGGTCAGGGAATGACCACCGCATATCCCGGAGCAATATGGCCTTAGTTGCTAATGCTCCTAAAAAAAAAAAAAAACCAAACCAGCAAAGTGAAAACTTAACATTGAATTAAACAATCTGTTCAAAACTGAAATGTATTACGTATGAATTCATCACTTATTCACAATATGAACCTATTCACATAATATATGAATAAGATTATATTCGGACCTTGCCGTTCTAGATGTAGCTGTAAGGTAATTAAAAGTGGATTAAGGAGACTGCTAGAAGACATACTATCTGTTCAATTAAACTATTGAACACATAAAAATATTTATAAAAAATATGTATAATACAGTCCATTCCGGTTATTTGGGACACATCGGGACTAGTGCATTTTGGCCCGATTAACCTGCTGCCCCAGTTATCCGAAGTTTCACGTAAATAGTTAAAAATACAGTGTACCCCCCCCTCCATTTACAATTGGTTCACTGTACAATCAAATCACGTTACGACAAACTCAACATAATAAAGTACCGTTCACGTTGTGGAAGTTGATAAGTTGAATAAATTTAAGGAGGAACTGGACAGGCATTTGGAGGGAATGGTGTGTTTTTTTTTTTTTTTTTTGGCTGATGCTGCATAAGCTCATACACATGCTTTCTTGCATCACATGTCATTACTACTACTACTACTATACGATGTGTAGTAAGTGCCGGTCATTGTGATCACGTTTGTGAATTGAATTTTAATTCTATTAAACAGCGATTCCAATTAGCGAAAATAGGAGGAATATTATCCACATATTCCTATAAAAGCAAAGATATATTAAGCACAAATTTGCCTTTTATTACCTTACCAATTAAAAAATTAAACGATACGTGAAAATCGGAAGAATATACGTGCTAATCGGAATAATTAATATGTACATACGAACCAATTGATATTTCTGTTCACTGACATTTGTGGGTGGGGATTAAAATTTAAAACAGTAAAAAGATAAGCAATCAATAACAAAGAACATGGCACACACACAAATTGCAAGTAACACAATATGCGCAAGTGAGAACCGAGTAACGAGTTACAAAGCTTTAAAAATAGGAATGAAGAGAAGAGCTGAAAATTAATTTTTTTATATGATTAAAGATTTCATGGAAGTGTAAACACATTTCACCATAATAACCCACAGAATTCAGGCTGTCGGTATTATTGCAAATTCAGTAAGATCGAGTTTACTGTCTGTTTATGATAGATTTCACTAACAGAAAAGCCCAATAAACAGGTGGCTGCTAATTGTTTTTATTGTTTTATGGTTGTGACCTCCAGATTTTCAACCGAACCACGTGGTACCGTCTGAGACAATCGTAGGGTAATCTCCATTGCTGCAGTCTCCTGCCCCGATTAAACGGCATGCTGTCCCAATTAAGCGAAGTAAACCCTGGCTATTTTCTCGATTGGTTTCTGTTTTTTAAGATTTGTCCCAAATAAATGGCTGCCCCGATTAACCGGTGGCCCAAATAACCGGAATCCACTGTATATATATAAATAACTCACTGCAGCCTCACTTACTGTAATTACTAAAAGTCCGATAATAAACTACGTTGCTTTATATTTTGTAGAAAGGCTGGAAAGAATACAGTGTAATAGCAAGTATTATGAATCAGGCCATAGGGGAGGGGAACGGAGAACTATCAGTAGGAATGGACCAAGAACAATGTCATACCGTGGATAGTTCCATGGATTTGTATTTATTGATTTTTTATATTTTTAAGCAACAATCTGACTTCACAATTAATGACACTTTATTCTTTCTTTCTTTCTTTCTTTCTTTCTTTTTTTTTTTTTTTTAATATATATTTAAGTCTGAACCTGCAATGATAGATTCAAAGTACTTCTCACCTCAAAATCGTGCTCGTTATTTTTGGGGAAACATTCCTGGAATGTACACGTAAGTCATTTAAAAGTATCTTTTATTATGATTATTATTATTATTTATTTATTTTTATCATTTAATCAAAATCATTGTTTAAATTTATTTTTAAACCTTTTTGTGAATTATTCATTTGATCTTTTGATGGTAAATATTGTTTTACCATTTGTGTTGTTTATAATAATAGTCATTATTGTTTTCTTATGAATATTATAAAATGATTTTTAAAATGTAATATAATATTTTTTATGGCTTGGTTTTTGCAGTTAAAACTTCCGTAAATATTTCCATTCTGTGAATATCTGTTGTTTTAATCATGATATGTTTCCTTCAGAATGTTTTTTAATTGTTTTATTATGATATTTGAAAACATTGATTTCCTCCTATCCCTCTTACCCACAAATACATTTTTAAACTTGTTTTAAGCTTTCCATAAAACTGGAATGTAATTAAATGGAAAGTACAGTTTATAAATCCAAAATTAGGAAATGAAATGTAAAATATAAGGTTTTAGAACTCTGTTAAATGTTTTGCAGCTAAGCCTTTAAGTCTTTTTCTTACTTTTGCCATAAAGCAAAATAAATTTTGCAGTTCATTTAAAAATAAATTATATGAGAAAAAAATTAGAAAATAAATATTTTTTTCCCCTTAGTATATTAATGGTAATTATGGTGTGCAGTTGTCAAGTGTAAAAATGTTAACATATGGGAAGATTAAGGTTTACAAAGTTGCTTAAAATTTGTATATTGGCTAATGTTTGTATATAATTTTCTGTATTAGCATTGGCCAACTTCTGCACACTCAATAGTCAAAAGATGAGTGTAAAAGGGTGTAAGTGCTGAACCTGATGATCATTTATATTATGTACATCAAAATATTTGATAAAATTACAATGAGGTGGTTAGTATGTGATTTTATGATCAATTGTTGTTTTTTTTTCATTCTGATCACACAGATGTTGATTTTTTAATTTATGAGTTCAAATGTTACATTAAAATTGAAATTCTTGTATCAACTTGGGCTTTGTTTTCTTGGCATAATAAGGTAAGCATTTGGTTGAATTTTTTTTTTTTTTTTTTTGCAGAGTTAAAAATATTAATATAACTTGCTATTAATGGTGTTACATTTTACTGCAAATAATATTCTATTTCATTTTATAGATTGTTTTCAATTGTATTTTGGAAACAGTTAATTACTACAATAGTTAAAAAAATTATGTTAAAGTCCAATTACTGTCACACCTCTAATTTTTAGAATATTTTAAAGTACTTCATCATATTATAAATAATATTTTATTGAGTATATTGCATAACACTATAATATATTCTGATATTCTGTAAATTTAGTTTTAAAATTTTTAGTCATAATTGTGGTTAGAACTAGATACAGCAAAGTTAGCATGATTCGGGAAGGCATGACTTGTAATGTTATAACTCACAAGAGAACTGCTGCAGGAAATTTTTCTGTTGGTCAGAGTATCACTGCTGGCAATATATACTAGAATATATATTGTCAGATGATCCCAGTGTGTATAGTAGATGCAAAGAGAGGAGATATTGGAGCAAAATTCAGTGTTTTGATGGACAAAATTGAGTAGCTGAGTAAATGAGTCGATGCCTTGAAGAAAATTAAATCAAGGGACATGAGGTACTCAGGAATCAACTACAATATTGATGTCTCCCTCCATGCATCCTCCAACACACACTTATGCTGCAAATATTACACTCAGAACCAGCTTCACAGAGTTGCTTTAACACAAAGCTGTGAACTAGCATTCCAGAACCACTATGGTAGAGAGACATGTGCATGCATACATGCATGCATCCATCTGGCTGCAGGGATGGTTCACCAAGGAAGAAGATGCTTGTCCCTGGGGGGGGTTGCATTTAATCTTAGTAATTTTTAGAGAAATGAGAAATAAATATGTTTTTTAACAGGAATAGGTGGAACAGGAACAGGTCATGTCTGCCTAGTGCGAAAGTTAATAGTATTATGGAATAGTTGTCTTTTAAGGGTGCAAAAGTGATGTGTTATTCTTGCAGGTACTAATAATATTACATATGCAATCTGAGATCTTACTTTGTAGGTATGAGGTGATGTTTTTAAAACTATGGGTTAAGGCTAAATGTGGAATTGTCTGGAATTTTACCCAGCTAGCTCTGACCTGGAAATATTGTGCAAAGTTTGTGGGATAGATTTTTTTTTTTTCATGTCATGCCATGCTCTTGTTAATAGAAGGGACTATGATTTGACTAGAGGTAGGAAACATTTGAGTAGAAAAGCTGTAAGAATATTGACCAATGCTGGTGAGGCAGTGGTAACTGTTTTGGGGAAATTGCTATTGTATGGGGTGGGGGGGGAGAGAAGACACAGGCTGCATATTTTATTGTGGCTAAAAGCATAGGTGCATTTGAATTCTTACCCTACTCCAGACTCTCCTACTTGGTTGTGTAGTCATTTGCAAGGTAGTAGGGGAAGTTCAGGGCCTGCTGAGATATTTATAACATTATTACCCCAAGAACTGAAGCTGGCTGTAAGGATATTAATTAGACCATAGGAA
This sequence comes from Mastigoproctus giganteus, assembly GCF_048544385.1. Classification (NCBI taxonomy): domain Eukaryota; kingdom Metazoa; phylum Arthropoda; class Arachnida; order Uropygi; family Thelyphonidae; genus Mastigoproctus; species Mastigoproctus giganteus. The sequence goes on from NC_143583.1 coordinate 155,858,101, forward strand.
AGTAATTGAGACCTACTGAAGGATTGTTCAGCAAGTGCTGTTACCACTCAAATATCCAGTTACAATTTTTATTTTTTCTGTGCTATTTCATTTTATTTCCCAGAAAATTTTTTGCAAATATAAATGTGGTCTGTAATTTCATATTTTGTGTTTAAAATGTTCAGAAATTCTTGTTTCTAATGTTTTCCCTGTTTAATATATATTTTTCCATATTTGCTTTTATAATTATATTTCTTCTGTTTAATGGATCAGTGTTTCTTTTAAAATGATTCTGTTAAGGAGCTTGAAAATGTACTCGGTGTTCAGTTTTTCCCCTTACTATTCTAATTTGTTCTCTGGTTCTCCTATGTTAATTGGATTACAATGGATTTTTTTATTTTATAAGTCTTTGTATCTTTTTATATTTATTATTTTTTTAAGTTTGGTAGGTATCCATTATTTTGTATTGTAGATAAAATAGGTAAAGGTATGTTGTGTTCCTTTGCAATGTCTGTTTTGCTTTGTTCCACCACCTATCAGCCTCTTGTATAATTTTCAGTTTAATCTACAGGCTTAATTCTGTCTATTTATGTTTTTCATCATAACACTGCTAGATAAGATTTAATATAAACAAACTCTAAATTAATTTAAAGACACAAGTTCTAAAAAAGACATCAGCTCAGATAAAATGACACAAAAATAGATTACTGTGTACTGTAGCAAATGACTCTTTGAACTCACTTAACAATTGCAACTGACCTTAATTCCATCTGGAGCGAGGGAGTGTATGTTAACAACTTAGAGAAACTGTTTTTATTCTTTTGTTAATTTAACACCTCATCCTTCACATAAATGTTTTGTAGAGTGCACTTATGTTGTGCTACCATAAACTGGTTTTGTTTACACAAAAGTATTTCTAACAAGTTAGTGCCCTCTTTTGGCGAGCAAGGAACCGGGTGGCCAGAGGCATATAGGGGCAGTGATTGGACAGCTGTGCCAAGATTTATATTAAACATAGAAAATAACAATATTTATTTCTCACATGGTGAAAATGAACTTTGTAATACATATTAACCAAATTTTGTAATAAACAAATATATTTACATAGAAAAGCCTATCCTTTTGCAGGGAAATGGTATGTGCTTCATATATATGAGTACTTTGTATAAAATGAGTTTGTATTAACAAGATTTCACTGTATGTTGAAATTGTTCCCTACATCCAACTCATGAGTAACTGTGTCGAAATAGCCTATTAAGTTAATTAAACATTCCCTTAACAAAGCCATATTGTGTGTCCTTCAGATGCTATATCTATCTAAACATTCCTGGATTGCACTCTTATTGCCTCTAAGAATTTTCCTACCACTGAAGTCAGACTAACTGGTCTGTAGTTGCGAACTTCTGCAGTCCAAAAGAATCTCCCCCAAGTCCAAAGATGCTCTCATATGAGGGGTGTTCAATAAATTACGCTACCCAACATGATTTTTACCTCCAGCAAATCAGTGGTTGTTTGTCTGGTCAAGTTTTATGTATAGAATTTAAAATCGATCATAAAAATTTCCTATCACATCTCAGTTTTAAGATAACGATAGATAACTGGATTGTGTACAAAGATATCATTACTGTTTGAAATACAATTTTTAAACTTATTAACTTTTGGTTTTGTTTATTGGGCTAAAAGTTAGGCAAGTACATCATTACTGTTCTTCCAATATAGTATATTTTGATTTTGATGCACTTTTCCAGACAAGTCAGTATTTTTATTAATTTTATTGCACCATTCAACTGTTCAATATATAGTGTATGATAAACTACACTACAAGAATTCACCTTCTGTTCAATTTTACCAATTTCTTTTACTGTTTTTAGGTTAATGCGTTGTTAAAATGGAGAAGACAAAGCACAGAACTTGTGTCAATCACCCAGACAACTTCTGCTGTGTTTGTGGACATTTAACCCCAAAAACTCAGAGGAAGAAAATATACAATGTCACAAAAGTTGCATATTCATTGTACTTCGGCTGCAAGATCGGTGACCAAGAAAAAAAAAATGGGCTCCACATATCTACTGTATTACTTGTACAACCAACTTAGGGCTTTGGTTATATGGCAAGAGCTGAGAGCATTACCTTTTGCCGTCCCTATGGTGTGGCACGAGCCCAAGAATCATTTCGACGACTGCTATTTCTGCATGACAAAAATAAAAGGTATTTCCAAAAAGAGCAAGCACTTCATCAAATATCCAAATATCCCATCAGCAATTAGGCTAGTGCTACACGGTAAAGAACTACCAGTACCCGTGCCACCAAAATCTTGGGGTATTGGAAGTAGTGATGAAGGTATAGAAGAAATCATTTTACCAGATGTCGTAGAACCATGTGCTTCACATGATTTGGAATATGAGCCAGAAAAAGAAAAGGCCCCACACTACATTGAACAAGAAGAATTAAACGACTTGATCAGAGACTTGGGCTTACCCAAAGAGAAGGGTGAATTACTTGGATCCAGACTACAACAGTGGAACTTACTCGCCAAAGGTACAAACATTACAATATACCGTAAGCGAAATGAAGAGTTTTCAAGATATTTTGCAATAGAAAACAACATGTGTGTCTGTAAAGACATCGTTGGTCTTATTCACGAACTGAACATTGATCACAATACCTCTGAAAGGCATTTGTTCATTGATGCGTCAAAGCATCAATGAACCAAGCATCCATTATGAAGCAGTATTGCTTCGTAATGGAAATACTTTACCATCAATTTCTCTTGTTCATTCTGTTGGCCTAAAAGAAACTTATGATAGTATGTCTCAGAATCTTGCTGCTATACGTTACCATGACTGTGGTTGGAATATTTGTGGTGATCTCAAAGTGATTCGACTGCTTGTTGGGTTGCAAGTTGGTTTCACTAAATACTGTCGTTTCCTGTGTTTGTGGGATAGTTGTGCAACAGCCAACCGCTACGTCGTACAACACTGGGACAAGAGAGATCAATATATTCCCGGCAAAAGCAATGCAAAGTCTGTTCCATTGGTTGATCCACAAAAGTTTTTCTTCCCCTTTTACACATCAAGCTTGGACTGATTAAGAATTTCACTAAGGCACTGGATAAAGAAAGCAGAGGATTCACATATTTACTGAAAATGTTTCCAAATTTATCTCATGCAAAGCTGAAGGAAGGAATTTTCATAGGTCCTCAAATAAGAAAGCTCCTAAAAGATGAAGAATTTCAAAGAAACCTGAATGATGTTGAATTGGCTGCATGGAGATCTTTCAAAGCTGTCATACACGGATTCCACAGAAAGAGAAAAGAAGAGAACTATGAGCAACTGGTGACAAACTTGCTGAAATGTTACAAGAAAATGGGGTGCCGAATGTCATTGAAAATGCATTTCCTTCATTCCCATCTGGATTTCTTTCCTGAAAACTAAGTAGATGTCAGTGATGAACAAGGAGAGCGCTTCCACCAGGACATATCTGCAATGGAAAAACGATACAAAGGTCGCTGGTACTCTGCTGCCATTATGGGAGATTACTGTTGGTTCCTTAAACAAGAAAGCAATCTGAAGTATAAAAGGAAATCATTGAGTGGGAAATATGTCTAAGTAACATATATTGTGTGTAATAATTACAACCATGTATGCTGATATTGTATAAAAACAAGGAATTCAAAAAAATGTGTATATCTTTTGATGTAGATGCGACAGAAGTAAAAGATTAATATTTTCATAATCAGGACATTAATTTTGTTCAGAATGACCAACTTTCGTTCCAGAGGTATGACGGAAAAAAAAATTTGTTGGGTAGTGTTATCTACCTTAGGTACTTCCCATAATTATATTTCAATGATTCATGATTTATCGTGTTCCTCCCTATCTCAATTTTAATCATACTAATTTTGATCCCACTATATTTTTAGATTGTGCTGCTGTAATAGAAAGAAGGAAGACACCTGCATCAAATTATGGATTTGGTGAAATCAGCATTGTTCAGTCATCAAATTTCTCACCAAAGAAGGAAATGGGCCAAAGGCCATTCATGAAAGGATGGTGGCTGTGTATGGCAACAGTGCCTTCAGAGTACCAGGTGAAATTTTGGTCAAAACAATTCAAGTAGGGTAGAGAATCCATCAAAGATGATTCGCGTCCAGTAAGGCCAGTGACAGCAACCACTCCAGAAATGTGGCAAGCTGTGGAAACCCTTATGCTGAATGACAGACATTTAAAGGTATCTCCCAAATCTCTAGGGAATATTACATATTTCAGGGAACAGTTATAACCACCCTCCATGAACATTTGGGGATGACTAAAATCAGTGCAAGGTGGGTCCCCAGATTTCTGACCACTGTGCAGAAGCAGTTTAGAGTATGGTGTTGTGAGGAGAATTTAGAGCTTTATGGAAAGGAACCTGAAATTGTTACAGATGATGAAACTTGATTTCATCACTGAGATCCTGAGATCAAGCAAGAATCAATGCAATGGAAGCACAATGGTTCTCCCCCAACCAAAAAATTTCGGACACAACCTTCAGCTGGCAAGATTATGGCCACCATATTTTGGGATGCTGAGAGAATTTTGTACATTCATCACTTGGATCACAAGACAGTCACTACTGTACTGCCTAAGGGATGTTATAAAAGAAAAACGCTGTGGAAAACTTTCCAAAAGAGTGCTGCTTCTTCAGGACAATGCACGAGCACACGAGTCACATGTTGCTGCTGCTTTGAGAGACTATGACTTTACAGAACTTACTCATCCACCTTACATTCCGGATCTGGCCCCCAGTGACTATTTCCTGTTTCAACACCTCAAGAAAAACATACATGGGCATTGTTTTTCTGATAATAATGAACTGAAGCCTGCTGTTTATGTGTTCTTTGACGGGCAGGACAAAGAATTTTATTTGTCTGGTATTTCCTCATTGCCAACAAAATGGAACAAGTCTGTTGAAGTTCAGGGCAGTTACATTGAAAAATAATAAAAAAATATTTTTGCCTCTGTCTCATTTCCTTCATAGGTAGGTAGATAATTATTGAATGCTCCTTGTAATTAACCTCAGTGATTCAATACACTCCCTGGCAATCTCCCTCAAAACTACCAGGTATATGCCATCAACTCCAAGAATTTTTTCTAATAAACAATCATTTATAATTGCGAAATCACTAATTTCGTATGACTCGACTTTACTGCACAGCCTCTTCTCAGCTTGAAGGGACTTTCGTCAGTAAAGTCCAATGCAAAGTACCTATTCAGTTCATCCGCAACATCAACTGGGTTATCTGAGACTTTCCCACACTCAGTACACAAGGGTCCAAATCGTTTTATTCTTCTTTGTATTCACATATAATGAAAATTCCCTGTCTCCATTCTTTGCTCTCTTAGCCAGTGCTTTCTCATATCCAGTCTTGGCCTCTCTAACTTTTTTTGTGGTACTATTACAGATCAACTTGTACTTATAGGATTCAATACTTCTTGTAGGTTTCACTACAATGCTTTGAAGGTATGCCTTGATTCTAATGTACCAGCCCAATTAATAGATACTGCTTTAAACTCCCATTGTACCCTTTTCTGGAATTAAAACCCATGCCTTTACCTTTAACTATTGCATCATCTTTCTTCATATTCCAGCTAATGACTGCATGACCAGTACCTGTCAATGGTTCCAGTACTTAAGCCCTGTGATGTCATCTGATTTGTGAGTAATGATGAGGGAAGGTCAAGAATATTCTTACTCCTAGTATTTTCAAGGCAGGATTGGCCCTGATAAATTAGGTCATTGAGAATTTTATTCATTTCCTCCCAAGATATGGTTTCACTAGAGCCATTTGTATGTGTGGAGTTGGTGACATCGGTTAACCCAGTTTTGTTGTGCACCAATTTTTGCATGAATTCATCTTATACTTAAATTTATACTGGTCAACACCTTGTTGTGTATGGGGCCTGCACTTCTTTTGGAGTTCTTTACCTGCACATTTGATTGAGTTATGGAGGCCAGTTAGCTCCTCTGATCACCATAGGGAACTCGATAATTCGTAAATTTCTTTGTGTGAAGAACATGAATCCTTGTAAAGCAGATTTTGGAGAAATTCTGTTTTTTGTTGACTGTTCATATTTTGGTACCACTCTGCAGATAGATATTTGAGAGCTTCTTCAGAGATATTTAAAAAAATCCCCCATTTTTCTATCTTCACAAAGAATCTGAAGTCACGAGTTCGTGGTTGCTGGTGTAGCAGTATCATTAACTGCCCATGATAGGGTAATTAATGTCAATTTCAGATTGGAACCTCCTGTACTTGAGCTGTTCCGGCAGATTAGCAATTTACAGCCCTTGGGAGGCAATGAATTCCTCAAATACATCCCCTCTGTCATCAGTTGTGGTATTGTACCCACATGTTGACCTTGCATTTGAATTGGCAGCATGGACCACAGCAGCACCATTTCCAAGTAGCTCAAAAACCTGCTCCAGGTGAGCAATATGAGAATGTATATCAGTGCCTAACTGGAAATAAGACATTGGAAGTGTAATATATCCAAATTCCCTTCTACTGTTGCCCTAGAAAGGTGAAGGAGCACAGTGAGTCAATCCTGGTGACCAGATCAGTATTAAATGATGATTGCTGTGAGGCAGTTTTATTGAGCAGTCTGAATCCTCCTATATGTTGGTGAGTATCCAGGTACCGTGCCACAAATTCAATAGGGTTCCTGAAGGAGTTGGGTGTCCAGGTTTAACTCCTCCATGAGAAGATGAAGCTGGGTAGCCACTGAAATGGATTTTTGGCCATTTAATCTGTGGTATACAAAGCCTGGAAGATGGTTGGATTAATGCTCTGTTTTCCATAGTTCATGTTGCTCTGGATAATATCTTCTGCTTTTTTGTAAATGAGGCAAGTTCTATCCCTCATAGGATGGTCACTGGGTTTTTTATTGCCCTGCAGTTGGCACCGGATGTCGATGATTTGTTACCTACAGAATTACCTATGAGAGGAGGGAAACACTTATGTTGTCCATTTCCCTTTCTCTTATTTATTAATTATTATTATTTTATTTTCTTCTTATTATTATTTTATTTTATTTATTTTTTTGTTATTTATTTATTTTTTGTTATTTTTATTATTATTATTATTTTTTTAAAAAAATTTTTGGCTGGTGCCGCATAAGCTATAGGCTTCCTTCACCATGTGGCCATTGCTAATACTAATACTAATTTGTTAGGGCACTCCTTATGTTGTTGTCCTGCTTCCATGCAGTAGCCATGTACTGGCAGTTTATTTAAGGCATTTAGCAAATGTGGCCATTGCCTAAGCAGTTATACATTTCAGGACTGTTAAAGAATCCGGAAAGCTGTGAGATGACCAGCCCAGAAATATTCTCTCCTGCTGTATAGCTGTCTCCTAAATCCTTGAGTTTAAGGATCCAGTTTAACCAATGTTGTGCTCTGGTCTTGGTGGATAATTGTATTTTTACTTCTTTCAAGGCCTCTTCCTTGTCAATATGGTTAAAGAGATTCCTGTTATACATTTCTTCTATCAGGTTGTCTTTCTGGATGGATGCATCCACATCAAAAATTATGAAGCTGGGCCCCATAAGTGTAGCGGTTTCAAAAATGAGGCTGGCGTTTTCATCTGCTCCGTAGAACTTGATCTTCTCAATACCTGTTTTCATAGCAGCTTCCAGGATTATTCTCTTGTTATATTTTGCATATGCCCTTGATTTGTATGTTCCTCGTTTTAGGCTGTAACAGTTTGTAGAACTGTGCTCTTAACTGTATTGCTGTTAGTAGTGTCACTGCCATCAACCACCACCCTTGATAATAAGCATTTTACCATGTACCATAGGCAATTTAAATTTGGCTGCATAGGATATCTGTTAGGTTGACTTGTTCCTTGCTGGTTGCTGGCCAGCAGCTGGGTCTGGATACTTAAATCCACAAAAGCAGGGCTGCCTGTATTTATGGATAGGATGAAATTAGTTCTATTGGAACTGTTCATTAGTAACTTTAATTTGATTTCTATGATGAGTTCACAGAGCAGTTTCTCTAGTATCCCCAGCAGTGCATAATGTGAGGCAGTGCCACCTTTGTGCCTCTGCTATTTTCACTATTCAAACAGCATCCTGCTTTATGCCTTAGTGAGGTATTACCTTGAGGGTTTGAATGTTCTTGTTCAAAAAGGTGGGTAATTCCTCATCATGTACAGCAGTGGCGTCCAAGCTTTTCCCATGCAGGGGCAATGTTCAAAGTTAGATTTGTTTTGTGGGCAACACTGAGAGATTCGAGAAAAATTAGCATGTTACATTTTCCATATCTTGTTACTTGTAAAAGGAAATTTCTGTTTTCATGTAAAGTTCTTTATTTTCAGGCTATATATAAAAAATGAAAATTCCCAACACTTTTATGTGCAACAAATCTACATCAGTGATTTTTTTTTTTTTTATTACAGTAATACCCCGAAGTTACGCGATAGGTGGGTCCGACGAAAATCGCTTAAGTCGAATTCGCGTAAGTCGGGGTACAACTTTGCATATAAATACATATAAATTTTGTTTAATTGGGACCAAGGACTAACAAAAACACTAGTTTAGAAGAAAAATATTTAATAAAATTGCAGTTATTTATACATATTAATACAAAATATGTATTAAAAAAATAAATGAGTTATGTAAAAAGTTATTTCGATGTTGATGGCTTCATAAAATCTAACAAATTCGTCTGATGACACAGTGCCTTCTTTTTTTCATGCAGAATTTCTTTGTAGCAAGCTAATAATTTTTTTATTCCTTGCTTTGTAGTTATAACGCGTTCTTCATTGGAGTCTATGTGTTCTAAAATTTTTAAGCCCTTTTCAATTGAGCTGAGACCTTCTGTCAAACTTGCAATTGTTATGTGCTTTTCTGGTGGAACTGGGTCTGAAGTGTCGGATACATCAGTGACGTTTTGCTCACGCATCTCTATGAGCTCATTCATTGTCAGCTCCTGACTATGTGAATCCAACAGCTCGTTGACATCATCACCATTGACTTCCAAATCTAATTGCCTGGCAAGATTAACAGCTTCTTCTATCACATGAGCGACATGATCAGTTTCTGGCATTGTTTTCGTCTCATTTAAAAAAAAAAAAAAAAAAAAAAAATGGACAAAGTTTCTTCCAGACACCATTCAATGTTTTTTTTGTGAATTTCATCCCAAGATTCTTCAATGATTCTTACGGCATCTAAAACATTGAATTGTTTCCAAAAGTCTTTAACAGATGTCTCACTATTTTGTCTCATAGTTTCATTCAGACGTGCAAACGAATGCCTCGTGTAGTAAGCCTTGAATGTTTTGGTGACTCCCTGGTCCATCGGTTGAAGCAAGCTGGTTGTGTTTGGAGGCAAAAACACAACTTTCACACGTGGGTCGAAATTAATTAGGGTGGCAGGAGGGTGACCGGGTGCATTGTCAATAAGAAGCATCACTTTAAATGGAATCTGTTTAGACTTGCAATAACGTTTGACTTCGGGTATGAAGTGGTGACCAAACCAGTCCTCAAAAACGGAAGCTGTCACTCAAGCTTTATGATTTGACTTCCAAATCACTGGTAAGCTAATTTTAGATATACACCAAACGAAAAAATCAAGAACCGCATAACTCCGAGTTCACGTAAGTCGGGGTAGTGTAAGTTGGGGTATTACTGTATATTAAAATTATAAAAATATGACTGACTTGTTTTTTTTTAAAAAAATACTTTTGCTTGTAAATTGAAAATTTACAATCTGAAAAGGATTACTGCTTTTCAATATTAAGGTGAATAAATAAATATAATTATATGCCTAAAATTGAAAATATTCAAAAATTTTATTAAATACAATGCACAATTACATTTGCTGAATAAAACATTTAATGAGAAAATTTTTTTGATAATTAACAAAATTTAAAATTCTGTTTTAGTTTACTTTCCATGCAGGTTATATAAAAATAATGTGTGGGCCATATCCGGGCCGTAGGTTGGATGCCACTGATCTACAGCATCTTCCCAAAGTTGGGGGAGAGCTTGGAGCTTCTGGTATCTTGGTGTCCTTCTGTTTCTTGAGTGGTAGCTTCTTTCTGGATGAGGAATGGGGCCCCAATCACCCTCCCCCCATCCTCAGTATCAGCTTTATCATCTGCAGGTGAGGTCTCAACAGTGAGGTTCTTCTCACTTGTTGAATAGGTTGTCTGGCCATCTGGGTTTTATATCTTGTCATAGGGATTTTATATCTTGCCATAAAGTGGGGGGATCCCCTTCCATGTCGTTATTGCCTGAAGAGGGGCACTCTTCCCTGCACAGATGCAGCATCACTCAAAACACATTGTCTTTTTCTGCTATTTATAGTAATACAGAGGAGTACACAGTACAACAGGTTACACCCTTACTAGTATGTTGATATTAGTTTGGTCTCTGTAGACCTTGTAGATGATTAGAAAATAACACTTTAAGTTTTGGGAGCAAGTGGGGTTAAGCATTTTCCAGCATACTGTTTGTTTGGTAAAGGATCCCAAGAGTTTTTCCTGTCACATGAGTTCAGATGATGTCAGTCAGCAGACCAATCAAGCTTTGCTATAAGTGCTGATATCTAAAGAAAACAAACAATTAAGGTATGATGAAGAAAATGGCAACTGTTGCCATTGTTGTAACCATGATACAACAAAGAGATCAATTAAATCTTCTCAACCACATGTTGTACATAAAAATAAACTACACACAAGTATTCTTTAGGCAAAAATACACATGAGAAACCCCTCCCCAGTCAAAATCACTCAGGGTGAAAATGTGACAAGCCTCAATATTCTTTGGTAGCCTCCCTTAAGCTTTCACTGTGGTGACCAGCTTGACCTGACCACAGACAAAAGCATAAAGTTTCAAAAAATCACTCACAAAAAAGTTTTACTTCCCAGTTTTACACAAAATAAGAAAACTTGCTTATAATACAGGGAGCCCTCGATTTACGCTGGGATTAGGTTCCTGGGGGGAGCAGGCACAAATTGAATCGGTGCAGATGGAACCCTTTATATATATCATGGAGTCAATGGGAAATCACAGGGTTAGGTTCCGGGCGCCAAAAATTTTACTTACTCTTTTCAATACTGGTATATTTAAAGCAAAGAAATAAATTTTTTTAATTAAGAAAAAGTGTTTTATTTTTAACCTCCATAAATATAGTAAGTATGTACATGTAAATAAAAAATAAATTAATTACATACATAAAAAAAACATTTTTACAGTGATGTAATGTCAAAGTTTTAGTTGGCTCTTGAAGGTCCTGGTTGGGGATCTGCTGTTGACGGCCCTGATTGAGAAGATTGGCTTTTCTTGAAGAAAGGATCAAGTGTTGATTGCCTGGGTTTCTTCTTCCTTTCTTTAAGAATTTCAAAATATGGGCTCAGGGTTGATATGATACTCCTTTTAACAGTGGCACTCCTCTCCCAGTCGTGATCAATATCACAGAGCTCATTAGTGAGCGACTCTACCCTTCAAGGATCCTTTGTAGATTGTTGGTCTTCATAATTTTTAGAGGAGAGTCTTCTGTCTCTTCCTCCTGCTGTTGGCTAAGTTTTGCTGCTAACTCTTCAAGGTCTTCATTTGAAAGAGTCTCTGCATTACTCTTCAAGAGCTCAGTTACATCTTCAACAGTAACTTCTAACCCTCCCTCATGTGCCAGCCTGCTGATTCTTCTACAACATTCTGTTGTGGCTTGAATCCTTCGAAGTCATTCATGAGATCTGTGAGAAGTTTATGCCACACTCCATTTAGACAATTGACAGTCACTTCTTGCCAGACTGTGTTAATGTGATTGATGCCCTTTAAGATATCAAATGACCGCCAGTATTCTCTGATGGTAATGTTGGACACATCCAAAGCTTTCACCATTTCTGTAAATGTTTGCCGCAGGTAATAAGCTTTAAAGGTAGCTATTACCCCCTGGTCCATGGGTTGCAAAACTGATATTCGATTAGGGGGCATGTAAACAACATTAACTTTAAGAGGCGTTCTGACCTCATCCAGATTTGTAGGATGCCCAGGGGCATTATCCAAAAGAAGAATAGCCTTGGTTGGAAAATTTTTGTCATTGCAGAATTTGAGAACAGCAGGGCAAAAATAGTTGGTGTACCAATCTAAGAAGATGTCCTGTGTTATCCAAGCCTTCTCGTTTGACTTCCAGTATACAGGCAACATGGCTTTGTTTAAACCTTTCATAACATGTGGTGTTTCTGAATGGTATACCAACATTGGCTTCAATTTTAAGTTGCCTGACACATTTGCTCCCAACAAAAGTGTCAGTCTGTCTTTTGATGCTTTAAATCCAGGAGCCAACTTTTCTTCATGAACAATGTAAGTCCTTGAGGGCAATTTTTTCCAATAAAAGCCAGTTTCATCAACATTGAAGATGAGTGAAGGGTAATCACCCACCTGTACTACAGCCTGAAACTCTTCAGGGAATGCATCAGCCACCTCAACATCCGCACTTGCTGCCTTGTCAGTAATTTTCACACTTCTGCATTTGGTTCTTGCTTTAAATCTCATGAACCATCCCTTGCTAGCCAAAAATATTTCATTGCATTGACCTTTCTTCTTTAAGTCTTCAAAAATTGACTTAGCCTTTTCGGTTATTACAGCTTGGGTCAAGGGAATGTTTTTTTGGTTCAAATCATTGACCCAAATTGTCAGCAATTGCTCCATTTTTTCCAAAAGCTTATTTCTGCTGTAACTAACTTATGTAGCACTTACTCTTGTAGCACTTTGAATTGATTGTTTTATTTTATCAGCATTCTTCATAATTGTAGTAACAGTCGATGGAGGCATATTCATAGCCCTACACACATTACGGTTGCTTTCACCAACTTCCATCCTCCGAATAACCTCCATCTTATTTTCCAAGTTAATAGATCGACGTGCCTTTTTCACGCTTTCATTTTCACTAGTATTCATTGAACTTCTTTTACCACACATGGCATCTCTTTATTCTAATTATAAATTAAAAACTTAATTACACGACTGGCAAAAACTGCATATGGCTAACACGACTGGAAAAACTGCACATTGCTATCACTACTATTAATGATTATGTATTTAACTTATTAATAGCACAATTAGTAATAAATTTCCAACACGTGTATATGGCGCAAACAACCAACTGAATGCTTTATCTTCTGCTTCCAGAAGTGGCTACTTTGAAGTTGGGAACTTTTCTCGTCTCTGATACGGATGCGCTAATTGCTGATTAGTTCAATTGTTCTTGATCACGTGAACAGTGCATGGTACATAGTACCGTACGATGCCCATAAATTTTGTCTGATGATTTTAAACTTTCAATTTATAAAAAAATTGCAAAAATAAATAAATAAAAATAAAAATAGCCTTGTGGTTAGTGACCGGCGCTATTGCGAATCGGCGCAAATTAGACCGGTGTAAAACGAGGGCTACCTGCACTTCAGTGGGATAAACTGACGATGTTACCAACAGCAAATTCTAAGTGGGAAGCATTCAAGGAATTAATCGTGGATGCTACTAAAAGTTTCATACCTATTAAGAAATATTGTTCAAGGTTTAGGCCTAAATGGTTATCTAATGAACTAATGAGAAAAATGCATGGGATGCATATAAATTATCAAGCGACTCAGAAGCCTGTGGCAGATATAAGCTAGTCTGTAATCAGGTCACAAAGGAAATTAAGCAGGCAAAGGCAGATTACAAGAAATCCTTGGCAAAAGATGCTAAGAAAAACAGCAAGGATTTCTTTACTTATATAAACTCTAAAAGGAAGGGGATGAATCTGATTGGTCCACTTGACATTGATGGTTCGACTGTTGATGATCCTGCTCAGATAGCAAACAAACTGAATGAGTATTTTGCATCTACATTCACACACACTAGGAATTATTAAGGTCTGAAAATGGTAGAAGGTTATCAAATTGTAGCAGGATACTTAATGATTTTGTAATAACTGAGAGCAAAGTGGAGGAGAAATTGTTGGAGTTAAACATAAGAAAAGCACCTGGGGTGGATGGAATCTATCCAGTTATATTAAAGGAGGCGGCAAAGTAACTAAGCAAACCCTTAGCCATAATTATGAGAGCATCCTTGGACTCAGGGGAGGTTCCCACGGACTGGAGATGTGCAAATGTATCCCCAATTCACAAAGGTGGATCGAAGGGTGACACGAGTAATTACAGACCAGTTAGTTTAACTTCTCTTCTGGGTAAAATAATGGAGTCACTGGTTAAACATGCATTGCAGGATCATCTAGACAAGACTGCAGCAATAATTCAGACAGAGCATGGGTTTGTTAAGGGAAAGTCTTGTCTGACAAATTTGATAGGATATTATGATGTGGTTACAAAGGAACTGGATGCAAAAAATAATTTTGATATCATATATTTGGATTTCAGGAAAGCTTTTGACAGTGTTGCTCCAATCTGTTGTACAGATTGGAGATGGTATTAAGGGTAAGTTGCTACAATGGATAAAAGGATGGTTAAGTTTGAGAAGACAGAGGGTGGTAATCGATGTGTGCTACTCTTTGTGGACTAATGTTATTAGTGGAGTCCCACAGGATTCGGTGTTGGGTCCACTGTTGTTTTGTATATTTGTCATTGATATTGATGAAGGTATATCAGGCTTAATGTCGAAGTTTGCAGATGATACAAAGCTTGGCAGGGTTGTTAATGACAGTAATGGCAGTGTGCTACTGCAACAGGATCTAGATAATTTGGGCAGATGGGCTAAGAAGTAGCAACTGAAGTTTAACCTTGACAAATGCAAAGTACTGCATATGGGTAGAATTAACCCCAGAGAAACGTACCAACTGTGTGGTACTACACTTAAGGTGGTAGAAAATGAAAAAGACCTGAGAGTAATTAATTGTACAGGCAGATATGAAGTTTTCTGAGCAATGCAGACAGGCTGCAAGGGCAGGTCATGGGGTTTTGTCAATGAGATATAGGAATTTTGCTAGCAGGGAAAAGGAGGTGATTATCCCTCTGTATAAGGCAGTGGTCAGGCCACACCTTAAGTACTGCGTACAGGTCTGGAGGCCTCATTTTAGGAAGGATGTAGATTTACTTGAGCATGTACAGAGAAGGGCAACAAGATTAGTGAGGGGAATGAAGGGATCCTCTTGCCAAGAGAGGCTTAAGTTCTGCAAATTGCAGTGGCTGGAGACTAGGCACCTGCACAGTGATCTGATTGAGGTGTATAAGGCCTTGAATGGGTTGAGCACGCTGAATTCTGATGGTATCCTTCTACTTGTTCAGATTACGAACCTAAGGGGGCATAAATTCAAATTAAGAAAAGACAGATGTAGAATAGATGTGCGGAAATTTGCCTTTTGCTGGAAATTTGCTGGAACAAACTTCCATCTGTCATTGTGGAAGTTGATAGGTTGAATAAATTTAAGGAGGAAGGAATGGTGTGATTTTTTTTTTTTTTTTGCTGATGCTGCATAAGCTCATACACATGCTTTCTTGCATCACATGCCATTACTACTACTACTACTATTAGCCACATCTTCTGAGATATAAGTTTCCACGTAACTCCAACTATTTCCTAAGATATAAGCGAAAATAATGGGAGCAAAAAACATCATGTCAACACTGATAAGTGACTAAACAGCATAATCGCTGTTGTACAGTGTGTGCGTGCCACTTCTAGACATGAAAAGGTCACTATACAAGAGTATTGCATACTATACATAGACCATACTGATGCATAGCACATAAGTACAGTTGCAATTTTACTTTTTATGACCAGGTTTTGGGGCATTATAGCCTTAGTTTCTAATGCGCCAATAAAAATCAACCAACCAACCAACAGTTGCCAAAGCATACTTCACATTCGTGCAAATTCATGCTAGTTTTTCCTATTTATCATTATTTATTTTTCTTACATAATTCGCATTTATTATATAATTCATATAAATTGCACATAATTACTTTTGAAAACCATAAAATATTGCCTTCAAAAACAACTCAGTGAAACTGGGTCTATATTTAGGAAAATAGAAAAGCTTTTAGTCATTAATCTTGATCCAACAAAAACTAATTTTTTTTTTTTTTTTTTTTACTAGTGACCTGACATTTCCTGCATGACTATTGCCACGTTAATATGGTGAATAAAAATTCTGGCGAAGGTAAAGAAAGGCAACACGAGAACAACGAGAAACGTCGGATAACTTATGCGGAAAATTAGTTTCCCGATACGGCACTCTAGCACTGCTCACTCGGTAAACAGACAGTAGGTGTTATCGGTCTGGAGCAAAGTCGGGAATAATATATTGATTGACAGGTAGGCGTGGCAAACGATGTGCTGATTAGTGCGCGAACACAAAACACGATAACATTGGGTTAGTATCATTTTAGTAGCACTCAGAAGCACTAATGGTAACTTGCCCTAATGAACACTTTCCATAATGGTGAAAAAAGGTCAGGTTATCTCCACTTGAATCCCATGGGAGCTTGACCCCTCCCGAAATGGAGGGGTTAAGCTAACCTTTTTTCTTTAGAATCATGTGGACTAGTGCATAAATTGTTTATTAACAAAATATTTTTTTTTATTACTGTACTTTTATTTTTAAAGACGCTCGTGCGGATACATATGTAACATAAAGTCAATGAACACCTCAACAGCTATTCACTATGTATGTATTTATCTATCTATAT
This sequence comes from Mastigoproctus giganteus, assembly GCF_048544385.1. NCBI lineage: Eukaryota > Metazoa > Arthropoda > Arachnida > Uropygi > Thelyphonidae > Mastigoproctus > Mastigoproctus giganteus. The sequence goes on from NC_143583.1 coordinate 155,874,754, forward strand.
ATATATATATATATAATCCAATATTTTAAATTAAATAAAATAAAACATAAGCACTTTATTTAATATAATTCAATGATAGTATATATATATATAATTATACGTATATTTGAATAATGTTTAAAATAGTTGGAAATGAAATCTTTCATAATAAAAATAAAAAGGTACAGCATGCATTAGAGGCAGCAAAAAGCATATTCCTCTACATGATGCTTGAAATATAACCATACAAATAAATTAGAATAAGAATTTTAAAAAAAAAATTAAATTAAATAATGCCAGCAGTATGGCATTATTTTATTATTGCCATACTGCTGGCATTATTTAATTAATTTTTTTTTTTTTTTAAATTCTTATTCTAATTTATTTGTATGGTTATATATATATATATATATATATATATATGTTACAGGAAGTAACAGTTTAAGATGTTATTAATAAAAAGAATAATAATTATTATGGATTATGGATATATATATAGAATCTTTCTTTTCTTATATTATTTCCTAACCTAATGTTTACGGTTAGGTCACTAAATATAAGGAAACCGTTTCTATTATTTCCTAACCTACTATCTAAGGTCAGTTACGAAATATAACGAAAAATAAAGAAACCTTTTCCTTTTTTCGTAACCAAACCTAAATCAACAGTATAGTAAAAACACTCATGAACTCCAATAATCTGCTTTTAATAATGAGAAAAAAACATAATGAAGAACATAAAAATGAACAGAACGAAACTTTTATTAATTTAGTTTTCATCAAAAAATCAGCCGACGTTTTATTTTCCTTACAAATTTCTTCCATGTTTAAAAGATTCATCGCTACTATTACCTGTTTCATTATAAAACTATTATGCACCATTCTTTACTCATAAATACACATTATAATGCCAAGCAATGACTACACAGTAGCACCTGTTGTCGTGCCCACCACCAATCATTTCATCGTTTGCCACACTTATCAATCAATATATCCTTCTCGATTTCGGCTCCAGACCGATAAAACCTACCGTCTGTTTACTGAGCGAGCAGCGCTAGAGCCCGGTCGGGAAACTAATTTTCCATGTAAGTTATCCGACGTTTCTCATCATTCTCGTGTTGGCTTTCTTTACCCTAGCCAAATTCTTTTATTTCTGAAGTTATATATATATATACTTGTAATAACTGATGACAAGAAAGCCCTGTTTTATAATTTTTTTATGTAAAAGACACACAACCTTCAGTATTACCCAAAGAATTTGCTATTGAATGTGGCATGTACACATGTATGTTAGGAATTAGAATTAGTATTAGTAGTTGCAAATGATGGAAGAAAACAAGCTTATATAGCATCAGACAAAAAAAAAAAAAAAAACACTTCCCACATCACTTGACCAATGCATCTAAAATAGTTTGTCTAAGTTTTCCTTAAATTTGTTCAAACTACCCACTGGCTGAGGGCAAATTTGCAGCATCTGTTCTGCAACCATCCTTCCTCAGTTTAAGTTTGCCCCTCAAGTGTTGTCTAAGCCAGAGGAAAGATGTCATCAGCATTTGCTTACTCACTTAGTGAAATGAAACAATTAAATAAAACTTGCAATGAAAACATTTTTGAAAATAAGAGAAATAGTCAGTACAGCCAAGTGTTTTTATTGAATTTTGTCTTCTTTTTTTTATTTTATTTTTTGTTTCTATCTAAATGGCAAAGAAATCTTAAAAAAGAAAAAAATTATCTTGTTCAGTTTCTTTCTACTAAGTGTGGGAAATCTTCCGATATCATCAATAAATTCATTACTGTTAATTGAAACTGAGATTGCTATTATTTGAAAGAGATAGAGAGGTTGATTAATTCTTTCTCCATTAATTGTTTTCCTAGTTTTTCATTTCAATTTTAACTTTCTTACAACCTGAAGTGTCTTCCATGGTTATAGTAACTGTGGGTAATAATATTTTAAATAACACAAAATAAAAAATATGACACTTTTTATGCGATGCCCAGAAGTGCAGAATAATTTACTATGATTCTGAAAATTGAATACTGGCACAAAGAAACTGAAGAGTACTTGGTGATTTTTAAAAGTATCCCATACAATAGTTAATGCCAAAAGCCATATAGCACTTTTGAATGGACCAGCTACTGTGAGTGGGAACCCATCCCACCCCACTTTACAGGATTGATTATGGGAATCAGAAGAAAAAGTGCTAAAAGTGGGGGGGGGGACTGCTACAAATGAGAGTGTTATTATAAGAGTTTATTGTATTTCCTTATCTACCAGTGATTTTAAATTATATAGAATCATATGAATAAGTGAATCTGTCAATGCACTATACATTTAAAAATCTCAGACACTGCCAGGACAACTATTTCAAAGCTGCTGGCTTCTCATCAACTGGCACGTGGTCTCTGTTCTGCATTAAAATATCTACTTGGAATCCTTACAGTATTGCAGCACTTTTAAGTTATATTCTTTTTTGCTGTCATTTAAATTTTTAAATTTTAGTAGTAGATAAATTTTTGGTATCTGCTTAATTTCTATAATATAACATCTTGTTAATTTAATTATTGCAATATTTTGTAAAGCAATATCTGTATTATTATGTGAGTTTAATTCTTATCTTAATAATGATTGCTACGAAATCCATTATGAATGCTTCATCATAGGATGACTCAGATGGGAGTGTCTATCAGTAATTCTTTTTTGAATCATTAGTTCGTCCCTTGTCCATCCTATGGCCTGTGTATTCAGAGGTCAGCCAACCAATCTTAAATTAAAACTTAGTGCATTACTACACGAAACCAAAGATGCATTACTGCATGAAATCTGTTTCATAGAAATGGAATACATTTGAATAAAGTTGGTACAAGAGTTTTTGCCAATATTACTGAGGATGCCTTAAGGGTTAACAAGGGGAGGGAAGGTCACAGGTAATATATATGCGTGTTTATCTGATGGTATGGCCCAAAGTAATGCTTGCACACATCTCAAGAGTTCTTGTGTAAGGTTGCAAAAGTAGATGTTGGAAAGGTGTGTTGAAGGTTGCAATGTTTTAAATTAATGGGAAACTGAAGAGGCACAATAAAAATCAAAAAACAAATACAAACTGAATAATTTTCTCTAAGTTAAAGCAGCAGTAGCAACAGCTCTGACCCTCAATTGCCCCCAACATAAAAATCCTGGATGTGCTACTGTTGAGGGGTGTCAAACAATACAAGAACACTTAGGTTCAGCTATATCTATAGTAATGTCAGGGGTGTTAGAGACATCTTATGTATTGAGAAAAGTTACATAGAAGATTTCATGTAACAACTAACAAACAGAATTAAACTAAAAATTATTTTTAAATTTTACAAAATATAATATAATTTTATTTTATTTATATAAACAAGAAAATGTTGATTTTTTTCTTGTTTATATAAATAAAACTGATAAAATCAGTTAAAATAACAAGTAATCTAAATAGAAGTTAGTTTGAGTGATACTTGGTTGTCATAGGCCAGGAATGACTGGGCACAATAGCAGTGGATGTGGGTACCTCTGTTATGATTCATAATCGGCTCTCAGTAGAAATTTGAAGCGCTTTGAGCAATGAGTACTGGCAGAAGTCACATAAGTGTTCAAAGTCTGGACATTGGGAAAAAGGGTTGTGTTGTTGACTCAATAATGTTCAACAATGGCAGTATTCAAAATTGACTAAGGTTAGCCCATCCCCATGCTTAGAGATATACAGTTTTCCAGCCTCCTGGTTGTCTGTCCAATGTAGCATGCTGCACAATCTGGACATTTAATGGCATAAATAGAACTTTTTTGGAATCCATAAAGAATTTCTGGAACAATGCAGGGACAGGACGGCCAAATAGACAAACAGAGCCTTATCACCGCATATCACCATCACAAGGGGACTCGTTTGGGTTGACATTGAGGCCACAGATTGCCAACTCATACTTATCTAGAACATGGGAATGGTAAGTGCACTTAATGAGATTTGCCCTTATTCTAGAAATCTCGAGATCTCTATTTTTAGTAGAACTGGAATGTGCTCATTATTAATTAAATAGAGCATGAGCTGTGCTGTGTAGATGCCCAGGAAGGTGCAGAGACCCACAGTTGGTAAACTAGCCAGCACACAGAGGGTTCCTGTAGACTGTAGTTGAAAAATGTGTCCCTACATATTGCACCATAGCATCCAAAAAAGGAAGGGCATTATCTATTTCCAGTTCTGTAGTGAATTATACAAAGGTAGAGAATGAGTTTAAATAATGGAGGAGCTTCACTTTGGAACCAGAGAGAATGACTGCAAAAGTATTATCAATATACTGTCACCAGAGACTGCCTGCTACTATTAGGTTTGAGATGTTACTCTTGAGCTCCTCCATGGTGATACTGGCCATGATGGAGCTGATGGGGACACCCATAGTTTTGCCTTGAATCAGTAGGTATAACGAATTGTTAAACATGATCACATCACCAGTCAAACACAAATCTAAAGCAGTACAAATCAAGGGCTTAGTGTCAGACAACATTAACTAAAAATTGCATTTTTGTTTTGAGATAACTTTAGTTTACCTTTATTCCAGTAACAATGCCTATCATGTCATAGAAATGTATTTCTCAAAGTGTAAATGTAGTACAAGTAGTAACTTGTAAAAGTTATCTTGGGCTATAAGCACATTTTCGGTAAACCAAGAAAATGTCAAATGACCTTTTTTTTTTTTTTTTGGTTAATTACAAAAACATTTACTGCAAAATAATTTTTTGGTTAAAGTTGCAGTGCCTCCGTAGTCAGGTGGGCAGGAGCAGCAGTGCATAGCACACGCTTCTTGATTAGACCGGGGTTCGAGCCCGTGACCACCAAATATGGGGGATGCGGAAAGGTCAAGGAATGACCACCGCATATCCCCAGAGCAATATGGCCTTAGTTGCTAATGCTCCTAAAAACCAAATAACAACAGCAGTTAAAGTTGTCTGACACTAAACCCTCAAAATATCATTGATAGAAAGTGAGGTCCTGTCTTTCAGTGTGGAATCCCTATTCAAAAGCAATATGGTACAGGCAACCTCCCGTTGTAGTGAAGCAGACATGAACAGGAAGACCACATCATTGAAGATCTGTTTAGGACCATGACCCTACCCTCTGAAATAATAAAGTCTTTAATAACTTGGAGAAAATCAGTATTACTGTTAACACTATAAAACAGGTTTTTCTAACGTGTGGTGCCAATAAGTTTGCGACAAACTGGGAAAGTTCATATGTTGGGGTGTTACGACAGGCAACAGTAGGTTGTAACAGAATACCTTGTTTATATATTTTTGGAAGTTCATAAAATTGGGAGAATTCTTCCCCCATTGCATGCAGTCTAAAACCACCCAGCTCACCGCATCACCTTGTGGTGCGATGAGCACTGGTGTATACCTTGCGCCTGCGATGATGTATACCTTGCATGTGCTATTCTGTGTCACCAGTGTTTGATTAACTTCTCTTTTTTTTTTTTTTTTCTTTCTTTCTTTCTTTCTTTCCTCTTTTTTTTTTTTTCTTTCTTCTTTTTTTTTTTTCTTTCTTTCTTTCTTTTTTTTTTCTTTTTTTTTTCTTTTTACCACCATTATGCCTCAGTTCATCCCTAATCTATGACAGCAAAGTATCATTTGAACCCTCTGTTATTATACATATTATTTTATTTTAGCTTTTATTTATTGATTTTTATTGGTTTAACCCCATATTTGTATTACTTTTATTTTGTATAGTGTTTTATGCTTAGGTAAATATTATATTTTATTAAAAGTTTTTAAAAAATTAGATTTTAATTTTCCTGTTTATCAGTCATTAAAAGAAGTCATCCATATCAGGAGCGCTGTCAATAAAATGAGTGTTTGAAGATCTGTTTAGGACCATTAATCCTAACATAATAGGGCTAACAAAAGCTTCATTGTCACTCAGAAATAGAGGTTGATGATGATGAGTTCACTCTGCAGCAGAGGTCTCAGCTTCCTTACACATATGGGAGATAATAATACTGATTAAGTTACCATATCTTTTATATCCCACTTTTTTTCACTGGCACTGCTATCTATCTGTCATGTGACCGCTGAAATTTCATTACTTCTCATGGGTGAGGTGTTCCAGCACACATTGCAGGATAATATGTGCACGTGGTTGCATGCATGTAATTCTTTTTTTCTTGTCTACATTTTATTCTCAATTTTTTTTTTTTTTTCCCTTGTAAATATCTGTTTCTTCCCCATCTCTATTGCCTTCTACCAACTGGGTAGCACAGTTGGTATAATCCCCATCCTCCCCACATTCATGGAAAAGACGAGTTCAGATCCTGTCAACGATGAGAGGAATTTTTATGGATATTTTTCACAATGTGGCTGAGTTTTTTGTGGAAAGGGTAGTTTTTCATCCAGCAAACAGCAATTCGACCACAGAACGCACACAGTTTACAAAAATTACATACGGCACAATATAGCCTAAGTCACTGATGCACCTAAAACCTGGGCACCTCCGTAGCCAGGTGGGAAGGAGCAGCAGTGCCCAGCACACGCTTCTTGATTAGACCGGGGTTCGAGCCCGTCACCACCAAATACAGAGGATGTGGAAAGGTCAGGGAATGACCACTGCATATTCACGGAGCAATATGGCCTTAATGCCCTTAAAAACCAAATAACAAACAAACACCTAAAACACCCTACAACAACTAACCAACCTTCTCACTCTCCATTTACCTTTATCTTCCTGAACTTATTGTACACATAAATAATCGTATTACAGTAGAACCTCATAAATCTGGCATCCTTGGAGACATAGCACATGCTAAATTTTTGATAATTCTGGTTTTTTGAAGGTTATGCAAGTAGCTTAAATATTGAGGGGCAATTCATTATTTTTATTAGGTAATACAGTATTTCTGCTCCCTGTAATCGTACAGAATGTAAGATTACAGGGAGCAGCATTAAGCCAAAATGTTAAACCGTACTTCCAGATTGGTCCAGTGGGTAATGCACTTGCCTAAGAAATAAAGGTTGTGAGTTTGAATGCTGCCTTCAGCTTGGGCATTGCAGTTGTCCGGTATGTCCATTATTTTTTAATATGAGGTAAAAGGAGTGTGATATGATTTCAGCAACCGAATCACTTTAAAAACTAAATACATGCTGCTGTGCAGTGCTGTGAACTTGTATTGAATGTCTCGCAAAATTAATTAATGAGTTTATTTGTTACAAATACATAGTAATAATGACATAGAGTCCAGGAAATATGTAAAACAGAATGGAATATAATGCAATCATTTGACACCTGCAGTGATTTTTTTTTTTTTTTTTTTTCCAAGTCCAACCAGCCTATTTTTACTTTGCCCTTTTATGGTCCACCTACCTTCAGAAAACTATTCAAAAAGTTCCAGATTTCTAAATTCTAGATTTTTAAGTTTCTCCTGTATATAATTGAGGAACATGCTTGTAATATTAGAGCCATACATGTTGACCCTTACTCCATTTTTATTGCAGGCAGGGCTGGCCACAAGCATGTTCAACCGGTTCTGTCGAACAGGGACCCCTTGCTCAAATGGTCTAAATAATAATATCATTTAGAACATTTTCTGCATTTCTGTCAACAAGTCTACTGCTGTCTTAATATCTAGTTACCCACATTACGGTCACTCCAAAGAGTGTTTGTGCGAGTTGACTTGAAAATTGCTAGAAGTAGAGTGTATACTTCATTTCATTTGACTAACATAATGTGTTTGGAAATATTACAGTACATATGTATGAAAAATTTAACAGAAGTATACCCAAATGTCGTAGCCTTAAGATTGATTTTAACAAGCCCTATTACAGTGACATTGAATGAAAGATCCCATTCCAAGCTAAAAATAGTTAAAAATTATTTAAGGTTGTCCATTTCCCAGGAAAGACTAACTTCACTATTGCTTATTTCCATTGAAAACGATGTAGCAAAAATTATGACATCTTATTAAAATATAAAAATTATAACTATTATGAGTGTTATGACATCTTTAATGACTTTGCAGCCAAAAGGCATAGAAATATTTTGTAATTATCTAAAAATGTTTGTGTGCAATAATTGCTTTAATAATATGTAAATGTGTGTGATTATTGGTTCCTAATATTATTTATTCATTTTTATGAGATGACTGCAATTGTTAAACAGTATTGTTGATTAATGTATTAAAATTATTTATTTCAAATTTTTCTTCAGTATAATATAAAATTATTTAATTATTTCTTAGTTACTGTAAAATTTGAAAATATAAAAAATTAAAAAAAATCACTATTACAAAACCACCCTGTATAAGTTTTGCACAGGATCCCAAGCCCTTCAAGTAATTCTTAAACAGGCCCCCACAGATTTTGGGGCCAGCCCTGATTGCAAGGGATTCTCTGTTTTAATCTTCTAGGTGCATCAAAAACAATTACAAAAGCAGCTTCATTGGTGTACACCTTTCACCACTTCAAGGTTTTTGGGAAAATCAGCACAAGAAATAATTGAAAGTGGGAAATTTTAAAAATTTATTCTTGATTCTGGCATTATCTATATTAGATAATATGATCAAAAATTATTTTGTTGACTACCTTAAAGGTCAATTTATGGTCAAGAAGCATGCGAAAGCAAAAGCAAAGCTCTGTGGAAGATTAAAATATCGGGTGCTTTTTCAATCCAAAATGGAACCTTTAAAGAATTTTTATGACTATATCTCCAATGAAAAAAAAATTAATGATTTGGCTAGGAGGCTTGTACCATACTTGAGGAATACTAAAATTTTCACATTTTTTCGAAAATTCACAAAAGCACTTTTTTTTAAATTTTTTTATTGGTGACATCTCCCAAAGGGCCAACTATAATGTTAAGACTCTAACATGGCCGCGCAGCTTGCATTTCTTGATCCCTGTATGGCTACTTCAGACCGAATGATGTTATTCATGTCATTAAAAGTGATAGTAGTTTCCTCTTGAACATTAAGGCAATGGACATTTTCATGAAGGGTTTTGGGTTAATAATTCTTAAGTCTCTCCTCCATTTGTGGTTGTTATATTAAATTCTGGTTATATAATATATTAAAATTGGAACATTTTGTACCAGTATTAATAAATATCTTTTATTTTCATATTATAGCCTTTTTCTATGTTTTTTTGCAAGGAAGTCTCCAGTAGTTTTTATCTAGTAGGTGTATCAAAAGTTGCAAATTTAGATTCATTGGAGTTTTTTTTTAGGGGAAAAATGGGGAATTTTAAAAATTTTCAGCTTTTTTTTGTTGATAGTGAAACATTGTGAACACAAATACCAAAAATTCCAAAATTTTTGGTCAAGAAGCATGACCAAATGCAGCACTATCATAAACAATATATATATATATACAGTAAACCCCCGCTATTCGCGGTATCTGTATTCGCGATCGCTGATTTAATATAAAATGAAACCTACAAAAATGTGAATTTTAAAGCGCCGTGAATATTTTCCGCCATAAAAAAACATGGGCATGGCTAAAATTATCTTTCCCCGTCAAAACAGCGTTCAGTGGGTGGGGAGAGAGGGGTGAAAAAATCGCGAGCGTGGATGTTTCTCGCTAATCCTTGTTCAGTATGTGTTATGCGCTTGTCATGGAAGGTTTGGTCATTTGCTTTTAATTTTATATGCTTATAAATTGAAGAAATTTATCAATTTATAAATTGATATGCTTACAAAAGTGATAAATCTACCGTTTTGCAGTGTGTTAATGTAAACAGACTTTTTCGAGTGTGTTAACGGAAGAAAGTGCCTTTATTGTGGACAAGTTCTTTTTTACCCGTATAAAAATATGGCTACGAATAACAAGGGAAATGTGAAAATATCAAAGAAGGTGATGACATTAGGGAATAAAATTGAGTTATTAGACAACATTTCTAATGGTGAAAGTGTCTCTTCAGTGGCAAAACATTAGCATTAGCATTAGTACAGGCATTTGATGCAAGAAAGCAAGCTTATGCAGCATCAGCCAAAAAAAAAAAAAAAAAAAAAACCACTTCCACTTCACCCCTCTGTTCGTTCAAAATACCTGTCCAGCTGAGCCTTAAACTTATTTAGGCTATCAACCTCCACCACAAGGGATGACAGTCTGTTCCACCAACCAACCACCCGCTGGCTAAAGGCAAATTTCCGCACGTCTATCCTACATCTGTCTTTCCTCAATTTGAATTTATGCCCTCTCAGGTGATTTTTCTGAGCTAGAGGAAGAATCCCATCAGCATTGAGCATGCTTAAACCATTCGAGGCTTTATCACCTCTATCAGATCACCTCGCTGGTGCCTAGTCTCCAGACACTGTAATTTGCAAAACTTAAGCCTTTCTTCGTAAGAGCACCCCTTTGTTCCATTCACTAATCTTGTTGCCCTTCTCTGTACTCGTTCCAGCAGCTCTACATCCTTCTTGAAATGAGGCCTCCAGACCTGTATACAGTACTCAAGGTGTGGCCTGACCATTGCCTTATACAATGGAATAATCACCTCCTTATCCCTGCTGGAAAAATTCCTGTATATCATTGACAATACTCCATGAGCTACTCTTGCAGCCCGTCTGCACTGCTCAGAGAACTTCATATCTGCCTGCACAACCACCCCCAAGTCCCTTTCATTCTCTACCACTGTCAGTGTAGTACCACAGAGTTGATACGTTGCTCTGGGGTTGCTGTTTCCCATGTGTAGTACTTTACATTTGTCAATGTTAAACTTCATTTACCACCTCTCAGCCCATCTGCTCAACCTTTCCAGATCCTGTTGCAGCAGCATAGTGTCAGTAGTGTCCTTGACAACCCTGCCAACCTTTGTATCGTCTGCAAACTTGGACATTAAGCTTGATATACCATCATCAATATCATTTATAAATACAGAAAACAATAATCGATCCAACACTGAGCTCTGAGGGACTCCACTAATAACATTAGTCCACGATGAGCAGTGTCCATTGATTACCACTCTCTGTCTTCTCCCCCTCAACCACCCCTTTATCCATAGCAGCAATTTGCCTCCAATGTCACACTGCTCCAATTTGTGTAGCAGTCTTCCATGTGCAACAGTATCAAAAGCCTTTCTAAGATCCAAGTATATAATATCAAAGTTATTCCCTGCATCCAGTTCTTTTGTGACTGCATCATAGTATCCAATCAAGTTGGTTAGGCAAGACTTCCCCTTAACAAAACCATGCTGTGTCTGAGCTATAACTGAAGTCTTGTCTAAATGATCCTGCAGTGCTTCTTTAACCAGTGCCTCCATTAATTTTCCTGGAACAGAAGTTAAGCTCACAGGTCTATAATTACTTGTGTCAGCCTTTGATCCTCCTTTGTGAATTGGGGGTCACATTTGCACATTTCCAGTCTATGGGTACCTCCCCTCAGTCCAAGGAAGCTCTCATAATTATGGCTAAGGGTTTGCTTACTCCCTTTGCTACCTCATTTAATATAACTGGATAGATCCCATCCACCCCAGGTGCCTTTCTTGTGTTTATCTTCAACAGTTTCTCCTCTACTTTACTCCCAGTTATTTCAAGATTCTGTAGCTTACTGCTAGAGTTGAATACACCTCTGGCATTCCCCTTGCTGAATAACTCCTCATGTGTGAATGTCGATGCAAAATATTCATTTAGTTTGTTAGCTACCTGAGCAGGATCATCAACAGTTGACCCATCAATATCAAGTGGACCAATCTGATTCATCCCCTTCCTTCTAGAGTTTACATAAGTAAAGAACTCTTTGCTGTTTTTCTTTGCATCCCTTGCCAAGGATTTCTTGTAATCTGCCTTCGCCTGCCTAACCTCCTTTGTAACTTGGTTGCATATCAACTTGTATCTATCATAGGCTTCTGTGTCATGTGTTAATTTGTAAGTATCCCATGCATTTTTCTTCTCTGCCATATGCCTCATTAGTTCATCTGACATCCATTTTGGCCTAAACCGTGAACAATATTTCTTAGTTGGTATGTAAAGCCTAGTAGCTTCCAAGATAAGTTCTTTGAATGCTTCCCATTTTGAATTTGCTGTTGGTAACATCATCAGTTGGTCCCACTGTATAGAATTTAAATACTGTCTCAGTCCATCGTAGTCGCCTTTACGGAAGCAATAACCCTTCCCTTTACCCCTAATGGTAGTTACCTCTTTGAGTAAATCCCACTTCAGCACACTGTGATCACTGCCACCTAGTGGTTCATTTATCTGCAGATTCTTAATGCATGAAGAATCACTGCTGATAATCAAATCAAGAGTATTACTCCTTCTAGTTGCCTCCCGAACATGCTGATGTAGAAAACATTCATCCAATAAATCCACAAAAGCCCTGCTAGTGTGTGAGTAACCAGCCCTCAAATTCCAGTCAATATCTGGGAAATTAAAATCTCCCATTATAAGACTGTCTGATTTACTGGCCCACTCTATTTCCCTGTACAGTTCCTTATTATACTCATCAGAGTCATTAGGCCTATAGCACACTCCTACTCTGAATTTTGATCTCCCAATGCTTATGTCACACCAAACTGACTCAACACTGCACTGTCCAGCGATGTTGACTGGCTTCACTTCCTTGGTTTTTATGTGTTTCTTAACTAATAGCATAACCCCTCCCTCCTTCCTATCCTGTCTCTCCTTTCTGTAGACGTTGTACTCCCCAAATTGCAGTTCTGCATCCCTTATATATCTGTGTGACACCACGTCTCTGATATCCCAACAATATCTGCCTTTGATGTTTTGAGCAATACCTCAAATTCATCAAATTTATTTACTAAACTCCTAGCATTGGTGTACACGCAAGTATATCTGCACCTGTTTCTATTCTTAGCTACCCTAACACAACCCATGTGTTTACTTGTACCGCAGTGGCTCCCAGCAGTCTCTGAAATACCATGCATCTTGTTTTTCAGGCTTCTGCTCATTCTAATAGAAGCAGTGCAAGAATCTCTTTCACCTCTGCCAGTGGCTACTGTCAATCTATTGGTCTTTGTCTCCCCCCAAGCTAGCAGTTTTCCGACCCACCTAACACTGCCTCTATAGCATCAGCAAATATTCTTGCACCCTTTCTATTTAAGTGTATCCCATCCCTGTAGAAGCAGTCTCTCCTGTTAACAAGTACAGTCCAGGCTGAAAAAAATTTTACCCCTTTAGCCTTGCACAATCTTTCCAGGGCCGAATTGATCGACAAGGCTCTCATCATATACTCCCTCCTGTCGTGTCTGGGCAGAATTGCAGACACTTTCAAATTCAACCCTAATTCTCGGCTTTTGTTCAACAGTGAACTGTACTTGTTAAGTAATTCTGTACCACTATATCACATTTTGTGCCCTTAAAAGTCATATAATTATAAAATCAATGAGTCAACGGTACGATCAATCAAAAAATTGGAAGAAAAAATCCGCCGTAGTGTCCGTGAAAACACACTAATTGCTTCAAAAATTTGCTCTGTAACTTGTGATGTTAAATTAGAAAAAATGGAAAAGGCTTTAAATCTGTGGGTAGAAGACCTAACTCAAAATAAAATTCCGTTAAGTTCACTCATCATTCGCGAAAAGGCAAAACTCCTTTATCAACACTTTAGCGAAACTGGTGATAGCACTGGCGGATAAGTTTTTTTTTCCTAGCAAAGGTGCTGGTTTGAAAGATTTGTTTGAAATTTCTAATAAATATTACATTTAATATAAAATTGTTTCTTATTTTCATTTCAATGCCATATGCTTTCATTTCACTATGTCCTGTCTATGTACAGTCATATTATGAAGGTACACATAATACATACATAGATAAAATTTTAGACTAGTTTTTCTTATATATTTCATACTTTGGAACGGAACCCCTTTATTACTATGGGAGCCATAACTCAGTATTCGCGTTTTCGGTATTCGCGACATTTCTCAGGAACGTAACCCCCGCTATTCGCGGGGGTTTACTGTATATATATATATTTATATTTATTTATTTGTTTATTTAATAAAGGAATTGTCTACAAATAAATACATGAAAAACATTGAAAACTTTAGAGGCATGTGCTCCCCTTTATCCATTTTAAAAGGAAGGATTTTAGTGTTATAGACACTACAAGATCAGCAAAGCCCATTTCTGTTACACCTGCTGAAAATATTGATAAAGTTATTCCAGTTAGTTAAGTTCCTGGATCAGATTGTACCATAGGGAAAATGTAGCAGCATTTAGGAGTAGTATGAAAAAGAGTTCAGAGCTAAAATATTCTCTGGAAACTTGTAACAATTTTTCTGAGATAGTATTAGTAGTGGCAAATGATGCAAGAAAGCAAGCTTTTAGAGCATCAGTAAAAAAAAAAAAAAAAAACCAAAAAACACTTGTCCATTCCCTACAAAAATTTATCTAGTTTTTTGAAGTTATTCAAACTACCCACTACAACAGATGAAAGTTTGTTCCAACAATCAACCACTTGCTGGCTGAAGGCAAACCTCACATCTACTCTGCAACCATCCTTTCTGAATTTGAATTTATGCCCCATCATATGTATAGTCTGAGCAACAGGAAGAATGCCATCAGCATTCATGCTGATTTCTTGTTTTCTTTAAATAGTATAAATCAGAGCTGTAATACTCAATAATTAAATAATATAATATATTGGTCCACCGTGGCTTGCCAAAACATAAGACAGAGTATACTTTAAACATAGCATTAAGTCATTGAGAGATAAATGCAAACCTTCTAATAAAATAGTCAAACAATGGAGGAATTTAAATGCAAACATGCCAGTGAAATTATTCAAATGGAAAATGTAATCCCAAAATTATAATCACATATACAGGAGATTAGGTCATGTGTGACAACTAACAGATTATGTGTGCCAACTTACAACTTTGTTTTATAAAACAGTACAAAGGGGAGGACAATACACTACAATAATGTACAGTAGACTTTCAGAATAATGGCACCTTCGGGGATTCAAGGTGCTGTTATTTCGATTTTTCCGTTACCTAGAAAGTTTTATTTTTAATATATTTAATGGAAAAATAATGAGACTAAATAAGAGACAGAGAGATTAAGAATGTAATTTTATTAACTATGCATAAAAAACATAAACATGTTGACAATCCATTGTTATATTCTGTCATTAATACACTCCTGCTTACGCCCTGTTCTATTTTCTTTATTACATCAAGTTTAGTCTGTGCAGATAGCACAGTGGTATTGTCACCATCCTCCCCAGACTAGGTGGAAAAGGCAGGGGGTCCAAACACTGTCAATGATGCGAGGAACTTTTATGGACTTTTTTCACTCCATGGCTAAGTTAGTCAGTCTCAGGTGTATATAGCAAGGTTTTTTAATCCAGCAAAACAGGCAAATCAACCAGAGAACACACGCAATTTATGGATACAATACACATGGGTATATGAATTAAACTTTCTGGGTGACTCTAATGTAATAGTTTGGATTATATCAAGTTTGTCACTGAGCTTTAATGTTCTTCTTTTCTTCTCTGTATGAGGTTTATTCACTTTAGGAACCATAGTGAGGGTTTTTTTAATTTAAAATAAGTGTAAAACAGCGGTATAATCCGTGATATCAGTACAGAATTCACTTTCAAAATGGTGAATGCAAACAAATACAGTAGTCATGTGACTTGCCGTTTTATTTTTCCAGCACTGCAAGACCTGTATGTAAACATCCCATTTCAACGTGCCATTAGCTCAAATGTTCTGTTATTTGGGGTTCGTTATTTTGACAGTCTACTGTAGTGTATTGTCCTTCCCTTTCTGACTGCATAAATAACCAACATGTAATTGCTTCACCACCACCCCTACCTTTCCTACCCACACTGATTTCCTGAAAAATATGTAACTGAATTGTGATGTTAGTGGGGAAATAAGATTAAAATTTTTTAGCCAGGTTTCCACTAAAGCCACAAAATTAAAATGGGCAGAGGAAAGAATATCAATCAAATTGCCAACTTTTTTATTAACTACAGACCTGACATTTCGATAAAAATTGAAATTGCTAAATGTAAAGCTTTTGCAAACTTGATCGACGTTAGACAGGCTTCTGTGGAAAACTTGCTTACTTCCTCACCTACAAAATTTTAACTTAACAAAAAGCTGTACAGACATAAAGAAAGGCATCCTGAAGCATGGTGTTAAAGCTGGCTTAAACCACAACAAGATATCAGAAGAGATAAACAATAAAAACACGTCACTAATAGACAAATCACAAAAATAAAAACTATAAACTATCTACTTTTTTCTCAGTTCATTGCTATATATATACGTTCATATGTGTACGCAGCACTGTTTTGCTGCTTTCTTCTTGAATAATATAGTATTAATATGGCAAATTATGCAAGGAAGCAATCGTTTATAGCAACAGTCAAAAAAGTACGTCATCAGTACATCCCTCTAACAATTTGTGTAATCCTTAAATTTATTCAAACTACCCACTTCCACAACATCAGACAGAAGTTTGTTCTAACAGTCAATTCTCTCTGGCTGAAAGAAACTTTTCACATATCTGTGTTACAGCCATCTGTTTTTAAATTTAAATTTATTTCCTCTTGTATGTGTAAAAAGAGTAATAATGCCATAAATATTTAGTTTACTTAATCCATTTAAAGCCTTAAACACATCAATCAGATCACCTCACAGGTGCCTAGTTTCCAAGCACTGCATTTTGCAGAATGAAGTTTTTCACAATAAAAGTACCCTTTTTGTGTCCTTGACTAAACTTATTGCTCTCCTCAGCACCCATTCCAACAGGTCCACAGCCTTTCTAAAATGGGGCTTCCAGACCTGTGTGCAATACATAAGATGCGGCTTAACCATTGCCTTATACAGCAAGATGTGCACTTTCTTGTCCCTTGCTGGCAGAATTCCTGTATATAGTTGACAGAACCCAGTGAGGCATCCTGGCAGCCTGTCTACTCTTGCTCTGAGAACTTGATGTTGGACTGTCAATTGCACTGGTCTTTTTTGTTCCTCATCACTTTGAGCGTAGTTCTACCCAAATTGTACAGGGTTGTTAAAATTAAAGTATCCCTATGTAGAGGGCTCTAGAGTGAGTTCTAAGCTCGTACTGAAGAGAAATTTGGACAACAAGTACAATAAAGAATGCACTCGCCATTTAATGAAAAAAAAAAAAGTTACAAAATTTGTCATTATATGGTGCTGTGGAAATATAAATCACTTGAACAGCACTACAATTGTTCAATGTGTCCTCCATTTTGGTCAACAACAGTTTCCATTCGAAGAACAGCATTTTCAACAGCAGAACATAACATGTCAACTGGAATAGCCAGCACATGACGTTTAATGATGTCCTTCAGATCTGCCAGTTTGACATCCTTCCCAATACACCTGCATCTTCAAAAAACCCCACAACCAGAAGTCGCATGGGCTGAGGTCCAGTGATCGGGTTGGCCAACATGTCTGGAAACGTTTCCAGACATCTTGGCTGGAAAGTGTTGCCTTAGCAATCTTTGGACACAACAATGGATGTGGGTGGCGCACTATCTTGCATGAATATGGTATCCTGAAGGTACCCACGTTGTTTCAGCTCTGGTATTACGAAATTTGCCAACATTTTATAATATCGCTGTCCAGTGACGGAACAGGTGCGGGGGTCTAGTCTGTGTTACCTTTTCAAACAAATTATGGCCCAATCATGAATATGGATGTAAATCCACACTACACTGTCACTTTTGGGAAATGCAACGGGACCTCTTGGATAACTTGAGGGTTTTCTGTTGCCCAAAAGAAGCAGTTGTGCGTATTCACTTGTCCATTTAAGCAGAAGTGGGCTTCATCACTCCAAAGGACATTCCATAGCCAAGTGATATCCACTGTCATTCGCACCAGAAACTGAAGTGTGTATGTGAAATGAATATCTGCATCACCATGTTTTTACCTGCTGTAGCATGTGCATCTTATAAGAATAGTATTGCAACACCTGACGCATTACTAGCCTTACTGTGGAATACTGCGTGTCTACTTCACAAGAACCAGCTGGCACACTTGTGCTACCACATAGAGATTGACTTGATAAATCCATGATAGCCATAGCCACATGTTCAACACGAAAGGAATCCACTTGTTTTCAACCTCTACCTGGTGGAAAACCAAGATGTCCTGTTGCTTCAAATTTTGCAATCATTTTGCAGACAGCACAAACAGTCATAGGTCCACTCCTTATGCGCTTCTGACGCCGGGATTCTCTGATAGCCGCAGCTGCATTGTTGCTGTTCTGATAGTACAGCTTCACTAATAGCACCTTTTCCTGCAATGTTGTTGGCATTGCTGCTGTAGTGCAGGCAAACATCTACTGTATGATTTTGAAGAGACTGCTTTGCTTTTATACAGTACAGTAGAGCTGAGTAGTGGCGCTGTGGCAATAACTTGTTATTTGCATAATCATAACTAAGATAGTTATGCGCCATAAAGTGACAAATTTTGTAACTAATTTTTTTTCCCAATAAATAGCAAGCACATTCTTTATTGTACCTGTTGTCCAAATTTCTCTTCAGTACAACCCTTAGAACTCGCTCCAGAGCCCTCTACATAGGGATACTTTAATTTTAACAACCCTGTATATCATCATCCTCTGATGAACCCATCTTCATCATTTTTTTAGGTCTTGTTGAAATAGTATGCCTTGATTCCAGTAATTAACCACCCTACCAACATTAGTATTGTCTGCAAACTTAGATATTAAGCTTGATAAGCTTTCCGTAGCCGAGTGGTCAGGAGCGGGAGTGCAGTAGCACACGCTCTTTGAGTAGACTGGGGTTCAATCCCCTGACCGCTGAATACGGTCGATCTGCCAATCCGCACTGGACCAGTGTGGCAGATTATGGTCCGTTTCCCTCAGCATGAATTGTTGAGGAGGCTTCCATCCTGCAGTGGGTTGATAATGGCTGCACTTTACTTTACTTTTACTTTATGCTTTCATCAGTATCATTTATAAATATTGAAAACAGTAAGGGGACTAGCACTGAACCCCAAGGACACCACTAATAACATTAGTCCCAGAAGTACAGTGTTGCCAGTAACTTGCCCTAATGCCTGTTACATAATTACATATGTTCTAAATATCCTTATCTATTATTTAGTGGAATTCAAAATGAGTGGGCTGCATTTTGTACACATATTTAAAGTTTATTATATAAACCATTAGAAAGCATACTTGAAGTTTTCTGCTATCTTCATAATAAGCATAAAAAATATTTTTACAGGAGGTCCTTTCTAGGGTTATACAGGCATAATAAATAAGTTTTGTGTCATGATAAATTATCATAAAATAAGTAAAAATAAATATGTATATTTTATATATAGCTCTCTTACCACTTAAAATTTTTTTTTGAAGATCCTCATATATACACCACTATATTTTAAAGTTTAACCTTGAAATATATCAAACAAAATATATCATGGGTGTGCAGGTTTTTTAAGAATTTCTAAGCTATGCTTGTCTTCAAAAACATATTAAGGAGGCATGCTACAAAAAAAAGGTTGACTTTCACTGGTGTAACCAACCAACATTTTTGATTAAATCACCATTCCACAATAATAAAATATTTTAATTTTCCTTTGTAAATGAAAAATATCAGTAAATTCCTATGAAATATTCCTTGAATTAAAATTAGTGAAGTCTAATGTACAATTACCCCCCTTTAATTACTGTTTAATCTATGATATAATTAATAATTATTAAGTATTTACTATTTAGAGTTTTCAGAATTTTCTTTTGCCCAGTACAAAAATATACTGAATGTTATTAATGTTATTGTTCAAATAAAATATCCATTAATTTTCTTAAAGTTTTGGCAGTTATTTTTTCAAGGGCCTAGTTCATAAAAAAAAAAAAAAAAAAAACACTTTCTTAAAAAAAAGTAACATTTCATTTCATAACATTGATACAACCTATTAAAAAAGTATAAATAATTTACAGTACTAATGTAAAAATGAAGCTTGGAATATATATTGAATTATACAATCATAAGGTTGATTTTTAATTGACATTTTTTGTTTTTTAATTGAATATTTTTCATTTATTTTTCTTTAAGCCTACATGCTATTTTCTATATTTTTTGTGCATTTATGTTCAATATTCAGTAAATAGTATATTTCTTTGTAGATTTTGATCATTTCCTGTTTTGATAACTAGATTTTTATTGTGCTACACCTTCACAAAGTTTCCTGCTTATAATTAATTAATTATATTAGGAATTCAATCTCTCTCTCTCTCTCTCTCTGTGCATAAATAATTCAGAAAATTTATTAAACAGATTGGTTAAAATAATTTCGATGTCTTTAAAGGGACAGGTGTTTACTTTGGATCGTGGCTGATCCAAAGAACTATCGAAGAACCACCTGATTGCCCTAAGGAATTCTGGTGGCAGATCCTTAACACATTTGCTGCATCTGACATAAGCATTAATTAAATGAATGGGGCTACACAGTTTCTGTGCTGTAATGAATATAGTGAAGTAAAGGCAGATGAAATTAACTGCTTTAGTCTGTTGGCTCTGGGCTATTAGTAGCAATGCTTTTTTCTTCTTCTTTTTTTTTTTTAAAAGCTATTGAGGTTAGTTTATGTACATGGAATAAACTTTTTATAAAATTTTGAGTTTCATTCTGATTTACAACTCAGCCCAAAAGGAAGTGTTTGCTTTTTGCTAAGAATTCTAGACGTTTTTACCTTTCAACTATTATTCAGATTTTCAGAATGTTGAATATTTCACAATTTTGTTATTTCTCAGCATTCCAAAAATTGCAGCATATTGACCATCTTCAAATATAGGTAGTGGCAAATGTATTAACTGTTAAGTGAGCATGTCAAAAAAATGTCAACAGATACATTGGTTTACAAGGTTCAACTTTCAGTTTTTATGGAAAAATAATTGGAAATCATTTAAAATTCTGCAGTGTCATCCATTATTTTAACAATGTAAAGGATAAAAGATTTATATTTTTGTGAATTGCATTTAATTGCCAAATTAAATTAGTTTTTTTTTTTTAAATCCTTTTTTTTTTTTTTTTTTCCTGGTTGTTAAATTTCATAAACATGCCTGCTTGCTGAGTAATACTTTAAAACCATGGAACCTTCCTGTTAATATAATTTTCTAAGTTTATGTTATCTCTTCCTTTCTAATATGCACAAAATAGTGACATTAAAAATATCAAACATTATGTCACTCTGATATTAATGATGTAGTATTTGAATATGGCACGTATAATGTGTACAGAAAGGATTGGCTTAAGAGAAGAGTGGGGAAAGTAAGAAGCCCATAGATTCTTAAACAGTAACAACCAGTGGACATTAGTTTCTAGTGTAATTAATGTTTAATCAATCTGGTATACATAAACACCTAGAAAAAAAAAATAGAGTAGCAGCAGAGCCGGCCCATCCATTAGGCAAGCCTAGGGTGCAAAGGTCCTAGGGGCACATTCCGACAAAATGTAATTTTTTTTAGTGATTAAAAAATAATTAATTAAATTAAATAAGGTAATAATTATTTCTGAATAAAGAAATAACATTATCTAAATATTTTATCAAATATTAAGAATATATTTTTAAAAAAGATTGATTTACAACATAATATTATAGATGAATGGGTGGGAATAGGTAAGCTTGTTGGTAGGCAGGGTTATGGATAGATAGGCAGATGGAAGGTACAGAATACAACTGGGGCACAAATTTTAAGTCTTGCCTAGGGCACACACAAAACCCTTGCACTAGCTCTGAGTGGCAGGCAGTATGTTATGTGAGGCTTCCCATTCCAAAATTTTATCTTATTGATTTTTCAGGAAATGATAAAAAAAAATTTAATTAAATTTACTGCACGATTTTACTTATTCTTTTAAGTTAACTTATAAAATTATTGTCCCTAAGCTAAATTCTAATGGAGAAATAGAAATTCTCCATAAATTATGATAACTTTTAAATTTATCATAAATTATGGAAATTTATGCAAGATAAGGCAAATTATGAGCTGTCAGGTTATATTAGAAAAATTCTAATATAACCAATTAATCAATTTTGCTGCTTCAAATTATGAAGCAGCAAAATTGGTTAGTTTTGTGACTGATATATTTGACAAAATTGAAATTATCAAAAATTGTACATAATACAAATCTCATGAACTTATAAAAACAAAAAAAATAATAAATAAATAATAATAAAGTGGGTGATAAACAAATAAATTTATCCTTATTTGTATAAAAATACAAAAGATACTTTTTAGAGATCAAATGAAAAAAAAAAAAAAAAGAAAAAAGTACAATGCAGCACCATGAATTAAATCTACAAATTGCACACTGTAAACTCCTAATTTATGATAAAGAATCTGTCTTTCTTAATTGATTTCACCCTTTTCTGTCTTTTGGCATAAATCCAGTTTTTCACCATCTTTTTCTTTACAAAAAAATAAATAAAACTGTGTTAAAATTCTGATCTTTTTAAAATGTTCCAAATATCGGCTGTTGTGATAGCCTATGTTGCAAAATAGAAATGTGAGGTAATAGCATTGTTCTCTGTTATTGTGCAATCCTTTCATAGTACTTGTGTAGTGCAAAGCTAATTAACATGGTCTTTCAGTAAGATGCCAAAGAAATGCCAGATAAAATTTTAGAAGACATGCAAGATTTCCATGTATTGTAAATAATATACGTTTAGTATATATTACTATGTATATATATATTATTGTGCATATATATAAATATATATAGAAAGATAAACAGTAACAACCAGTGGAAATGAGTTTCCAGTGTAATTAATATATATATATATATATATATATATATAGTAGTAAGTAAATAATTAAATAGTGGAGAGTGATTGGATTTAACTGTTGAACTTACGGTATACACGAGAAGTGAACTAGATGAAATGAATAAGAAATGTAGTGATGTACAATAGGATAAAGTGACAAAATAAGATAGGGTAAGGTGAGTAAAATAATATGGAAGTAAAATAAAATAAAATTGAAGTGTTACTCATAATTTCAATGTCATTGTCAGAAGTCATCCACTGAAATTATGAGAAAGATGGCAATGCTCTTGCTTCTGTTTCTGACACATTCTGTATGTTCAAATATCCATAACACATTGAACATGTGTTATGGATGTTTGAACTTTGCGGTAAGAATAGTTTTTTCCCCCTCAAACTCTAACACCAGGCACTGCTAGTGTGTGCCACACACAAATATACACATGGATGGTATAGCTCAGCCATTTTTAGTACTGCAAGGTAATGGGTACAGTCCCTCCAGTTTACTCCTATTTTTTTCATTCTTATCATGACTGCATTTTTCTGGTTCTTTCTTGCTTCTGTAAGGTCATCCATGTTCTTTGTGCTCTACTTATAATTATTAGCATAACTTATTAGGCCCTATTCTTACTGCAAAATTCAAATGCCCATAACTTGTGGAAGCGAGTTATAGCATACAGAACATGTTGGAAACAGAAGAAAGAGCATTGCCATCTTTCTCATAATTTTGGTGGATGACCTTTGATGATGACATTGAAATTATGAGTAACACTGCAATGTGATCTCATTTTACTTCTATATTATTTTAGTCACCTTATCCTATCTTATTTTGTCACTTTATCCTATTGTACATCACTAATATATATATATATATATATATATATATATATATATAGTACATGCTGCTTATTGTGATCACAGATAATGTTATCATTTGTATAATGTTATCACTTTTTATGAAGTCCTGATCAGATATACGTAGAAGAAACAGTGTTTATTGTAATCAGCACTTCAATTTTTGTTATAATTTTTTTGCCTTATTGCAGTTTACGCATGTGCAGTGGAAGTGATTACATAACATCCTGATTTGTTCTTGAACTCCAACACATTGCATGTCTGGTTACAGTTACTACTTCCCCTGAGTGGTATTCATCATGTGGGCCATTTGTACAGTTTGTATGGTTGTTTTGTCAGTGTCATTGCTCCATCAAAGAAAATATTTCATCTATACTCCTACTAATCTGACTGCTTTACAGTAGAGCATTAACCATTTTATAATTCTGCTTCCAGCTTTTTATGTACAATTTCCACCCTTCATGAATAAAGAATTCATGCTTATTATTTATAGCAAGGACTTATAGTACTGTTGTTTTTGTCATTAATTTTTAGCTAAAGCTTATGATTTTTTACAGCATTCACCTCTTAATCCATGTGGTTCGAAGACATCGAATTTAAAGTGAAAGAAAAATGCAATTAAAAGATGCCCCAAGGAAAAAAGAAGTGCACCACTCTTTTCTCAGGTTATCATACATAATTAAAACTGTAAAGTGGACCAGGTTTTAAATTTGATGTTTTCAAACCATATGGATTACGAGGCGAGTACCATAAAAAGTATAAGCTCTAGCTAAAACTTAATAATGAACAATTCATGTTAAAGAATGCATCTGAACAGTAGCACCCTTGTTTCATCAGTTATTGTTATCAATCAGTTAATGTTATCAATTATGCTGTGCCCCTAAGTAATCAATAAGCACATACACTGTATATAGTATAGCATGTATGTGTGATTTTTCAGTTTAAAGCAGCAGGAAACATGATATAATCAGACATTTTCAAAAAAATAACCATAACAATAGCTTTCAATTCATAGAAAGAAATACAAAAATAAATTGCTTTTCATGTGATGATGCCGTATGTGCTGAATGTTTATTTGCATCTTTTGCCATAGAATGTACTCTTCCCTGAATCATGTTTCATCATGCAAACCTGTTGTTCAGAAATATGTTTCCTTATAGGAAAATAGCAATAATAATATTGTTGTGGAAGAACAAAAACAATAGGCATTGTTAATGAAATTGCACAGATAGTGAAGAAGAGGGGTAGTAATAGGTCTGAAAAATGAACCATTTTTGATTGCTGTAGGTGGCTGTTATTAAAATTATTCCAAGCTATATCCCATATTGGTGATTTTTCATTATATAAAAAAAAAATCGTCAAATCAAAAGCAGATTGCTCTCAGTACAAGCATTGGAAGGTAACTCTGCATGACAACATTTGACATTTTCTTTTGAATGACTTGAAAGGATACAAAATTCCTTTAAAAACTGTTTTTCCATTTTGGAAAGTCTGTTTATGCTTCAGACCAGGCACATTATCAATGTTGATAATGTGCCTGGTAGGCCTAAAAACTGAGTAGCAAGGGTATTAATAGAGGAGATTGAACACCTGATAGTAACAGGCCTTGTCACAATATTAATTTATGTGCTGAAAAGAGTGCTGAATGCCTTCCTGTGAAACTGGATGAATATTTGGTGATAATATACTACTCTCTAGAAAAAAGTGCTAAAAAGTGATACATTTAAATAGTTTTAACTGATGCATGCTACTGAAGTAAAAAAGATTTTGATGCATGTGTCTAAATGTTTATTGTGTTTGGTTAAATGTGTAACTAGACTGCTAACATAGTGGCAACATTTGATAAATCTGTTTAAAGAAGAAGTTGGAAGTAGAGAGAAAAGCAATATGAACACTTTATTCAGAGTTACCAAATTGATGAACTCAATTAAAAGAACTGATTTGCAGACTTCCAGTAAATGTAATCCTAAACAGACCAAACAAGCTGATAATTCTAGGCATGTTATTCTCACTCGTGCAGAAAGTCTGTTTATGCTTCTCTCTCTCTCTCTCTCTCTCTCTCTCTCTCTCTCATAAAGTAGTTTTCCAACAGTTTGAAAATCCAAACACAGCTTTTCAATCCAATGTTGTTGTTGTTGTTATTTGGTTTTTAGGAGCATTAGCAACTAAGGCCATATTGCTCCGGGATATGCGGTGGTCATTCCCTGACCTTTTCGCATCCTCCGTATTTGGTGGTGACGGGCTCGAACCCCGGTCTAATCAAGAAGCGTGTGCTACGCACTGCTGCTCCTTCCCACCAGGCTACGGAGGCGCCTTCAATCCAATGTACCTCAACGTCCAAATACTGAGGTCATTTATTCTATATATGTTGAAGAATGTTGTGTCCAGTTTATTTTAACAATAGTTTCAAATTTCCCACTTCCATTTTGGAAATAGATTACCAGAGAAGACTAAACCAGAAGGATGATTTTTACTTAGTCGTAGGCATTTGTACTGCCAAGAGTCTAAAACAAGAGGAGAAAATTTTGTTCTTTTGCTCAGTGAGGAAGTACTTTATTGCATGTGATTATGTGGTGCACAAGTCCCATTTAAAAATGATGTTTTTATATTGTATAATCTATTATGTAGCACAGAGCGAAACAGAAAATAAAATAAATAACAGATTTAATGTTAAATAGTAAAACAGAATATGTTAAATACAGGTAGTTCCCAACTTTACAAGTCAATTCATTCCTATCGTGTGCTCGTAAAGCGGGACTTTATTTCCCATATAAATAATGTTAAAAATAGGGGCTGCATTCTCAACAATGAAATTAGTTAGCTAATTAGTTTGTTTAAACAATGATTGATTTATCCAAAGAAATGAAAACGTAGCCTGTAAAATCAAGCAAATTATAATAATAAAGCAATTATTTATGACTTACAAATGTTAAAGAATGATTCTTCATCATCGACTAAATGCACACTCGTTGATCACTCATTATTGGCTCGGCACTCGTTGGTTTGTTGCACAAGGAGCCTTCTTCAAAAATGTTTCAAGAGGCGTTTGTTTCCAAGATAATCTTCTCTTTTTTTATAAATTTCAATAGCATCCATAAGCATTTTTTAACAGAACGCACAAATTGCAACTAACATGATTTGCACGGAGTAACAAGTTTACGAAGTTTAAAAAAAAAGGAACAAAGACAAGGTTCTGAAAATTTATTTATGTTTTTTGTATGATTCAGGATTTCACTAAAGGGGAAACACATTTCACTATAATAACGTAAAAACCACACAATTCCAGCTATTGGTATTTTGCAAATGCAATAACATGGAGTTTACTACCCGTTTATAATTGCTTGCACTAACAGAAAAGCCGAATAAACCGGAAAGTGGAAATTTTTTTTTTTATTGTTTTATGGTCGTGACCTCCAGAAATGTGTTTTAGAAAAATATCACAAAGGCGTTAAAAATTGATTCTTATAACAGAACATACGATAACAATGAAAGTTAGTGCATTTTAATGATTTGAATTGGTAACTACTGTAATATAATTTACACTATAAAAACGACCTTTCAGAGAGTTATATAGCGAAAATTAACTTCCGAGGTCATGGAATGAATTACCAAAAAACAATGTGTTATTATACTTTCATATACGATACTTTCACGATACGATGATGTCTCTGGAACGGATTAATATCATAAAGCGGGGATACACTGTATCGTATAGCTATGAGCGTAGTTTGAAATGCAGTATTTATAAATGTTTAACATTCATTTTTTGCAAGCAGTTTACTGTGCACGACTGGCACTACATGCTCTTAAGTTTTATGTTCCTGAACTTTCAGTTCAACTGATGAAGGTTACCATAATAACTGAAAGCTTTTTGTACTGTATGCATTTAACATATTTTTTGTGCCTCCGTAGCCAGGTGGGCAGGAGCAGCAGTGCGTAGCACACACTTCTTGATTAGACCGGGGTTCGAGCCCGTGCCCACCAAATACAGAGGATGCGGAAAGGTCAGGGAATTCCCACTGCATATCCCCGGAGCAATATGGCCTTAGTTGCTAATGCTCCTAAAAACAAAATAACAAACAAACAAACAATTTAACATATTCTGTTTTACTATTTAACATTTAACCTGTCATTTATTTTATTTTACTTTCGGTTTTGCTCTGTGCTATGTAATAGATTATGCAGAATGAATCCAGAGCAAACAGGCCTCTTTACCTATGATGTTCTTATAAATGCCAATGTAAGATATATTCCATCAATTAACAGTGTCATTTTCAAATCTGAAATTTTTTGTGGACAAGTTTTCAGTACTTGGTGTTGTTTAAAGATAGAAATAAATGAAGCAAAAGATATTTTGTAGCATCATTTCTTGTTTCAATGTGAGTATCTACTAGATGCTATCAAAAGAAGAATTGATGTACAGTGGTCCTTGTTTTTGGAACTGACAAAGGATACAAGGAAACTTGAAATTTAACAAATTATCTCAAGCCATGTGTCGCATTTTAATAATTCTTTTTAGCAATTCTGAGCTGTGAGAGAATATTCAGCCAGATTAGAAAAACAAAAAACTAGTTCATATCTTCTATTTCTGGTGAGCATTTTGGAAATGCTCTTGACAGCCAAGTCAGCAGCATTTCGAAACATAACAATGACCATTAACAGGGTCATTGTTATGAAGAAAACATTGACTCAACATTTCTGAATAGGGCATAGTCTGCAACATTATTTTCCTTCTTGATGCAAAGAAAATCAGTTGATGTCTCTTAGAATAGCCAAACCTTTGTTTAGTGTTAAATGGAAAGGGATGAACCACAGTGTTCTACTGGAGTGAATTGCATAACTATGGATGTTCCAGTCCAAGTTACTGACATGTTTTGCATCTACATTCACACACGAGGAAGAATTTAGAGATAGGATACCAGAAATCTTACAAATACTGATTTAGAGCTAAATGATTTTATGATAACCAAAAGGAAGCTGGAAGAGATATTCTTGCAGCTAAAGTGAACAAGATTTCTGGGGCTAATGGAATCTATCCAATTATATTAGCATTAGCATTGGCATATGATGCAAGAAAGAAAGCTTTATACAGCATCAGCCAAAAAAAAAAATCCCATTTCACACATCCATTTGCTCTAAAAGTTTGTCCAGTTCTTCCTTGAATTTATTTAATCTATCAACTTCCACTGTGACAGATGGAAGTTTGTTCCAGCACTGAACTACCCACTGGCTAAAGGCAAATTTCCGCACATCTACTCTACAACTGTCTTTCCTCAGTTTGAATTTATGCCCCCTCAGGTTCGTAATCTGAACAAGCGAAAGAATCCCATCAGAATTCAGTGTCCTCAACCCATTCAAGACCTTATACACCTCAATCAGATCACCTCGCAGGTGCCTAGTCTCCAGCCACTGCAATTTGCAGAACTTTAGCCTTTCTTGGTAAGAAGACCCCTTCGTTCCCCTCACCAATCCTGTTGCCCTGCTCTGTACTCATTCTAGCAACTCTACTTCCTTCCTAAAATGAGGCCTCCAGACCTGTATGCAGTACTCAAAGCGTTGCCTGACCATTGTCTTATACAAAGGAATAATCATTTCCTTATCCCTACTAGCAAAATTCCTGTATATCATTGACAAGATTCCATGACCTGCTCTGGCAGCCCGTCTCCATTGCTCAGAAAACTTCATATCTGCCTGCACAATTACCCCTAGGCTTTTTCAATCTTTACAACCCTGAGTGTAGTACCATACAGTTGGTACATTTCTCTGTGGTTACTGTTACCAATATGCAGTACTTTGCATTTGTCAATGTTAAACTTTAGTTGCCACTTCTCAGCATATCCGCCCAACTTTTCTAGATCTTGTTGCAGTAGCATACTGTCTTTACTATCATAAACAACCCTGCCAAGCTTTGTATCATCTGCAAACTTTGACATTAAGCATGATATACCTTCATCAGTATCATTGATAAATATACAAAACAAAAATGGGCCTAACACTGAACTCTTCGGGACTCCACTATTACTATTAGTTCACGAAGAGCAGTGTCTATTGATTACCATTCTCTGTCTTCTCTCACTGAAATACCTTTTTATCCATTGTAGAGACTTGCCCTTAATGCCATATCTTTCTAATTTATATAGTAGTCTTCCATGTGCAACAGCATCAAAAGCTTTCCTGAAATCCACGTATATGATATCAAAATTATTTTTTGCATCCAGTTCCTTTGTGATCACACAATAATATCCAATTAAATTGGTCAGGCAAGACGTCTCCTTAACAATTATTACTGTGGTCTTGTCTAGATGACCCTGCAATGCTTCTTTAACCAGTAACTCCATTATTTTCCCCGGTACAGAAGTTAAACTAACAGGTCTGTAATTACTCGTGTTACCCTTTGATCCCCCTTTGTGAATTGGGGATACATTTGCACATGTCCAGTTCATTGGCACCTCCCCTGGGTACAAGGATGCTCTCATAATTACGGCTAAGTTTCCTTATTTCCTTTGCCGCCTCCTTTATTATAACTGGATAGATTCCATCCACCCCAGGTGCCTTTCTTATGTTTAACTTCAACAATTTCTCTTCTTTTGCTCTCAGTTATTACAAAATCATTAAGAGTTTAATAAGCTTCTGTCCTCCACTTCCCTACAGAATTCCTTGTGAATGTAGATACAAAATATTAACCAGTGTTCTTGACCCAATTTGTTAAAAAAATGGTTGCACTTCACCTGATAGGTGTCCAACTGTCTTTTTTGAATGTTGTTTGAAATATATATTTCACCTTTTAGTAATGGATTGCATTAATTACAGGAATACCTCCCATAGCACGGTTAATTCGTGCCAAAAAAATACCGCGCTGATCGAGGTATTATTAGTATGTATTTTAATGTAATGCAGGATCCGACAATTTGAATATATGGGTCGAGTTGCGAAAATATATAGGTGTTTACTTTAAATTGATGCACACGAAGTTTTTGCAAAAAAAGAAATTAAAATGATAAAAATGAAAAATATTAGTAAGCTAGAGTGGTTACTAATGTATGAATGCTAACATATAATGGGAGTTGCGACAACAGTCAGCGTGGCCTTAAATCCATAACGCATTGGCCTATGTGCTGGCATTATAATACATACATACATATCAAATGTATTGGTGTGTAACACAGTTAATTTTTTTTCAATTTGTAAACCGCACTATAGCAAAACCGGCGCTATGCGAGGTATTTCTGTATTATTTAAAATTTTTTATGTATTTAATTAGATTGTATGAATCAGAGCTGTAATACTCAATATGTTCTACGTTGATAACAATATTAGTAAATTAATAAGAGGAGTTTACCTCAATATAGTACGTAGAACACTTCCGTATGATATCCTCTAGAAATTAAAACGGAAAAAAACGAAAAAATCAACAATCTACCGGTACATTAAAGTAAAATATAAATAATTAAATAATCAATTTAACACAATTCAAAATCAATTTAAAACAATTAAAATTCAAATTAATGCAATTCAAAGAATCTAACGAAAATATTCAAAACGATTTTCGTTTTGAATATTTTCATTATATAGTGCTGGCTAGTATTATAGAGTAAAAGTAGGGTGGATGAGAATGGAACAGCATATAATCCATAGGAAAAATAGTATCAATACTATCACTCATGTCCATTTTTGAGCTTATAAAACTGTTAAGTGCACAAATTTCAAAAATTATGCATGCATTTCTGCTTTTATATTATCTATGTGAAAAAAAAAAATAAATAAATTAGCATTAGCACATGATGCAAGAAAGCAAGCTTATATAGCATCAGTCAAAAAAAAAAAAAAAAAAATCACACACAGATCCTTCTCATTTCACCCATTCACTCGCTCCAAATGTTTGTCTAGTTCATCAGCTTCTACAATAACAGATGGAAGTTTGTTCCAGCAGTCAACCACCTGCTGGCTAAAGGCAAACTTCCGCACATGTATACTACAACTGTCTTCCTCAATTTGAATTTATGCCCTCTTAGGCAATTATTCTGAGCAAGAGGAAGAATGCCATCAGCATTGAGCATGCTCAAACCATTCAAGGCTTTATATGCCTCAATCAGATCACTTCGCAGGTGCCTACTCTCCAGACACTGTAATTTCCAAGATTTTAAGCCTTTCTTCGTAAGAGCAACCCTTTGTTCCATTCACTAATCTTGTTGCCCTTCTCTGTACTCATTCCAACAGCTCTTCACCCTTCTTAAAATGAGGCCTCCAGACCTGTATACAGTACTCAAGGTGTGGCCTGACCATTGCCTTATACAAGGGGATAATATAAATAAATAAAATATATCTACAGGGTGTTCACAAACTTCCCTTACCAAACTAAAATATTATTGTGAAAAGGGTACATAATAAAAACCTGAAACCACTTCTAGGTGATAGAGGATACTTCAAGTTTTTATTCACCAACAGGAAATGTTCCTGCGTTTTGGAATGCCAGCATGACAGTCTGAAGGTAACTTTCAACTATGAGATGTCACCAAGGGAAAGTCCTCTTCTTTTTAGAATCTACCAACATGGGCATTGTATATTTGGATATGTTACAGAATTTCCTTATGACCCAACTGCAGGATGATAATGGTGGAACTTAATTTTCCGATAAGACAGGCTCCTCCACATTACCACTAGGTTCATGCATAGCCAAACACTAATTTTATGTCTTACAAGATCTGTTGATCTTACTCCTTTAGATTTCATTCTTTGGGGGGATTCAGGTGTATGTTCCACTTGGGTCAGAAACCAGTATGGAATTTAAACAACTCCTTTGCAGAGCAATCAGCCACATCAACAGAGACAGGTTGTGTTGAATGTTGGAGGAATTGGATTATAGGTAAAATATCTGCAGAGTAACTAAAGGTGTGTCCACATTGAACACCCCTAACTAAAACTTAAAGATGTTCTCTATCAACTGGACCCATATGGATAGACCATATTCACACAATAACATTTTAGTTTTGTAAAGGAGGTTTTTGGACACCCTGTAAATATTAAAAATCTTTATTGCAAAGCAATAACATCACGCTTCACAGCCAGTGGCCATATATTAGAGTTAGAATAGTTAAACCGTAGCAGAACCACTGCTACAGTTACATTATACCTGTCAGGTAATAATGAGAGCATCCTCAGATTCAGAGGAGGTCTCTAGATTGGAGACGTGCAAATATTTCTCCTACTTGTAAGGTTAGCCAAAAGGATAAAGTGGATAGCTATAAAGGAGTAAACTGCTAAAGAAATAATGCAAGAACATATCGACTGGAATCACAGCATGTATTTTTTAATGACAGATTATGGCTGACCAATCAGATTAGCTAACTATAAGGTCATCACAAAAGAACTGGATGCAAAGAAAAGGATACCAATTGCTGTATATACATTAGTGTGATGGGGCATTAGTGTTAAATTACTACTCTATATAAAGGGATGGTTAAGTTGTAGGAGACAGTAGTTATATATAGCCACTATGCTTCACAGACTTCTGTGACAAGTATGGTACCACAGTGGGTTAGTGTTAGGCCCCCATTCTGCTTCTGACATTTATTGATATTGATGTAGGTATTTCAAGTTTGATGTCCAAGTATCAATCTATGAAAATTATGGATAGCAGTAATTTCAGAATAACATACCATTTGGATAGGACGAAACTCAATGTAGGAAGTAAGAAAAAAGATCCGGGGGTAATTGTGCACTCTAACATGAAGGAGACTCGGCAGTACAGAACTGCTGAGTCTCCTATCAATGATGCATGATCAAGAAATAAGCAATTGCAACACTTTATACACTGTGATAGCTATTTTAATAAATAAGTATTATGTTGCAGACCCCATTGTTCTGTGTTCGTATGTACAGTGAGTGAAAACAAGGATTAACTTGGACAAACAGCCTCACTGTCTCATGGAGGGCTTCAATTCCAAGCTGTCCCCTACTCCATAGTGTCTTAGGCCTGCAGTTTTTCTGTGGATGCTTCATCAAACATTTGAGGCATCAGCCTCACAAATATTAAATCGTTTTTAACACTGAGAAAGTGTACTTATTTTTGACCAGTTATACTTAAGTAGAATATCTAAATTTATCCCCATATTTCCATAATTATATTTACTTCAAACAATGTACTGTATTTGCCAAGTCAACAGTAGAGCTTCTGTTTAATATTGTTGACTGTTGAGTGGCCAGTAACCTGGCAGAAGAGCCTTGTAAATAACGTCCTATGTTAACTATTAATCAACGATTAAAAATCTGAAATTTTTTCTACCTTCCTAAATATAGTCAAACTTTTACTGTAATAGTTTCGGAAATGATTCTTTGTATGGTTTTCATATGGAAATTGTACACCAGAACCTGTTAGGTTACTGCCACCCTCTATGCAACTATTTGACTTTTAGCTTGATAATGATAAGCACCCAACACTGTGGTTGTTTAAAGTTTTGGGTTCCTTGTTTTTCTTCTTCCACTAGTTTAATAAACATCTATACTCTTATCCTGATTGTTTTTGATTTATTTGTTTTCACAGTGCAAAGACAATTACCAGTACAGTAGAGCATCAATAATTCAAAACGTCAATAATTCGAAAAAGCCAGAAGTTATTTTTTTTTTTATGGTGGTGCCATAAAATAATTACAGTAAGCACCAGTTATTGTGATCATGTTTACAAATTGAATTTTGATTCTATTAAACAACAATTCTAATAAGCGAAAATCAGAGAAATATCCATAGGCTATAAAAATGAAGATATAAAGCACCAATTTATACTTTTATTACCTTACCAATTAATGAAATTAAATGATACATGAAAATCAACAAACAAACTGAATGATGACTCGACAAATGATTAACAAACTGAATGCTGTCCAACTCAACTGCTCTTGCTGAAAAAAGTGAGAGATCTGGCAATAAAGAAACGGAGTACAAAAATGGTGCAGCAAAAAATAAGTAATTATTTTTGTTAAAGGCCTATACGTATGTGTTATTGTAGCTGAAAATTCCATTTGTTTTGTTACCTATGAATAAAAATATGTAAGTACAACTTAGTGTTTTTTTTTTTTTCTAAACTTACTAAACCTTTTTTTTTTTTTTTTTTTTTTTTTTTAGTTTCCAGAATAGTATTTTGATAAGTTTGAAAATCCGAACAAATCAGAAGTCTGAACTACCTCTGGTCCCAGTTAGTTCAGATTATTGACACTCTACTGTATTTGCAAAACCCAGTATTTTCTCCAGATCGCTACACTGCTGGAAGCAAAATACATAAGTGTCAAATTTTGCATGCTGTGTAGCATACCAAATTGGAACTAAACATAAAAAAAGAAGTAACCAATAATATCAAATATATATTTTTTTAATTTTTTTAATAATAATTTTATATATAATAAGCAGAAATATATGCAGATGTGCATATTTGAAATTTCATGCATTAAACAGTCCATTTTATACTTGTAAATGGAAGAGAATAAGAGATTGATGTTTCTGTTTTATGTCTAAAATGTTTTTTGCAGGATTCAGCAGAATTAATATATATATATATATATATATATATATATATTTTTTTTTTTTGAAAATGAAAACACATAGCCATGTTTTAAAATTAATTTTTTATTAAAACTTAAAAAGTACATACAACAGTACTGTATAATCCATTTAAAAAAGGTGAAATATTGGCACTATTTAAACAGAATTTTAAAAAATCCAAAACAATTTCAAAATTTAGAGAAAGTTGGCACCTGTCAGTATATTAGAGTGGCATTATTAATTCTTTTTCAAATGATGAATAATCATGTAGCACACCCTCTTCAAGTTAATTAGAAAGTGGATAAATCAATGAATAAAATGCAGCAATTTCTTGGACTTGCCAACCACCATTTTTTACATTTTGGTCACCACTACAACCATTGCCAGATTAATAAATGTAATTGAGCAGTGTATCTGCTTTATGTAAATACATTGTGCAATGCATAATTACAGAATTAACAAACAAAGGAACAAAACATAATCTGATGTATGCTTTAATTTTCCTGATGTTGTGTATTTCAGTATGTATTGATTTAAACGTAAATTTAAAATGAGGATGAATAATTTGAAAAAGAATTAATAATGCTACGCTAAAATATTACATGATAGATTAAACAATTTTCACTGAAATGTTGCAATTAAATTGAAAATACCTCAATCCCAATACTTAAAAAATTTGGCAACATTTTGGGAATTCAATATTTCCTGTCATCAGGCCTGTTGGAGCAGCTTCTGAACTGAATTCGTAAGGAAGTAATGAACTCATACGAGTTCATTCCAGCAGCCATTCTTACAGACATGGCGATTGGAAATTGTATCCTGAAATTTTGCTAAATTTCTTTAAGCTCTTTTTAATTTAATTGCAGTATTTCAATAAAAACAACTTAATCTATCGTGATATATTAGAGTGGCATTATTAATTCTTTCTCAAATGATGAATAATCATGTAGCACACCCTCTTCAAGTTAATTAGAAAGTGGATAAATCAGTGAATAAAATGCAGCAATTTCTTGGACTTATTTTCTTTCACTGTGGCATATTTTCCATTTACCTGAAATTTAATGAAACTGAACTCCAAGCAATAGTAACCATATTTCTTTATTTATGAATAAAAT
Source organism: Mastigoproctus giganteus (assembly GCF_048544385.1). NCBI lineage: Eukaryota > Metazoa > Arthropoda > Arachnida > Uropygi > Thelyphonidae > Mastigoproctus > Mastigoproctus giganteus. The sequence continues at coordinate 155,910,964 of NC_143583.1, forward strand.
TTTTTAAATTGCAAATATCAGTCGCACGTGCAGATATATCTGATAATTAAAACCAAAGAAATATACTGTTTACAATTTTAATTGATTTGTTTCTTTCTTTTATTTCTTTTTATTTATTTATTTATTTATTATTATTATTTTTTTTTTTCATGAGTTGATATATGAATGCATTCCATATAATGAATTGAAGCTTTGTGTGTGTGTGTGTATATATATAGATATGTATGTATACTGGGTTGTGTCATTTGAATAATTTTGTTAGAACTTACTTTCATTACTATAGAAACAGTGCAAAAAATATTCATATTCTTTTAATGACTTTTGTCAGGGGGGAAAAAAGTCTCTATCTTCAGAATGCATATTATATTGTACAGAACATGTTGTCTTTAGGCAGGGATAAGTAACTGGCAGCCATCAAGCTGAATCAGACCTGCTGAATGGATTTAATCATCTTGGCAGTCTCTTCAACTAAATGAAGTTAAACAGGAATGAGAGAAAAAAAAAAAGACTTCAATTTCTTGTAAGAAGAGGAATGTTTGTTAATGAATTTAGACTATTTCAACAGAAATTAACTGGCCATTTTAAATAATCAAATATTATTTTTGAAACTGCATTATATATTTAAAGAGCAAAAGTTAATATAAATTAATGCTTGTATAATGAAATTTTATATGTCCGTGGTTTAAAAAAATGTGCAGGCTAAAACTGCCTCTGATGAGATAAACTAAATTGTATATTTCAAAGATGGAATAGCTGAAATTGAATGGAGAGAAGATTTTCAAGAGAAAATAACCTGTCTGCATTTGTAAGCCAGAGAGTACAGCCTACCCACTGGTTTGGACATATTTAATGATTATTGAAAAACTGGAAATCAGTTTCATGTAGGGACTGTGTTTTTGGGAAGAGCAGAAAGAAAAGAATTATGGGATAGCTGAGAAATGGATGTACTGATTAATTGCGTCTTTCAATAAAAAGTTAAAATTTTTTTAATTTTTACATTAGGTAAATAGCTTGAATTGGCACGGATAAATTTATTTTGTTGTAAGATTTTTTTCCCCAAAATTTCTCAAGATTGTTGAATTTATTTGAATATTAAGCATGATTTGCTGTTGATATTTATTTAATTCAGAATATTGAATGACACAATCTGTATACATATTAATCTTGGTGATTTATAAAGATTTTAATTTAAAATCACTTGTAAGTCATCTTACAGAATGAAATTAGAATTACCACTGAGTTGCTGATTATTTTAAAGATGACTGAATTAAGATAAAGTTCAGTCCATTTAGCATATGATAATTTAGTTATGGACATACATATTGTAATATGTTATTAGAGAAAATTTTCATTGATTCAATGCAGAGTTGAGGAATACTGGAGCGGAGGAGAGGTTATTCACAAGTAAGTGTCAATCACTCTATTATCATCTGGAAAAACGCGTTATTTAAAATTTTCTTAATAAATAATTTAGGCATATGAAAGTTATTTTATGAACTTGTGTATATACTGCTTCACTGAACTATTGGGAACTTTTGATATGCAGGAGTGAATTAAATTCTCCTGCCAAACTTTAGGATATTATTGAAGGAGCCAGTAACAAAGAAAAAATGTTCCATGCAGTTTTAGAGTAATACTTCAAGATACAGAAAATTTATGTAACTAACATATTGTTAGTGCAAAAGTATCATTTTATATGTACAATCAGTTCTGCTATAACACTGTACATATGTTCCTAAAAATCTCCACATTATGGTATTTCGCACATTAAAAACAACAGGGCTTATAAGAAAAATAGGGATAGGTGAAGAGCACTCAAAAAAAATGTTCAGTCTGGTAAGTAAAACACTTAAAAAAGTTAGAAACCCAATAAAATTGCTAACACACTTTTAAGCATCTTAAATTTCTAACAAACAAATAAATAAATATTACAGTAAATATAGCACTCTATCATGACAGGATACCTTGTATTGGTTGGAGACTGTATGCTTACATACATAGCTTAATTAATGCTGTAATATATGCATACTACAAAGGATCCAAAGAAATAGGTAACTTCATAATGATATACTCCGGCGTACCAAGTGAAATGTGGGCATCATCGGGAGTTGCTGTTATAATAAAGAAAGAATGGGAAAGCAAAATAATAGACTACTTTTGGATATCACCCAGAATATTGAAATTAAGACTAAAAATTCTATCTTATACAATAACAATCATTGGCCTCTACGCACCAGTAGAAGGCAACATTGATGAAACCACAGAATTTTATGACGAATTTCAACAGATCATAGACCAAACTAACAAAAACGAGTATCTCATACTAGCAGGAGATTTTAATGCAAGGGTTGGTGCTCAATCAGTAGACAAATGTATAGGATCAGAAGGCGAACCCATGGTCAACAATAATGGAAGATGCCTGATAGACTTCTGCATTTTTAATAAACTTAAAATTACGAATACTTTTTTCGGAAACAAGAATATCCATAAATTCACATGGGAAGCAAGAAACACAAAGTCTATAATAGATTATATTATTATTAATGAAAATTTAAATGACAAAATTAGAGACACTAGAGTATTCAGAGGCAGTGAAATTGACAGTGATCACTACCTAGTAGAAAGCACTTTCAAAATAAAAAGAAATTATCTTATTAAAAAGAAGAAAATACCAATAAAAACTACTAAGAAATTAAAAATACATTTGTTGGAAGACGAAAGCACTAAATTCCTGTATGAAAGTTGATTGAAAGATAAACTCAAATCAGATGAAAGTGATAATGTTGAGGAAATCTGGTCAAACATGAAAAAATCAATTCTGGGACTGCTGAAGAAAGTCTTGGATATAAACCTATAAAAAATAAAAACTGGCTAAGAACTTGGAATGAAGAATTGAAACAAACAATCAATGAGAAAAAAAAAAAAAAAAAAGACCTATAAACTGTTCCTACAAACTAAAGATCTACATCTACACATTCTACATCTACACATAAAATATAAAAAGCTTAGAGCAGAAGTCAGAAAACTAACCAGAAGAATCCGACGAGATGACTGGGATAAATTTGTTAAATCTTTAGAACGTGATATCACGGGCCCACAGAGAAGAGGTTTTAAAATTTTTAAGAAATTACAACTAGACACAAATGATCAAATAAAAACCAACTCCATCTCCCAAGCAGAATGGAAGCAACACTATTCCAAACTATGGTATAACCCAGGCACTAGGGAAGTGGAAGTTGAATCCATGATAACCAAAGATGAAGAAAATATAACAGTGGAAGAACTAGAGTTACTATTACAAAAATCAAAAAACCGAAAAAGCCCAGGCATAGACAATTTGAATGTAGAACTATTTAAATATGGAGGCACCTTACTAAAAAAACGCACTACCAAAATTATTTAACATCATATGGCATAAGCAACAGATACCCAAAGATTGGGAAACAGGAATAGTAATCAATTTACACAAAAAAAGGCTCCAGAAATAACCCTAACAATTACAGAGGGATAACACTGCTGTCAACTGCTGCAAAGCTATACTCTAATATACTAAAGAATAAACTTAATAAACACAGTGAACAATTCTTAGAAGAAGAACAATGTGGGTTCAGAAAAGGGAGAAGCACAATAGATGCCATTTTCTCGCTACAACAAATTTTGGAGAAAAGGAGAGAATTCAATCTACCAACATTTCTGCTCTTTATTGATTATGAAAAAGCATATGACAATGTATACCAGGAAAAACTTTGGCAGATTCTACTTGAAGAAAATATCCAAACCCAACTCCGGAAAGTGATCCAAAGCCTATATAAAAATTCAAAAGTCTGTATAAAATATTCTAATGACCAACTATCAGACCCAATTAACACCAATAAAGGAGTGAAACAAGGATGTGGACTATCACCAAATTTATTTAATATCTACATCAATAAAATTCTTAAAGAATGGAAACAAACAATTAACAACGGAATACAGTTGAACAACAGGAATAAAATCCAAACTATATTATATACTGATGATCAGGTTATAATTGCAAAATCCGAAGATGAACTACAGATAGCAGCAAATGAACTTAATAAAATAGGTAAAAAGTATGAGGTGAAAATCTCCACCTCAAAAACAAAATCAATGGGATTATGTGGAAAGAACATACAAAGAGTCAAAATTGTTATTGATGATAAAATAATAGAACAAATATCTGACTTCACCTATTTGGGAAATCTAATATCAAATGAAGGGAAAGACATCCACACTAAACTACAAAAATATAATAAAATGAATGGAACGAGTAAATGCCACTTCGGAAAACAAATGACAACCGAAATAAAATTACGACTGCACAACATCACTTCAAAACCAGCCCTCTTCTACAGCTGTGAGACTTAGGTCATAAATAAGAAAGATGCACACAAACTAGAAGCAGCACAAATGAAATTTTTAAGACCATTATTAGGCGTTACAAGACTAGACCACCAAAGAAATATGGATATCCGCGAGAAATTAAAAGTAGATAACATTGTAAATGACATAAAACGGTATCAGGAAAAATGGATCAGCCACATAGAAAGAATGAACCCAGACCGGATCCCAAAATTAGCCTTTAACTACAAACCTACAGGCAAGAGAGATGTGCGTCGACCAAGACAACGATGGTGAGATCAAAACCACCTCCAAGAGCTACAACGGAACAGGTCTTAAAAGACCTAAGCCAGACCAAGTTCATGATGATGATGATGATGATATATGCATACTAATTGATATTTCTGTTCACTGACATTTTTTTTTTTTCTTGATTGTAAAATTTAAAACAGTAAAAAAGATAAGCAATCAATAACGACAAACATGGCACACACAATTTGCACATGTGACATACGGAGTAACGAGTTTACGAAGCTTAAAAAATAGGAATGAAGAGAAGATTCTGAAAATTTATTTATGTGTTTTATATGATTTCAGTGAAGGGGAAACACATTTCACCATAATAATGTAAAAACCCACACAATTACAGTTATCAGTATTATCTTAAATGCAATAAGATCAAGTTTACTGCCCATTTATAATTACATTGCACTAACAGAAAAGCCCAGTAAACAGGGGAACTGCAAATTGTTTTTATCGCACTATCCCGCCTCATGAAATTTCTGTTCAAACAGAAATATGTGAGCTTCTGAAAACATGAGTAGGCTTACAATATCACCCGTTATCTTGTGAATACAGTGAATGACAATGGTGTGTCTCTGACCAATACAGCTACAGTAAATGGGAAATATAGCTGTCACACATTTGATGTTTGACATTTTTTAAGCTTTGTAAACTTGTATGTATTGCTGTGCAGGTCCCTACGTTCAGCTTGGTGCTGGGTTTTGCATTCACCTGGTGTTACTCGTAGATGAAATCGCACAGGAGCGATTTCGTCTCAATAATGCGAAAATCGCGTTATAGTCGCATGTTTCCTAATATATAAGTCGTGTTGGAGCAAATTCACGTTGCAGAAATGCACATTATAGCAGAACTGACTGTACTTATATAGAAATCAAACAAAACTTGCATAAAAGAATCATTATAGTAATATCTCATATGAATTCCTTCACACTGAATTGTCCTACTCATGCAGTTGAAATAAATTAGCATACGCACAGAAGGAGAAGTATATTGCTGTTTATTCTCAGTTGAGTGCCACTGCCTAGCTGGCACTTTTGAAAATTGCTTTCTCCTCATTGACAATCAGGTAGACGCCCTGAGCGTAAGAGTTCTCAACTCACTTGTGATGATTGATGTGAGAGCAGCGCCATGTAACTTGACTGTTATACCTGCTAGCAAGATTCCTGTGAATCATTGACAAAACCCCATAAACTGTTCTGGCAGCCCATGTGCACTGCTCAGATAACTTCTTTTGTGATTGTACAATTACCCCCAGGTCCATTTAATTATCTACTACCCTGGGTGTAGTACCACACAGCTGGTGCATTACCAGAGATATATTGAATCTCCAGTGTCAAGACTGCACCAGCGAAGCTGTAACAAAAAACAAAGGACTTTAGTTATGGGAGTTAACAGTTTTAACTCTTTATTTTCTTACTACAGTTTTAGATCTCAAGGAAGAGATCAAAACATATGGTTTTTTTTAAGTATCTAATTGTAACTATTTATGTTTCACAAATTTAATTACTTGTAGTAAATTTCCTCTTATGTTTCTAGTAAAAAGTTATAATTCAATGCAGTTTTAGAGAAATCTTCAAGCAAAATATATACAACCAGTGTACTATTAATGCTGAATATCATTTTATATGTAGCTATATAGTGAAAGGAAACAAAGTTTGAATAAAAGAGATCATTGTCCAGCATCTGTTGTGAATCACCTCACAAAGAATTGACTAACTCGTGCACTTTGAATAAGTAGCAATTCACTAGAAGGAGAAGTACAATGTATAATGATGCCTAAAGGCCGCCGTAGCCTAGTGGTCAGGTGCACCGGTGCATAAGTACATGTGCCTTGAGTGACCGGGGTTCAAGCCAGTGACTGCTGAATATGGTGCTGTTTCTTGTATTATGTGTATCTTGTAAACTCCTCTGACCGTTTGGTTGTCCTGGAGTATAAACAGAAAATTTATTTAGAAAAATTTGTAATGATGCCCATTACATAAACTTTGTTTTCACTATATAGCTGTGTACAGAATGATTTTTTAGCACTAACAATATATATATATATATATATATATATATATATATATATATATATATATCTCATGTTGTCTTTTGGCATTTTTCATGTTGTGCAATTAAGTCACAGCCAGGTTGTCTCTTATACTCAGGGTCATTGCTCATCCGAGAATAAATAGCAGTATACTTCTCATTCTGGGAAAATGACTGAGTAGGGCAACTCTTTGTAAAGAAAATGTTTATTTGTTATTTGGTTTTTAGGAGCATTACCAACTAAGGCCATATTGCTCCGGGGATATGCGGTGGTAGTTCCCTGACCTTTCCGCATTCTCCATATTTGGTGGGCACGGGCTTGAACCCCGGTCTAATCAAAAATCTACGCACTGCTGCTCCTGCCCGCGTGGCTATGGAGGCACCGAAAAGAAAATACAATATGAGATGTATAATAATGCTTTAGAACTAACAGTACATTAGTTGTCAAAAAAAAAATTTATTTATGAACATGGGTTTGTAAACACCATTTTACTGACTTAAAGCATCTTGAAATTTTACTACTCAAATAAGAAGCACTTAGTAACCTTTTACTTTTTTATTTATTTATTACATTTCTTTATTAATTTCTTTCCCTCCTTTTTGTAATACAAAAGAATTCACAAATGTTCTTACAATTGTTCTTCTTCTTCTAGGCTGAAGAAGAACAGTGTAAGAACACTGTTCTCCTTCAGCCTAGATACATGCCTTATATTGAAGAGCATGCTATAGACAGTACACTCTGTGAATAAAGCAGGTGGTAACCTGTTTTGAATCAACATCTCAGTCCCGTATTCCACATGGCCCCAGAATTAAAAATCTAATGGATTTAGGTCAGCAGAATAGGGAAGCCATGTAAATAACACTAAACAACAAATTTTGGATCATATCGTGTTAAGGGCGTGAAAGTAAGTTAACTTTATAGATTTATTGCTAAATGACAGATTGGCTCTTGTTTTTGAAAAAAGTAGATTTTTATTTTTATACAAGGTATTTTTTATTTATATGGCAGTAAGATGTAGCCACAAACATACCTGTAACAAACATGGGAACTTTTCGCCTTTCGCTTGTATTGAGCTTCGGGAGCATCCCCTTTTCACTATCCAACAATAATCAGCTAACATGGCGACACTCCATTTGCTTTTGTATCTTTGTTCCATTGCTGCGATGTCTTGACGGAAGCGCTCACTATGTTCGTTGCTGTTGGCACCACAGTTTGGTAGGAAGAAATCCAGGTGTGAGTGCAAGAAATGTATCTTCAATGACATGTTGCACTCCAGTTTTTCAAAAGAAGTAATGAGATCTTCCACAAGCTGCCTGTAGTTGCCAGCTTTAACATTTCCTAGAAAACCAGTCAAAACATTTCGAAAGGCTTTCCATGCTGATTTCTTGCTATCACTAAAGACACATTCGAACTGTTCATCTTTAAAAAGTTGCTTTATCTGTGGCCTTAATCTTCTCTGTACTAAGTCTTGGGAATTTCTCTTGCAAGTATGCGAATGCATGAAATTTTTCATGAACCCCAGTTTGATGTGGAGAGGTGGAAACAAAACTTTATTTGGATCTACCAGAGGTTCAAATGCTGCATTCTTCATTCCAGATCTTAATGATTTTTGTTGAGGCCAACTCTTTTTCTCGTAGTGCATATCCTCGGCACAACTATCCCACCGAGAAAGCAACAATACTCACTGTAACCCTTTTGTAGTCCTAATAAAATGGTGAATACCTTTAAATCACCACATATCTGCTATTCATACTTCTGATAGCATACACCTAAGAGAATGTTCTTCATGTTTGCATATGTTTATTTTTTGTGGATGGCATATGCAATATCAACATCCTTACAGACAGTGAGTTCAACTTCTGTTTGATAGAATTTATCGTAGTCTTTATTTTGAGTACGAAATGTCACTTTCACAGAATGATTTGGCACACTATGGCCACAGATGCCGATGTGCCTAATAAATTCCCAAACAAACAAACAGAGAATGATCTAGAAGATTCCACTGTTGTAGCCTTGAGGCCAAAAGCTCTGCCTTATTCTTCGGCAATTCAAGATCCTTTATGAGGTCATTAAGCTCACTATCTCTGATCTTATGTGGTTCAGAAGGATAAAGGTTTGGACAAAATGACGGATCCCTTGATGTAGACAGCTGGTGTACTTTGTGAATATCAAGTTGATGTTCATCACTGTCTTCACCTTCATCAGAGTGTACAGAAGAACGGTCTGGCGGTTCAGGAATAGGTAGTATTTCACCGTGAGGCATAGGATGAGCTGCAGATGTTATGTTTGGGTATGTCGCTGTCCACTTTTTCTTCATTGTCATCCCTTTTCTAATAGGAAGCACCATGCAGAAGTAACGGTCTGTGACGTGATTTGTTGGCTCCCTCCATATCATGGGCACTGCGAAAGGCATAAAACCTCCCTTTTGATTCACCCACATGTTGAGTTTTGATGAACAGGTAGTGCAGCATATGTGTGTGGAGCCCAGTTCTTGTCCTGGTCGCCTACTTTACACCCAAAGTACAAGAAGTAGGCCTTTTTTTATGGCTCGAATTAATGGACACTTTCTTGAAGCTAATCTTACTTCTCCACATATATAACAGAAGTCATCCGGACTATTCACACAATATGGGCCATATTAATCTTACGCAACACGTATACTGTGCAAAAAGTAGGAATCTCACAGAGAACAACTGTTAACTGAGAACAACTCACCCAGTACTTTAACTGTATTTGAGGATTACTGCAACAGAGTTGAAGACACATTTGAGGCGACAACATATCACACAATGCAGAGTGAGGCGACAGTTGCCGATCACGTGATAAGATCGTGGTGGTACTGAAACTGCAGTGTTGCCATGCTTTTTGCCAATAGCCATAGTTGATAAGGTAGAATAATTTGCTAATGAGAGACCACAACTGTAATTCGATAACAAGAGCAAATTGACAAATTTTAATGTGATTTTTGTGTTCAGCAGATAAAATTAGTCAAGATTGATATTTTCATAACATTTTACGTGTTGACTAGTGTAATTAATTAATTTTCTGTTTATAATCTGCAATAGCCACATAGAACCAGAGGAGTTTATAGGATACAAACTACATGAATATTGCCATATTTTATGGTATCGCAGATTCAAATTCACGATACCATAAACCTGGACTTGCACTTGAGCACTTGACTGTGGTTAGCGAATCCCTTAGCTGTTGTCAGCTGTTACATTCAGGATCTTAGCCCATTTGGTGATTACTTTATTCACTATTAATCTAGGGTGTTTCAGTGGTCGTTGCTGTGATGGCATGAACAAATCAATTACTAATATAACAACATCATGTAATGATTCTCTGTTGGGAAGTCACTAAGCTTGACACCTCATTCCATCTACTGTATTTCTTTGATCTGCTTACTTTTAGTTTGATTGATGTGCTGATATTCAATTGTGTTAGTACGGGTCGACCGTCACTAATCCGGTTCCACCGCTAATTCAGACATTATTTCCATGAATGTAATTTCAAATTTCCCGGGTCAGCGCACCGACCTGCCTCTACTGTTTTGGTGGCGTTTGTTGCAGCATCAGCTGTTGGTGCGAACTCGTAAACACTGGCAAGCCATTCCCACTTGGTTTTCTGCGTCTATTATTTTAACTTGCTTGCATTTAGCCCCAGCCATGGTTCCAATGCATAAAGGAAGTGCCTCTCGTGGTGTAAAGCGCAAACACCGTACATTGTCCATACATAACAGATAAAGTTGAACTTCTGAAAAACTCGACAGTGGTGTGTCTGTGAGAAATTTAATTCTGCTTAATTGTAAATTCCAGCAATTTCTCTCAGTTCCTCTTATCTTAGCAATTTTCTTTTGGCCATTCCTTTTTAGATTTTTTTTTACAGCACACTTATACAAACTTGCAGAAAAACACAACACAATATGATGGATAATACGGCACGCTAACGAACTTATTTTCACAAAATCTCTAACAATACTAACAAACTTATTGCGACGTTTGGAGTTTATTTTATCGTAATTAGTTTTATTGCAGCGCTTGCTGCGTGGAATAAACTAAACACAAACGACCTTCATATGTATGCCGTAGTAGCATCACAGCATGTGGCCAACACAGCTTCTCAAGAAATAAAGTAACCAACATACTTTAGTTACAAAAACATATGTGCAACATGAAAAAAGACTTCTTCTTTTTTTTTTTATTTTAAGTGAAAAAACGACAACACTGACATTACAATATTTATTTTAAAATATTTTTTGGTCCCTGGAGAATTTCTTTCTTAAACTAGCTTGGCAGTCAACGCATTAAAGGTAGAAGGAGGTGGTTAGCTGTTGGGTAAAATGTATGTGCTAAAATAACCACCAGTGATCCGGCAAACTCACTAATCCAGCACCCCACACTGCTGGATTAGTGAGTTTTCACACAGCACCCCACATTCCAACGCTGCTGGATTAGTGATGGTCGACCTGTACCACATTTCACATCAGATATTAAATGGCACATCTTTTAGTTTTAGGAAAAGCTTGTTCTCAAAAAAAAAAAAAAAAAAAAAACCGCATTAATGGCCTATACAACAAGGACACTTTCAAGTTGTTTTAACTCAGTATGCCGTCATGTTCGTAAGAACCTTTTTGTATTGTTATTTTCCAGCACACCTCCAAACTTTGGCATAATTGTTATGAATTTCTTGGTAATATCATCTTTATCTGTATTGGCTGGTAGTATGTTATCTCATCTCCAAGAGAATAACCCTTAAACATCTTAATGAATATCACTTCCTCCTTGCAAGTAACTCTCACGTCTATCCTAGAGATAGAAGTCTGTGATTTGCTTCTTCTACAGGACAGTATCTCCACATCTTAAAAGCATCTTAAGACATATCTTCACTTTTCTTTTGATAGATTCAAAAAAGCTACATATCCACCAGGTTTTTTTTTTAAAACCATTCTGTTTTTCTTTTACATATACAGTGAAACTTTAGACTAGGAAATTTTAATTTTAATTTTTTTTTTTTTTATGAAATCGCCAAACAAACATGAGAGGTATTAGAACCTATAGTACTTAGTACCCTGCTTGGGTTGGAAGTTGAGAAGATGAAAGAAGATATTTGTTGACATTAGACTTGAACTTCTGTAGACTGGAATTTTCAGGAAATACATATGAAGGAAGGTTGTTCCAGAAAATGGCAGTTGAATGAATAAATGAGGAAGATGAAAAGTTGGTTCTGTGAGTTTGAAGTTGGACAGTAAATGGATGTTAGCTGGAGGTGGCACATGTTCGAACTGTTTTAAAAGAGAGAGCGGGAATTATAGAAGCCAATTCAGAAGAACAGTGCCCTTGAAAGTATCTGTAGAAAAGGCATGCAGCAGAAACAGTACATCTATGAGACAGCGAGTGAAGAGACTCTGTTAGAGAGGAGTCATTAATTAACCCAACTGCCCTCTTGTGAATGCAATTTAGAAGACTGAGAGAAGTTTTGGGAGGACCGCCCCAGATGTGGGAACAATATTCCATGGTAGGGCGGATTTGCGATTTGTACAGAGTGACCAGCTGTTTGGAAGAAAAGTAATGCCGAGAGCGAAAGAGAAAACCAAGTTTTTTAGATGCAGAGGAAGCAATATTTGTAATGTGCTTGTGCCAAGAGAGATTAGAAGTCAGGGTAATCCCCAAAAGAGATATATCATTTTGCTTAGAAATTGGAGTGTCACCAAAGATAAGCATAGAAGCAGAAGAATCCTTTTTTTGCGAGATATAAGACAAGACTGAGTTTTAGAAGGATTGAAATCAACTAAGTTGTCTTTGCCCCACTGGAGAATTACCTGGAGATTGGCATTTAAGGAATTGGTAGCAGATATTCAAGAAGTTGAAGCAGATTCAGCAGGGCAAGTTTTCTCCAAAATGGAAAGTGCAATGCAATGTGCTGTCATCAGCAAAACTATGGATTGGATTTGCAGTCAAGGAAAGAAAGTTTTTTTTTTTAAGAGCATTAGCAACTAAGGCCATATTGCTCCGGGGATATGCGGTGGTCATTCCCTGACCTTTCCGCATCCTCCGTATTTGGTTGTGACGGGCTCGAACCCCGGTTTAATCAAGAAGCATGTGCTACGCACTGCTGCTCCTTCCCACCTGGCTACGGAGGCGCCGGAAAGAAGGTCATTAATATACAAGAGGAAAAGAGTGGGGGAAAGAACTGAACCTTGGGGGACACCAGCATTATTGGAGAAGTTAGAAGACAGAGAGCCATCTACCATCGCTCTCAGTGAGCGATCACAGAGAACCAGATAACCAATTACAAAAAACAGTTGCCAAACCATAAGATGGAAGCTTGTTTAAAGACCTTTATGCCAAAAACGATTGAAAGCCTTTGAGATGTTAAGAGCAACTGCTTGTGTTTCACCAAACTTTTCCATTGAATTTGTCCATAAATGAGTAACATGAGTCAGAATATCACCAGGGGATCGATACTGACGGAATCCATACTGGGATCGTTGATCAGACGGAAGGTTTCTAGGTAGTTTAAGAGTTGATTTTCTCCATTACTTTAGAAAGAGTAGAAGTAATTGCAATCGGACGATAATTCAATAGGAGGGATTTGTCAACCTTTTTTGGGAACTGGCTGGATATGAGCAAATTTCCAAGCAGAAAGAAAAACACCTTCGGAATAAGAAAGTCAAAAAAGCGGCAAAGAACAGGAGTAAGTTCAGGAGCACAGGTTTTGAGAACAAGTGGAGAAATACCATCAGGATCTGGAGCTTTCTTAGCATCAAGATTCGTCAAAATCCTTCTGACATCCTTTTGACGGAAGACCACAGGAGGCATTGAATGGAGCAAGCTAGGAATGTTGGGAGGTGTTTTACCAAGATCATTAATACGTGAGTTGGAAGAAAAATGGGATGGTAGCAGGTCAGCTTTATCCTTGGCTGAAGTGACAACAGAACCATCTGGTTTTGACACAGGTCGGAGCAGAGATGGGCAAAAGTTGCGGCCAATAGCTTTGGCAAGAGACCAGAATGCTCGGCTACCATTAGGGCAAGAAGCAAATTTTCTATGCTTAGCCTGTTCAAAATATAGTTTGCACTGATTAATAACTGCTTTAAATTGTTGCGAGCTGTGATTTAGGCAGAAAATAAACTGAAGAATTGGAAACAAGCCAATTAAAATATGCAACGTTCTTCCCTTGAACAGCCTTAGCACATTTATTGGAAAACCAAGGTTTAGATACAGGACAAGATTTTAAAGTGGAGTGTGGAATAAAGGATTCCATTCCTACAAGAATAATTTCACTGATGCGATCTGAGCAAACATTGACATCAGAAGTTTTAAAACAGTAATCCGACCAAGGGAAAGAAGAAAAGAAATATCGCAGGTCATCCCATTTTTCATTCTTGTAATGCCAAACAATACGAGGTTGGGAATAGCCATGAGATAAAGGCTCCTTTGGAGAACAGACAATCACCAAGTTGTGATCTGAGATGCCTCAAGGATCACTCACTTAGACCGTGTACTTAGAAGGGTTGTTTTGTAAGAAAAAGATCAAGCGTGTTGGCTGTATGGTTAGGATCGTCCAGTAATCTTGTAGGTAAATGAACAATCTGTGCAAGGTCATTATTAATTGCAAAAGCCTTAGCATCTCAACCAGCTGGGTCAGTGTGACTAGAAAACGGAAGCCAGCTGGAGTTGTGAACATTAAAATCACCAAGGAAAATTACCTCACTGTTAGGAAAGGTGGACTGGAGAAAGTCAAGTTGCAGAGAGAGGAATTAAAATAGCTCCACGTGATTAGCGTAGTTGGGAAAATGGTAGAGACAACAGATGAATTTGGCACAATGAGGTAGAGAGATGTTAAGCCAGAGAAGATTGAAAAGAGGAGATCCCAAATTACGAAGTCTCTGACAGGAAATATCAAAATGGGCATATGCACAAGTACCAACTTTGAGGCGAAAGAAATTGTGCAGCGAATAATTTGGGCAACTGAAATGAGCAGTAGTTGAATCAACCGATAACTGAGATTCTGTCAGAAAAAGTACATGGGGTTTGGCAGACTGCAAGTGGAAATGGACATCATTGGATTAGAATTGAGACCACGTATATTTGTGAAATGAACTAGGAAGTGTTTGAGAGCTTTAGATCTTTTCACAGATAAACTTACTCTATTAGTTTGACAATTCATGGTGTATTGAATAGTAAGAAAAAGTGGTGGTGGGGGGGACATGCTGTATGAAGTAATGAAATTTTTAGATATGGTGTACACATGGTAAGAATATACCCAGATCCTTTAGATAACATTGCCTCGACAATGCTTCCCCTGCATACACACTACTTGGACTCCCTCCAGTCACTATCTGGCAGAGGAGAGGTAGCAAGATTATACACTAGCTGATCTGGAAGCTTCCTAAAGAGTTAACAATAGCTTTAGTCCTGTGTACTAACTAGCGACTGGCCTGCAAACACCGTTTTAGAGCTGTACCCTCGAAATGTAAGGAAGTTTGGATCCCGCCATGATGTTTATCATAACCTCAAAAGTCATCAGTCATACTGCATGATGGAAGAGATTTGGAAGGGTTGACCAGAGCTTAGCTCTGGCGACTAAACATGGGTTCCACCACTTCATGCCTCCAATAAGCAAAGTGGTGGTATTGCACCGATTGATGAGAGTCGTCTACCACCTAGTATATGATATCTCTCAATGACAAAAGGCTTATGAAACCAAACTTGAATTATGCAATACGTTTGTTTATTCTCACAACACATAAATTGCTGTCATTACCAATATTAATATTGTAATTTAAATACTGAATATACATTACATTTCCAAAAGCATCTGGATTTGGAGGGGGAAGGGGGATGAAAATCTATAACCATCCACATGTCAGTTATAAGTATAAAAGCAACCTTGCATTCATGCTGAAAGAACGATCGAAGAAATATAGTAGGTGAACAAGATATCAAGCTTAGCAACTTCCCAACAGAGAGTCATTATAGGATGACATTAGCAATCAATCTGTTTGTGCCATTGCAGCAAGACTGCAACATCCTATATCAACAGTGGCTGAATAATCACTAAAAAGAAATGTCATGGTGCAGTTACAGCTGGGTGGTTGGGTGGACTGCAGAAATTGACTGAAATCAGCAAGAGTGTGATCAGAAGAGTGGTAGGTAAATCCCTTCAGTTTCATCAAATACTGTCATTCAGGAGTTCAGAGATGCTACAGGAACTGATGTTAATACAAGGACAATATGTTGGTAGTTGCAAAGCATCAGGTTTTACAGAAGAACTGCATGCACAGCCTATTATAATTGATCCCTTGATCTTTGGACAGCTGTATTATGGAGGAACAAATCACATACACAGTTTTCCAATGTGATGACTGTCTGGGTTGTTAGATGCCCAGAGAACGTTATTTACCAGAATGTGTCGTTCCATCTGTGAGTTTGGTGAAGGTGCTGTCACTCTCTAGGATTGTTTCTGATGGTTGGCAGTGGTAATCATTCCAGAAAAAATAAATGCCATTCCATATATTGACTTCTGGACAATTCTGCTTGTTGTAGGCTGTGGCAGCAGCATGGAGAGGACCGTTTTCTGTTTTAGCATAACAGTGCACCAGGTCACTCAGAAAATGCATTTTTGTTCTGCTACATCCATATCTTTAAACAAATTAATAAAGTGTAAACAGTGTGTAAACAATGTTATTGAAGCCAGTCCATGATTCTTTTTTGTCTTTCTTTTTAACTTTTTGTTTTTACTTTCGAAATTATATGAAGTTATACTTTCTTATATTTAGCCCAATGAAAATGCCTTCTGAGCATTTCATACCAAATAAACTTGGAAATTGGTTACAAAGACACTTAAAGTAACCATGATCCTTTTATACCCTTTACAAATTGCCTTATTAAACCTAATTTGAAGTAGAGGTAATATGACTTCTGTTGAAACCACCAAACTTTTTTTTCATTCAGTACTTTTTGAAGTTTGTGTGAAGTGCATGGCCTCTACTTCCTTGTCGAAGGCTTAATTTGCACTACTACACTATTCACTACTACACTCTTCACATATGAAACGTGTTTTTGTGTAAACTGATCGTTGATTCTATAGCATACATAAACTTCAAGTCTCCACAAAGCACCAGTTATGTTCTTCGTACTGAACTGTAACATTTCTCCTTTATGAAGGCGAATGCCATTTAGAATAGACCAGTTTAAGTATTCAGTGACCAGTCCCTCAGTTCCTTGTTTTTCAGTTATTTCAGAAATATTTGTAAAAAAAGTATAGAATCAATTCTTTTTGGTGTCTTTACCATGAAAATAATTTCCCTGAAAAAATGAGATTTTTAGTTTGGCATCTTGATCCATGGATCTCATCTCTTCAGAATATTTTGTAAGACCCAAATTTCTTGCTAACTCATTTAGCTCATTCTATGTGAGAGCTGTCGCAGTTTGCATACATCACGCTGGGAACAGTTATTGTTGTTTTACAGTGCACTGGAATGTCAGGATATATTGCAACACTGAAAACTGTTATTGTTATATACATTACATTCAAAATCTGATCACAAGGTTGAGAATTTCTGATGGAGAAGGTATAGCCAGATCAGGTCCATGTGTGGTGGGTTTTATAAGAAATTATAATATATTTAGATAATCTTTTTATTTCTAGTGTTATATAAACTTTGCACTTTTTAAATAAGCAGATATAGTAATCATTCCTATGGCCTTTCAGTTCACACTGTGACAGCAAAAGGCAAAGACTGACATTTTCTTACCATGACTCCATTTCCTCTACTGTTTAACACAAGTACATAGCAAAATATGTGTAGAGACATGAGTTCTCTTTCTTAAGTTTTATTCTAAACTGACTTCCTACCAGTCTACACAGATAGCTGTAACTCAGAATCATATGATCAGCTGTCATCCTGCACAAAAAGTATCCAAAAAGATTCCACAAGAAGCCAGCATATATATACTGCAGAGTTGCATGGCATAAAAATAGCCCTTGATCATGTTAAAGATAAATGATTACCAAAGTTATATGATATGTACTGATTTGTCAAGCATGTTACAGGCTTTATTATCCATGAGGTATAGCCCTCATCCAATCCTGTCCTGGATTGAATGAGGGCTATACCAGTAAAACATCTGTCCTTTGGTAGATGCTTTTTTATCTTGTTGTATCAGAATTTTACATCACTTCTGCTGGATCCTAAACCACATTGGGATAAGGGAAGCGAATTAGCTGATACTGCTGACAAAACAGCCATTCCCCTGAATAACTAACTCCTGTCAGTTCTCTATACAGACTACATTTCATATTTCACCTTCTTGACAAGCAAACAGTGCACACAAAATTATATTTCCAATGGCAAGATTCTTGGCATGGACAGGCCATGCCAAGAATCGAATTAAGCCTGTAGTCAAGCAGTGGCAGTCCAATCCACCTGGGGTCCGAAGAGAGGAAGCTGTTCTTACTCGGTCCCACATAGGTCACAGTCATCACATACTCCTTTTGTTGAGGGCAAGTGACCCACCTATGTGTGAGGATTGCAAAACAATTTTAACTGTTCATCATGATTTTCATCAAATGCCGTATGTTTAGAGATGCACAGTGTCTTGTGTTTTACAGTTATTAATAATCTGGCTGAAATGTTTATGGTCAGCCAGATTTTAGATGATAGAGACAATAAGGCTGACATTTTTAACTTTCTACACTATTAATTTATACACAGATTTAAATTTATACTTTTATATTTTGATGTTGCATCAGCCAAAAAAAATATAAAAAATTAAATGAATACCTATATGATTCCCTCCTC
This sequence comes from Mastigoproctus giganteus, assembly GCF_048544385.1. NCBI lineage: Eukaryota > Metazoa > Arthropoda > Arachnida > Uropygi > Thelyphonidae > Mastigoproctus > Mastigoproctus giganteus. The sequence continues at coordinate 155,929,467 of NC_143583.1, forward strand.
ATGTAGCATAAACTGTTTTCACTGTTTTGGAAATCACTACAGTATATGTGGAGACTAGCCATCAAAGAATATTTAGGTTTTCATGATTCTTAACACATAATTTGGATTGCTTAATTTTGAATCACCCTGTACAACAGAACTTGCTGACAGTCTTTTGTCTCCTCTGCAACTAGTGCTTTCTGAGGTTGCTGGATTTGTGAAATAAGATAAAATGCAAAAAGGATAAAAATTCAAATACAAATTAAATTTTTATCCTTTTGTATTTTATTTTATTTTATTCCACAAATTTTTAAACCTTTGAAATCTAGCTTCAGAGGAGACATGACTGTCTCAATGAGTTTTGTTGTACTTTCTTTAATGTTTCTAAAATTTCTCTAAAACCTCAGTGCATTATAATGTGAAATCAGTACAATAAAACCTCAGTAATTCAGAGACTAATGGAGGTAAGCAATAGTCCAAATTAGCAAATAAAAGTTATCTGAATTTTATATACATAAATTATAGTTATACATAAATACTTTAAAATCATAGTTTATAAAAAGTTGAAAACAAGCAAATATATTTGTATCCAGTAAACATCATCACATCATCAAAATTTTGCCAAGGGCATTCTCCATACCTCTGTATCCTCAGCCCTCCTCTTCATCTCCCCCATATCCACCATCCCCTCTCAATCATAGTTTTCCTCCCTCTATCCCTCAGTTTTACCCTTTATTGCATCTTTCATCAATGTCTTGCCTCAACAAATATCCAGTGTTATTATCCAATCCAGTTTCCCTTATGCCTTCTGATTATTTCAGTCAAACATCTCTTCTTACCCTTCTCAAAACTTTCTCACTTTTTCAACGCATCTTATCTTTTCCATCCTCCTCCTCCTCCATAACTACATTTCAAAACTTTCACATCTTCTAATATTTTCCAGTCTCAGTTTCCATTTCCGCTCCATAAAGTACCACACTCTGTACTAAACATTACTAACCTTTTCCTTAAACCAATTCCTAATCTCGCGCTTAATATTCTTCTTTACTTCTCAAAAAGCTTTTTTGCTAATCTTATTCTTATTTTTTCTGCTGCTCTTTACTTCCCAAATACCTGATGGCAGAAGAAGAAAACCTGTTTTGTTCTCTCTCCTCCTATTTCAATATTAAAATCACATTTTTTTCTTCCCATTCCAATAACCGGCAAAGGTTATTGGAATGGGAAGAGAATACAATATTTATTCTCACACAAACCTATAACAAATTTCCTTTAATTTATTAACCAGTTTCTGCAATGCTTCCTGTATCACCTGTGCCATATCATCTGCAAATTTAACATTCCCAATAATCTTACCCCATCCATACCATAGAATTCACCCTCATCCATATTTCCTTTATTAGATGTCTCTTTAACCATTTCTTTTACTTTTATATTAAATAAAATTGGGACAGATAGTGCCTGTCTCACACCTCTTTCTACCTTTACACTTGCAGTATCACCTTGTCTTACCCTAACTATTAATCTCTGCCTCCATTATAATCCACTAATCATTCTTCTGGCTTTCCAATCTGCTCCCTTCCTTTCCAGTATGTTCAGTAATTTAACCCAGTCTACCTGATCAAACACCTTCTTCAAATCTATAAAACATAAACATACATATTTGTTCACTTCCAGATGTCTCTTTTGTCAAAGTTTTGATCATGCTTATTGCATCCTTGTCCCTCTCCCCTAACACTAAACTGTCCTTCTCCCATATTTTCCTTCCATCCTTATCATCCTTTTGTTTAATACATTTTACATTTCTTTACATTTTACTCTATGGCTTTTCTTTTCTAATGATATCATTATTATGGTCTTCGAATTTTCTGTTCATTCCTCTTGCTCATACATTAACCTACATGACTATTAATTCCTTAAAACCACTTTCCTAGTAATCTTATAAATGCCGCTGGAATTCTACCAATACCTATTGCCTTATTTCCTTTAACGTGATTACCCCTTGCTCCATTATCACTTAAGCTGTCCTCAAGCTGTCTTGATCCATTATTTTCCACACTATCAGAATCATCCTTTTTCTGCTGTGCATTTGACCCATATAATTATTCCCATCTCTCCCTTATCTTCTCTGGTTTTCTTAGTATCTTCTCTCTATAACAAAAATGGCCAAACAGTCACTTGTGTGCCACATGCATCTTTTTAACACTTCAACTTTTATATGAAAATATCAATTGGCAAAATTCATCTTCTTCTTCTTCTTGTCCAGTATTAGGCCTGGTGGCCTGTTACGGTCTGTCTCTCCTTCCCTGGGATTTGTAGTTTAGCATCTCTTTCGAATGATGTCCGTTCTCCATTCTCTCTACATGTTATATCTATCTGTTTCTGACAGGATGTATTTCTTTCTTTTCCTGTCAAGTCTGATATAGCCTGCAGTTCTGCGCATGAAATGCATTTCTGCACTAGTCAACCTCCTCCTGTCCCCTTTGCTCATTGTCCATGCCTCAGATCCATAGGTTAGGATAGGTCTGGTGAGGGTGTTATGTATCTGTGTCCTTGTTTTCTTATGCACCAGATTAGATTTGAGAATATGGTTTATAGTTTTAGTAATTCCTATGTAATTATTTATTTTTTGCTCTGTCTTTTTCATTTTCATATGACAGGTGGTATCCTAGGTATTTGAAAGTATTAATTTGTTCAGTAATATTATTATCACTGCGAATCTTGCTTCTTATTGGATCTCTTCCTTTAAATGCCATCACTTTTGTCTTTGAAGATGAGATTTCCATATTAAATGATTTTGCTATTTTGTTTAAATGAGAAGATGGCTTTCTGCAATGAGTTCTCATTGTCTTCTATTAGGACCTGGTCATCAGCAAAAAGCAGTGTGTCCATTCTTGCTTTGTGGCTAATTTTGATACCTGTCTTGGAGATGTTCCTCCATTCTCTTATAATATGATTTATATATATATGTCAAATAGAAGCAGGGACAGTCTACATCCTTTTCGCACCCCTATATTTATTGTCTCCAAATCAGTTTTTTCTGATTCAATCTTAATTTTTATTCTATTATTTTTATAGATATTGAGGATGGCCTCAATCAACTGGTTTGATATATTATCTTCTTTTAAGATTTCAAATAATTTTGTTCGGTTCACCTTGTCAAAAGTTTTTTTTTAATCTCTGAATAAGAGATGGGTTTCCAGATTAAACTCTCTTCTTTTTTCTATCAGGAGCTTGAGTGTGAAGTAAGCATCAGTGCATGATCTTCCCTCCTGAACCCGTTTTGTTCTTCTCCAAGGATGTTTTCATAGTGTTTACTAAGTTTCAGTTTTAAGAGGCTTGAGTATATTTTATATCCTGAGTTTAGGAGACTGATTTCTCGGTAGTTATTACAGTTGTTTATATTGCCTTTTTTGAAAATTGGGACTCCCAGAGCATTTTGCCAGCTGTCGTGGTGGGTAGCCCGCAAAAATCATATTCATCAGTTCAAGTAGCTTAATTTCAAAATTTTTTCCTGAGTATTTGATGAGCTCTATGTTAATTCCATCGTTGCCTGAACATTTTTGATTTTTACTGTTTTTAAGCACTGTTTCCAGTTCTTTGTTAATGAAGGCTTCTATTGTATTATTGTTAGATGTTGTTTTAGCCAGGTGAGGATCAACTGTGGTCCATAGGTTTTATAATAGTTGAGCCAACCTTCTAACGGTATTGTGTTAATTTTGACTGTTTCCTTGAGGTTGTTATTGTTCATTTGTCTTATTGCTTTGTATACTCTAGCATGTGGCTTATTAATGTCTTTTTCTAAGTTGGTGACAAAATTGTTCCATTGATCTCTGTGTCTTTTTCATGTTCCTCTTTTGGCTGTGGCTCTTTTTTGTTTATATTCAACTTCATCTACTTTTTTTGTGGTTATGCCTTCCTTTTCCTCCTGAATTATAGTGCTGATTTCTGCATCCCACTGTCACAGATCCTGTTTTCTCCAGCATCATTTTTTCACACCCAGTACTGCCTCTGCTGATTCTTCTAAGGCTTTGCCACAGTGGCTCCAGTTATCTTCTATATTTACTCCTGCAAGATGATTTGTTTATTTCTTGTTGGTATTTCTTCCAAGTTTCAGGATCATTTAGGGAGCTTACTTTATATACAGGGTTGGCCAAAAGTAGGTGTACGGTACTGATTGGGCCCCCGGGTGCCAAGCGTATTTCGAGGCCAAGCGATACTTGTGAGATTATAAAGTGCTCTTCAAAGGCGATTAAAGTTATTTTTAAGTTTATACATTTATCAAAAGCCTTATTTTTTTAAAATCATTCTACACTTGAAAAGCCACAAGTTAGAACAGAGAAAGAAAACGCACCTTTCTTTTTATTCAGTTTTCTAGGTCACTAATCAACTAACACTTTAACCGCTTGGCCTCCTAACGGCACTGCTCCTGCCTCCCCGTGGCGGGGCCGGAAATCTGGGCAAGTAAGTCCACTTGCCAAGGACTAAAAGGAGCAATCATGGATAACACAGACCATCAGGATATTGAGAACGATAATCCAAAGAGACAAAAGACTGATCGGATGGAGCAACCTTGCCCGTCGTTCTTAATCATCCACTCCCTTACTAGTCAGCCCATGAATAAATTGTCTCCGTTTGTCATACAAAAACATCTGGAGGGAATTGCAGGATCTCCCAAGACGGTGAAGAGACTGCAATCAGGAGACTTACTAGTAGAAACCACCAACCACAGACATTTCGAGAAGCAGTTACAACTTACAAGCTTTGCTGGCATTCCAGTTAAAATATCTCCACACACAACCCTAAATTCATCTAAGGGTGTGATAACCAGTTGGGACTTACTGAACATCACCGAGGAAGAAATAACCCAAGAACTGCAGGGACAGAATGTAATTGAAGCAAAAAGAATAATGACTAAAAAAGATAATCGACTGACACCTACAAGAAATATTATTCTCACCTTCAATACACCCAACTTACCCTCCTCTGTAAAAGCAGGTTATTTACTTTGCCGCATCCGACCTTACATTCCAAACCCTTTAAGGTGTTACAAATGCCAAAAGTAAGGCCACTCACAAACTGTATGCAGAGGAGTTCCTGTCTGCCCTAATTGTGGATCCTCAGATCACATACAAAGTAACTGTACAGCTACAAAAATGACCTGCCCAAATTGCAAAGGTGACCATCCTGCATATTCGAAGACATGTGAAAAGTGGAAAACCGAGAAAAAAATAGTAAAATACAAGGTTGAGAACAAAGTAAGTTACCCAGAAGTGAGAAAATTAGTCGCTCCTACTATAACCAAAAATATGACCTATGCTAATGCTGGAAAAAAATTTCAGACAGTCTCCACTCAAACTGATGTAACAGTTCCCACTAACAAATCAATTTCTGACTGGGCTAGAAATGTTCTTTCTAAGCAACAATCCAAGTTCTCTGACCAGGCAAATAATACTCCTCTGACAATACCAGTGGCATCTCCTGCTCCAGTCATACATACCATATCTCATAGTTCAAACACAAATGTAGTGAAAAATTTTCAAGATACAACCATGGACACAGATGGCACATCCATACAGGAAGATCCCCTTCTAGAAATCCATGCAGAAGAAGAAATGGACACAGGTCGGCCAGTTTTCTCCAAAAAAGATAAATCTAAATTAGAACGTCATAAGCCAGTAACCTTCAAAAAGCAGTCAGATACATCTCCATCAATCAAACACAAATAATGCCTTGTATTTTACAATGGAATTGCAGAGGCTTTCGTTGCAACACAGATGATATCTGTGATCTAATTATCCGATATTCTCCAGTTGCCCTTTGTCTTCAGGAAACTTACCTAACCTCGCAAATTTCTCCTTCAATAAAGAACTATTGTCTTTATCGAAGAGATCGTAATACAGCAAATGCTGCCCATGGTGGTGTAGCAATCCTAATAAATTCAAAGATCCCAACTAAACATATTCCACTTCAAACTGAAATAGAAGCTGTTGCTGTTCATATAACTCTCCATATTTCAATAACACTTGTCTCAATATACCTGCCACCAAACCATACTTACTGTTTAAAAGATCTTGAAGATCTCCTCATACAAATACCTCCACCTCTCTGTATTTTAGGGGATTTTAATGGACACCACCCCTTATGGGGCAATCCTAAACTAGACACAAGTGGTCGACTCTCTGAAAGCTTTCTAGAGTCACAAAACCTCACCTTACTCAATACTGGTGCGCACACTCACATACAATTCCCAACTGGACACACCTCAGCAATAGATCTCTCAATTTGTTCCCCAATACTCCTCCCAACCATAGAGTGGTATGTTTTAAATGATCCTATGGGCAGTGACCACCTTCCAATCATATGCAATTTTTTAATATCACAGTCTCCTTCAAACAAACTCCGCAGGAAATGGAAATTTGTTCGTGCAAACTGGGCAAAATTTCGATCATCAATCTCTCTTGATGAGGAAAAAATCCAGCTCCAGAATATTGATAATGTAACAGATTACATCACATCACATCTCCTAAAAGTGGCCAAGGACACAATTCCATTATCAAATCCCCCTGGTCGCAAGCATTATAATTACTGGTGGAATGACAAATGCACAAAAGCAAAGAAAGCAAAAATCAAAGCCTGGAATTTATTTCGGCAATGTCCGACCACAAACAATCTCATTAATTATAAGAAGCTAAGAGCAAAAGCACGATTTGTACAAAGGCAAGCCAAGAAAGAATCCTGGACCCATTTTGCATCGACAGAAACACTGATCCGAAAACTATATGGAAAAAAATTAGACAGTTATCTGGTAAGTTTCCTACTATACCTTCTCCAATCCTCTCCTGGAAAGGGCATCAGCGGCATCAGCATATTCTACATCATTCCAACGAATTAAAAACACTAGAGAAAAGCATGCCATAAAATTTCAAACCGCACATACTCTTCCATATAACAAACCTCTGCAACACTCTGAACTTCTGCATGCCATTAGAACAGCCCACAATGGTGCTGCCGGGCCAGATGGGATTTATTATATCATGTTTCAACATCTCGATGACAAAGCTTTAAGCCTGCTTCTGGTTTTTTTACAATCGTATATTTTTAGAAAACGTTTTTCCAACTGCTTGGCATCACTCTACTGTTTTGGCATTCCTAAAACCTGGGAAAGATCCAACTAACCCCTATAGCTATAGACCGATCTCTCTATCAAGCTGCCTGAGCAAAATCCTTGAAAAAATTGTCCACAGAAGACTCGTATGGATCATTGAGTCACAACATCTAATGAGCCATAGCCAATATGGCTTTCGTAAAAATAGGTCGTGCTTAGATCTTATGGTCAAGGCTGAATTCGCCATTCAAAATGCCTTTGTTAAACCTGAACATCTTGTAATGGTTTCAATAGATATCGAGAAGGCTTTTGACACTACCTGGCGGCATGGTATACTTATTGATCTTTACTCTCTTGGTCTGCGAGGCAACCTTCCTATATTTGTTCAGAACTTCCTACGTACTAGATCGTTTCAAGTTCAGTACCAACATTCCCTCTCCAAAACGTTTATACAGGAAGAAGGAGTACCACAGGGATCAGTACTGAGTGCCATTTTGTTTGCTCTTAGAATAGATTCCATCACCAATCAGCTTCCAAATACAGTTGAGACCTACCTTTATGCAGATGATCTTTCCATCTCCTGCCATTCCCAAAACATGAGGTCTATTGAACGGCAGCTCCAGATATCACTTAATAAAATACAACAGTGGGCCAGCCTCAATGGCTATCGACTCTCGCAGCAGAAAACAGTTGCCATCCATTTTTGTAGACAGCGCAAACTTCTTCCAGATCCCGAACTTCAAATTTATAATGTCTCCATCCCGGTCACTAATAGCATCAGATTTCTTGGATTAACACTTGATAATAAGTTAAATTTTATAGAACACATAAAAAATGTACGTACTTCCTGTCTAAAAAAGTTAAATATACTCAGGGCTTTATCCTCCCAAACATGGGGCGCAGATCGTACATCTCTTTTTCGGCTATATCGGGCATTAATCAGATCCTGTCTTGATTATGGAGCTCCCATCTATGATTCAGCCAGACTGAATGCATTGCGCTGGCTTGACAATAATAAAAATAATACATTTTAATTTATTTTTATTTATTTAAAAGATAAATTTAGAGAAAAAAAAACATAATTGAAATAAAAATATAGTATATATTTAATTAATTATTTATTTTATTTCAATTTCATACTGTGTGTGTTTGTGTGTGCATGTGTACACAGAAGAATTAAATTAATCTAATTTAAAGAAAGAATATAATTTTGTTTGGACAGATTTTGCATTATATGCATTCTTACTTGCAGCATCAACATTATCTAATGCAATGGTTGTTTCCATATCAAAGTTACTGCAGTCCAACATATTCTTTATTATGTTCATTGCATATTGGCCATCTTTTTTAGAAAGCAGAGTGAGTGCTTTTACACTTTTATCAGTGATAACAAAAATTTCATTGTTTTGTTTGGTGCTTAGCAGCTCTTCTCGTATTGTTGTAGTAGTAAATTGTCATCATCCACCTTAACAGACTCCTGAAATTCACCAAAAAAAAAAATTCTATATGCTCTTTCTTGGTAAAACACCTCCCACCATTCCCAACACGCTCCATTCAATGCCTCCTGTGGTCTTCCGTCAAAAGGATGTCAGAAAGATTTTGACGAATCTTGATGCTAAGAAAGCTCCAGGTCCTGATGGTATTTCTCCACTTGTTCTCAAAACCTGTACTCCTGAACTTACTCCCTATTCTTTGCCGCCTTTTTTCACTTTCTTATTCCAAAGGTGTTTTTCCTTCTGCTTGGAAATTTGCTCATATCCATCCAATTCCTAAAAAGGGTAACAAATCCCTCCCATCCAATTATCATCCCATTGCAATTACTTCTACTCTTTCTCAAGTAATGGAGAAATCAATTAACAGCCAACTCTTAAACTACCTAGAAACCTTCCATCTTATCAACGATCGCCAGTATGGATTCCGTCAGTGTCGATCCACTGGTGATATTCTGGCTTATGTTACCCATTTATGGACTAATTCAGTGGAAAGGTTTGGTGAGACACAAGTAGTTGCTCTTGACATCTCAAAGGCTTTTGATCGTGTTTGGCATAAAGGTATTCTAAACAAGCTTCCATCTTATGGTTTGCCAACTGTTTTTAGTAATTGGTTATCCAGTTTTCTCTCTGATCGCTCACTGAGGGTGATGGTAGATGGCTGTCTGTCTTCTAACTTCTCCACTAATGCCGGTGTCCCCCAAGGTTCAGTTCTTTCCCCCCACTCTTTTCCTCTTGTATCTTAATGACCTTCTTCCATTGACTGGAAATCCTATCCATAGTTTTGCCGAAGATAGCACATTGCATTCCACTTTCCATTTTGAGAAACCTTGTCCTGCTCAATCAGCTTCAACTTCTTGAAAATCTGCTACCAATTCCTTAAATGCTGATCTTCAATTAATTCTCCAGTGGGGCAAAGACAACTTAGTTGATTTCAGCCCTTCTAAAACTCAGTCTTGTCTTATGTCTCGCAAAAAGTATTCTTCTGCTCCTGTGCTTTGGTGACACTCCGATTTCTAGGCAAAATGATATATCTCTTTTGGGGATTACCCTGACTTCTAATCTCTCTTGGCACAAGCACATTACAAATATTGCTTCCTCTGCATCTAAAAAACTTGGTTTTCTCTTTCACTCTCAGCGTTACTTTTCTTCCAAGCAGCTGCTCACTTTGTATAAATCGCAAATCCGCCCTGCCATGGAATATTGTTCCCACATCTGGAGTGGTGCCCCCAAAACCTCTCTCAGGCTTCTTGATTCCATTCAGAAGAGGGCAGTTAGGTTAATTAATCATTCATCTTTAACAAAGTCTCTCCACTCACTGTCTCATAGACGTACTGTTTCTGCTGCATGCCTCTTCTACAGATACTTCCATGGGCACTGTTCTTCTGAATTGGCTTCTATAATTCCCGCTCTCTCTTTTAAAACAGTCCGAACACGTGCCACCACCAGCCAACATCCATATACTGTCCAACTTCAAACTCACAGAACCAACTTTTCATCTTCCTCGTTTATTCATTCAACTGCCATTTTCTGGAACAACCTTCCTTCATACATATTTCCTGAAAATTAGTCTACAGAAATTCAAGTCCAATGTCAACAAATATCTTCTTTCATCTTCTGAACCTCCAACCCAAGCACGGTATTAAGTACTATAGGTTCTAATACCTCTCGTATTTTGGGTTAACATAAAAAAAAAAGTTCCCCATTTTCCTCAACATGCTTTAACTTTCAATTTCTGGGCCATGTTTTTCAATAATATTCTTTCCAGACCCCCCCTTCTCTATCTCTCTCAAGCAGTTGATTGATTACACTTGAAATACTTTCAAAAAATAACAGTAAGCATCCAAGACATTCCACTTTTGCCGAAACTTGTTTTTTCCTTGTGTTACAGGTTAGTTCGGTATACTCTCTTGAGGTGCCCTGATTCAGTGGCTGATAATGCCCTGATTCAGTGGCTGCAAAAAAAAACTGGTGGTACTAGGTGATAAAAGTGAACTTAAAGTACCCAGCAGAATCTGCTCTAGAATCATCAAAATGTTCTTTTTTTCTGAAACCATTTTTCTGTTTAACCTGAGTAATCAGTACTGAAAATTTTAACCAAAAGCCAAGCACTTTTGGCCTCATAATTGCATGGAAGTTGGTTAACTCCTAAAATGTCTTAGCTTGGAAAATTGCCCAACCAGAAATTTTGTACTGCCATCTGTGCTATAGCATAACAGAATAGGGATTCTTTGTTTATTTAATTTTCTACCATTATAAGACTCTTCTGCAAAGAGCAAGGAAGAGTCTTGTTTGGCAGCAAATTATAAAATGTACATGTCTTGTCAAGATTAAAAAAATATCCTTCAGCTTATATTTTTCAAGAATGGACTGTACAGAACACAGCCAATGTTCTCTATGCAACAGTACAGTATTCTGTACTGTTGCGTTTTCTTTTTCAGCTGATCCAGACTTGCCACAAACATCCCAAGAGACTAAGTTATTTCAGTTGTTAATTCTTACAGGTTGCTAATTACAGGTTATTGAGCTAGATAACCAGCCTTTTCTTGCAAAATTTGACTTTACACTGGCAAATTGCATTTGTCAATGTTAAACTTCAGTTGCCACTTCTCAGTTCATTGCAGACACTTTCAAATTTAAACCTAAATCACTTATTTTTTTGCAACATTGCCCCCTGCTTGTTAAGTAAGTTTATGATTATAATTAGGCTTATGGTGCAACGAAGTCTGAGGCCTTTGCCAGACTTCACCAAGAAAGAGAAGAATGATGATATCCAGCTCAGGACTCTTGGTGTGCCAGGCCCATGCTCACCAGATGTGAGTATAGGCTTGGCATACCCAGGGTCCTGAGCTGGATATCATCATTCTTCTCTTTCTTAGTGATTCCCTCCCTCTCTCTCTCTCTCTCTCTCTCTCTCTCTCTCTCTCTCTCTCTCTCTCTCTCTCACACACACACACACACACACACACACACACACACACACAGGTTACTCAGAAATATTTTTTTTGGCTGGTGCAGCAAAAGCCTCAGGCTTCCTTGCACCTTAAGGTTAATAATAATAAACTTACCCAACAAGCAGGGTAATGTTTCAAAAAAAGAAGTGATTTAGCAGTGAGACAGGTTTTCGTTACCTCATGATTTTGCAGTTTGACAGACAAATGAATTGAACAAAAAATCAACCTCAAATTTTTAACAAAACTAAAGAGAACGCCAACTGAAAGTTATGAGTTGTTTTCGTAAATTTTATGGGGAGGATACCATGTCAAGAGCTCAGGCATTTGAATGGTATAAAGTACTTTTAGAAAGTAGACAAAACGTGGAAGACAGTGAATGGCCAGGCTGTTTGGTATCCTTAAAAACTGATGAAAATGTGGACTCGAGAGATTAGAAGTGATCGTTGTTTAATCATTAGAATGATTGCATCAATATGGACAAAGAAGCAGTTAGAGAAACTGTTAACTGAAAATTTAGGCATGAGAAAAGTATGTTCCAAGATGATGCCAAAAATTTTTAATTAAGGTCAAAGAATGAGAAGACTCCAAGTTTGTGAAGTTGTTTTGAAAAAAAATTGAAGATGATCCAGACTTCCTTATTACTGTAATTACTTGCGATGAAAGTTGGCTGTCTCAGTATAACCCAAAAACTAAAAGACCGTCAATGCAATGGAAGACACTTATTATAGACAATTACACTGCCATTGAAGAGATTATCCTGTCTCTCTCTTCATTCTGAGTGAAACTCAGTGTGCACATTTTGTCACTACATAATCTGGGTGAGTGTTTTAAGACAAATCTTGTAAAGCACATATGTATGAATAATGTGTGTATGTGTGTGTGTATATATTTATATACTTGTTTACTGTACAGAGCTAGTGATTTTTGTTGATTTTCCACTTTAATCCCCCAGATCAAAATAAAGCAAGAATATCAAAATCAGAAATGAAAACCATACTTTTTTTTTTTTTTTTTTTTTCAATTTTAAAGAAATTATTATGACTGAATATATCCCACCAAATCACCCTGGCAATCAGACATCTACATTGAAGTTCTGATAAGGCTGCGTGAAAAAAATTGTATGATGAATTGTGGAAGGATGGTTGGATGGTCTCCATCAAGACAATGCACCAGCACACAGTGCACTCTCTCTTTGCCAGTTTCTTGCCAAAAAACAAATGCCTCTGTGTGAACATGCACCCTACTCCACACCTAGTCCTTTGTGACTTTTTCTTCCCCAAACTGAAAAGTGTACAGGCACTCCCCAACTTACATTATATTCGACTTTACATGTTTTTGCCGGCAGGCGCAAACTTAAAAAAATATATATGGAAACATATTTTGCACCTAATAGGAATAAATGGGGGTATTGTGAAAATATCGTAATGTGAATTACGATACCCAATAACACGTTTTTTTTTTTTTTTTTTTTTTTTTTTGGTAATTTGTTCCAAGATCTCGGAAGTGAAATTTTCCTATATAACTAAGCTATTTATCTCTCTAAAAGGTAATTTTTATAATGGAAATTGTATTAGTTTTATATAAATTTATGTCAAATAAGCACAACACAAAAATCGTTTTTAACTAAAGGATGCAAAAACAAAACACGCGGCCAACACATTTACAAATGCTACTATTGGCTGAGAGGAAGGGCTATGCTGTCCAGCCGGAGAATGCACTACACTTTCATCATTATAAGATTCAATTTTGAATGCCTTTGTGATATTTTTCGAAAGCACATTTCTGGAGGTCACGACCATTTGCACTTTTCGGTTTATTGGACTTTTCTGTTAGTGCAGTCTATTTATTATAAATGGGTAGTAAACTCAATCATATTGTATTCCTGATAATACCGATAATTGGAATTGTGTGAGTTTTTATTATTATGGTGAAACGTGTTTCACCTTCACCGAAATCTTCAATCATATAAAAAAACATAAAAGTTTCAGCATCTTCTCTTCATTCCTATTACAGTTATGAAGGGAAAGTCACCAGCGTAAAGTGCAAGTGGTGACAGTGCTAGGAAACTAAACAAAATTGATTAAGAAATGAAAATGATTAAGAAGAAAGAAGCAAGACAAAGTTTGTCATCTATTGCATGGGAATTAGGCCTTGCTGCTTCAACAGTGAATGCTATTTTAAAGGACAGTGCACATATAAAAGGTGCGTAGCACGCACTTCTTGATTAGACCGGGGTTCGAGCCCGTCACCACCAAATACGGAGGATGCGGAAAGGTCAGGGAATGACCACCGCATATTCCCGGAGCATTATGGCCTTAGTTGCTAACGCTCCTAAAAACCAAATAACAACAACAACACATATAAAAGAGCATGTTAAAGGATCAACTCATTTAAGATCATCAATGATTACAAAACAGCATTCAGGTGCTATATCAAAGATGGAAAAGCTATTAATAATACGAATAGAAAATCAGATTCAGAAATGAGTGCCCATGAGTCTAATGGCCATTCAAGAAAAAGCAAGAAGTATTTATGAAGTACAGTGGCGTACTTATCAGCTGAAGACTGATAAGTACGCCAACAATGATCGAGAGATAAAACTTTCTGACAATATACCTGTCCCCCCCCCCTCTTTTTTTTTGTAATTGCACACTTTTGTCATTTTTCCTGTGCTCGAGACAAAAAAAATTGAATAAATAATACTATTTACTACTTCATCGAACATTTCTTTTTTGCTTCAATCAAATTCAGCAAGCATAGTTGCAATTGCTGCATAAGCATTTAGAGAAATTCTGGCTTACATAAAATTTGACTTATATAGAGTTCTGTGGATTACAGCCCTTACGTGAGTCGGGGAGTGAGTGTACTTAAGGGAACCCATTTTCCATCCATTGAAGACATTAAAAAAAAAAATGACTGAAGTGTTAAAACGGCTTACAGATGATGATTTCCAGAAATGTTTCTGTGCTTGGAAGAAACATACTGTATAGAACAGCGTGTGCAAGCCTAAGGCAATTATTTTGATGGGGATGACTTGTAAGGTACAAAATATTTGTTATATTTATTTTATTGCAGCTGTCTCATTATTTAATAGCCACACCTTGTATACACAGACTTTAAATTAAAGGCACAAGCCCTGAAAAGATTACTGTTCAGATTCTTTTGAAAATGGCACAAAAAATATCACAAATGACTTTTATTACAGTGCAATAATTGCAACTGAACTACAGCTGATGTTTTCCAGATTGTGTTTGTGTTGTCACCATAAACTGGCTTTGCTCACAAGGTGACTTACTAAAGTAACTAATATCATCTTAATCAAATAACATCAGGAATTGAATCCATTATTCATTAAAAACTGAAAGGCTTTTCAGACATATTTGAGTCATCAGAAAAAGTAGCCTCAAGATGGTGGCTTGTCTAGAAAAGATGCCATGTACTAATATAGGGTGAAGAAATAAAAGGTGAGAATGACATGGAAACTTAAATCTCCAAAAACAGTGGACATTTTTCAGATAATAAAAATTAAATGATTCAGAAAATTTCCAGGAACTTGGCAGTTATTTTCAAGTACATCATCAACTGTGTCATCTGCATGAGAATCTCTTTGAGAATTGAAAGTAATATGATAGCAGTTATTGGAAGGGGAAGAGACCTAACCTGATCAAACAGCCTTTTCATATTGGTGATTTCAGCAGAACATGTGTTTAAGATGTTACTTGAATTCTTTTAATTTATTATTATTATTATTATCCATATGATGCAAGGAAGCCTGAGGCTTATGCTGCACCAGGAAAAAAAAAAGTTCCCGAGTAGCCCTGAGAGAGAGAGAGAGAGAGAGAGAGAGAGAGAGTCAAAAAGTAGAAGGGAATCACCAAGAAAGAGAAGAATGATGATATCCAGCTCAGGACCCTGGATGTGCCAAGCCCATATTCACCAGACGTGAGCCCGCTGGGTTATTTATGGTCATTTATACTGAGTCAGTCTACTTGGGTTGGTCTGAGGACAGCAATCTGCAGCTCTGAGTAAAAGGGGAAAGTCTACACAAAGTTCCTTTTGTAAGTTACTTATCAGCTATTTGAAAAGCTATTTTAAAAAAAAAAATTATCATGAGTGTTTCACACATTTGTATTTGAGATGTCGGTTGTCTATAATGTAAGCCTCTTCAAGACAGGTGATTCCATAGCCGGGTGGGCAGGAGCAGCAGTGCGTAGCGCACGCTTCTTGATTAGACTGGGGTTTGAGCCCATGATCACCAAATACGGAGGATGCAGAAAGGTCACGGAATGACCACCGCATATCCCTGGAACAATATGGCCTTAGTTGCTAATGCTCCTAAAAACCAAACAACAACAAGGATAGTGTTCTGCATTAAACTGTATGTGAATTGACTGTTGTACAACAGATAGCATAACAAGCATTTGGATGGTCCCTTGAAATGGTCGGGGTGTGCATTCTCTATCTCCTCTCTCAAGCATTGTGCAGTGTTAATGAAATGAAGTGGATTAACCACTTGCTTGAAAAGTGCATTTAATAGAAGTTCATATAGCATTTCAACTGGCTGCTATCTGTGTGCAAGTTTTCGTACAAATACAGTAATAGTCAGCCAATGAGTTGTTCAAATGCCTTAAAGTTACAGTTCCTGGTGTTTAAAAAAAAAAAAAAAAAAACATAAGGTGTGTACTTTTTGAGAGATTTCATTTTTTAAACTTCATTTTTCCTTTTATTTCATTCTCATCAATTAACACATTGACTGCTATGAGACAAAACTGTCATGTCTAATGATATTAAGAGTAGGAGACCGGCGGAATTACTTAACAAGCACAGGTCACTGATGAAAAAAAGCCGTGAATTAGTGTTGAATTTGAAAGTGTCTGCTATTCTGTCGAGACACGATAGGAGGGAGTACATGATGAGAACTTTGTCAATCAATTCAGCCCTGGAAAGATTGTGCAAGGCTCAAGGGGTAGAATTTTTTTCAGCCTGGTCTGTACTTGTTAACAGGAGAGACTGCTTCAACAGGGATAGGATACACTTAAATAGAAAAGGTGCAAGAATATTTGCTGATGCTATCGAGGTAGTGTTAGGTGGGTCGGAAAATTCTGCTATTCTGCCCAGACACGATAGGAGGGAGTACATGATGAGAACTTTGTCAATCAATTCAGCCCTGGAAAGATTGTGCAAGGCTCAAGGGGTAGAATTTTTTTCAGCCTGGTCTGTACTTGTTAACAGGAGAGACTGCCTCGACAGGGATAGGATACAATTAAATAGAAAAGGTGCAAGAATATTTGCTGATGCTATCGAGGTAGTGTTAGGTGGGTCGGAAAACTAATACCTTGGGGGGGGATACAAGGACTAATAGATTAACAGTATCCACTGGCAGAGATGAAAGTGATTCTTGCACTGCTTCTATTGGAATGAGCAGCAGCCTGGAAAACAAGATGCAGGATATTTCAGAGACTGCTGGGAGTCATTGCGGTACAAGTAAACACATGGGTTGTGTTAGGGTAGCTAAGAATAGGAACAGGTACATATATACTTGCGTGTACACCAATGCTAGGAGTTTGGTAAATAAATTTGATGAATTTGAGGTATTGTTCAAAACATCAAAGGCAGATATTGTTGGGATATCAGAGACGTGGTGTCACACATATATAAGGAATGCAGAACTGGAATTTGGGGAGTACAATGTGTACAGAAAGGATAGACAGGATAGGAACGGAGGAAGGGTTATGCTGTTAGTTAAGAAACACATAAAATCCAAGGAAGTGAAGCCAGTCGACATCGCTGTCCAGTGCAGCGTTGAGTCAGTTTGGTGTGACATAAGCATTGGGAGATCGAAATTGAGAGTAGGAGCGTGCTATAGGCTTAATGACTCTGATTAGTATAATAAGAAGCTGTACAGGGAAATAGAGTGGACCAGTAAATCAGAGAGACTTATAATAGGGGATTTTAATTTCCCAGATATTGACTGGAATTTGTGGTTTGGTCACTCAAACACTAGCAAGGCTTTTGTGGATTTATGGCAGAGAAGAAAAATGCATGGGATACATATAAATTAATGGGCGACATAGAAACCTATGACATATATAAGCTGGTCTGTAACCAAGTCACAAAAGAGATTAGGCAAGCAAAGGCAGATTATGAGAAATCCTTGGCAAAGGATGAAAGAAAAACAACAAAGAGATCTTTACCTATGTAAACCTATGTAACAGTTCTTTACCTATGTAACAGGAGAGACTGCTTCTACAGGGAAGGGATACACTTAAATAGAAAGGGTGCAAGAATGTTTGCTGATTTTATCGAGACAGTGTTAGGTGGGTCGGAAAACTGCTAGATTGGGGGGATACAAGGACTAATATAAGGAATGCAGAACTGGAATTTGGGGAGTACAATGTCTACACAAAGGATATACAAGATAGGAAGGGAGGAGGGGTTATGCTCTTAGTTAATAAAATCCAAGGAAGTGAAGCCAGTCGACATTGCTGGAAGTGCAGTGTCGAGTCAGTTTGGTGTGACATAAGAATTGGGAGATCAAAATTGAGAGTAGGAGTGTGCTATAGGCCTAATGACTCTGATGAGTATAATAAGCAACTGTACAGGAAAATAGAGTGGGCCAGTAAATCAGAGAGTCTTATAATGGGGGATTTCAATTTCCCAGATATTGACTGGAATTTGGAGGCTGGTTACTCACACACTAGCAAGGCTTTTGTGGATTTATTGGATGATTGTTTTCTACATCCTGCACATGAGTATCCTGTGCAGACGTACATTTTTGCTGCTCCTGGAATAGAGAAGTTTTTTCTGATTTATTTTCTTTTTTATTAGCTTAAATTGGCATATTAACTTATTTTCTAGAGTAGTTTTATATTCTTATTTACGATACTTAAAGTAACTTAGATAGAGATTTTGTAGGTATTACTTAGTATCGGAAAGGGTATCAAATCCACATGTTTACCATTCGTAATTTCCGCCATTGTAACGCGATACAAAATATCTCGAAATAGATAGCATAAGCTTAATATAGTATAGTTTAGTACATAATATTGTCAATTAATCACATAATTAATCATGTTGAACTTCATTGTCAATTAAATTGTACTTTTAATTAGACATATAATGACTTAGGTTACGTAACATAAAAATTAGTAAAAAATAAATAATTAATACTTAACTTGATACGGAAGTTATATAAAGGGATTTCGTAGATAACACTCGATACTGAAACATAAATATAGCATTATAACTGTGTTGAGATATAAGTTTAGGGTTTTAATTTTGTACTGGAATTGAAATTTTATTGAAATTAAATCGAAATCATGACTCTGACCAGAGCAGCAAAGCAAAAGGCTCAAGCTAATGGGAGTGCTGTGGCTCAGGGGAGAACTGAGGGGGGCAGTAGCCCTCTGAATCACAGCCTATTAAAATGCACTACTTGCTTGATGTTTGTGGAGCAGTCAGGTACGGGACATGACACTGACATGGGGGATGTCTTTGTGTGTGCGCGCGATGCAAGGAGTGTAAGGAAATCAGCCGACAACTCAGCATTGTTATGGGCCTATATGAGAGCTTGAAGGACAGGGTGGATGCCCTCGAAGGATTAAAAGTGAGGGCCCATCAAGCTCTCAGCTGCCCACACCAATACCAGAGCTTGCACTTGGTCATCGCGGAACACAGCGGCACCCCCAAGGCAGAATGCGCTGGTCCCAAAGGAACTAGTAGTTGTTAGTGACTTTATTGTCAGGGAAATGGGAAACATGCTTTGTAAAAAGGATAGGTGGAACAGGATCAGGGTATGTCTGCCAGGAGCAAAGGTTGATGACGTTGTAGAGCGGATATCATCTTTTAAGGGCACAAAAGGTGATATAGTTGTACATGTTGGCACTAATGATATTAAGAGTAGGAGACCGGCGGAATTGCTTAACAAGTACAGGTCGCTGTTGAAAAAAAGCCATGAATTAGGGTTGAATTTGAAAGTGTCTGCAATTCTGCCCAGACACGTTAGGAGGGAGTATATGATGAAAGCCCTGTCGATCAATTCGGCCCTGGAAGGATTGTGCAAGGCTCAAGGGGGTAGAATTTTTTTCAGCCTGGTCTGTACTTGTTAACAGGAGAGACTGCTTCTACAGGGATGGGATACACTTAAATAGAAAGGGTGCAAGAATGTTTGCTGATGCTATCGAGGCAGTGTTAGGTGGGTCGGAAAACTGCTAGACTGGGGAGATACAAGGACTAATAGATTAACAGTAGCCACTGGCAGAGGTGAAAGTGATTCTTGCACTGCTTCTATTGGAATGAGCCGCAGCCTGGAAAATAAGATGCAGGATATTTCAGAGACTGCTGGGAATCATTGGGGTACAAATAAACACATAGGTTGTGTTAGGGTAGCTAAGAAAAAGAACAGGTCATGTATACTTGCGTGTACACCAATGCTAGGAGTTTAGTAAATAAATTTGATGAATTTGAGGTATTGCTCAAAACATCAAAGGCAGATATTGTGGGGATTTCAGAGACGTGGTGTCACACATATATAAGGAATGCAGAACTGGAATTTGGGGAGTACAGTGTCTACAAAAAGGATAGACAGGATAGGAAGGGAGGAGGGGTTATGCTATTAGTTAAGAAATACATAAAATCCAAGGAAGTGAAGCCAGTCGACATTGCTGGACAGTGCAGTGTCGAGTCAGTTTGGTGTGACATAAGCATTGGGAGATCAAAATTCAGAGTAGGAGTGTGCTATAGGCCTAATGACTCTGATGAGTATAATAAGAAACTGTAGGGGGAAATAGAGTGGGCCAGTAAATCAGAGAGTCTTATAATGGGGGATTTTAATATCCCAGATATTAACTGGAATTTGGGGGCTGGTCACTCACACACTAGCAAGGCTTTTGTGGATTTATTGGATGATTGTTTTCTACATCAGCATGTTCGGGAGGCAACTAGAGGGAGTAATACTCTTGATTTGATTATCAGCAGTGATTCTTCATGCATTAAGAATCTGCAGATAAATGAACCACTAGGTGGCAGTGATCACAGTGTGCTGAAGTGGGATTTACTCAAAAAGGTAACTACCATTAGGGGTAAAGGGAAGGGTTATTGCTTCCATAAAGGCGACTACGATGGACTGAGACAGTATTTAAATTCTATACAGTGGGACTAACTGATGATGTTACCAACAGCAAATTCAAAATGGGAAGCATTCAAAGAACTTATCTTGGAAGCTACTAGGCTTTACATACCAACTAAGAAATATTATTCAAGGTTTAGGCCTAAGTGGATGTCAGATGAACTAATGAGACATATGGCAGAGAAGAAAAATGCATGGGATACATACAAATTAACACGTAACACAGAAGCCTATGATAAATACCAGTTGATCTGTAACCAAGTTTCAAAGGAGGTTAGGCAGGTGAAGGCAGATTACGAGAAATCTTTGGCAAGGGATGCAAAGAAAAACAGCAAAGAGTTCTTTACTTATGTAAACTCTAGAAGGAAGGGGATGAATCAGATTGGTCCACTTAATGTTGATGATCTTGCTCAGGTAGCTAACAAACTGAATGAATATTTTGCATCGACTTTCACACATGAGTTATTCAGCGAGGGGAATGCCAGAGGTGTATTCAACTCTGGCAGTAAGCTAGAGAATCTTGTAATAACTGAGAGTAAAGTGGGGGAGAAATTGTTGAAGATAAATACAAGAAAGGCATCTGGGGTGGATGGGATCTATCCAGTTATATTAAAGGAAGTAAGCAAACCCTTAGCCATAATTATGAGAGCTTCCTTGGACTCAGGGGAAGTACCCATGGAGTGGAGATGTGCAAATGTGACCCCAATTCACAAAGGAGGATCAAAGGGCAACACAAGTAATTATAGACCTGTTAGTTTAACTTCTGTTCCAGGAAAATTAATGGAGGCACTGGTTAAAGAAGCACTGCAGGATCATCTAGACAAGACTTCGGTTATAGCTCGGACACAGCATGGTTTTGTTAAGGGGAAGTCTTGCCTGACCAATCTGATTGGATACTATGATGCAGTCACAAAAGAACTGGATGCAAGGAATAACTTTGATATTATATACTTGGATCTTAGAAAGGCTTTTGATACTGTTGCACATGGAAGACTGCTGCACAAATTGGAGCAGTGTGGCATTGGAGGCAAATTGCTGCTATGGATAAAGGGATGGTTGAGGGGGAGAAGACAGAGAGTGGTAATCAATGGACACTGCTCATCATGGACTATTGTTATTAGTGGAGTCCCTCAGGGTTCAGTATTGGGTCCATTATTGTTTTCTGTATTTATAAATGATATTGATGATAGTATATCAAGCTTAATGTCCAAGTTTGCAGACGATACGAAGGTTGTCAAGGACACTACTGACACTATGCTACTGCAACAGGATCTGGAAAGGTTGAGCAGATGTGCTGAGAGGTGGCAAATGAAGTTAGTACTACATATCCCATATGTAGTACTAACATTGACAAATGTAAAGTACTACATATGGGAAACAGCAACCCCAGAGCAACATATCAACTCTGTGGTACTGAACTGACAGTAGTAGAGAATGAAAAGGACTTGGGGGTAATTGTGCAGGCAGATATGAAGTTCTCTGAGTAGTGCAAACTGGCTGCAAGAGTAGCTCATGGTGTCTTGTCAATGATATAAAGGAATTTTTCTAGCAGGGATAAGAAGGTGATTATTCCCTTGTATAAGGCAATGGTCAGGCCACACCTTGAGTACTGTATACAGGTCTGGAGGCCTCATTTCAAGAAGGATGTAGAGCTGCTGGAACGAGTACAGAGAAAGGCAACAAGATTAGTGAATGGAACAGAGGGTTGCTCTTACGAAGAAAGGCTTAAGTTTCGCAAATTACAGTGTCTGGAGACTAGGCACCGGCGAGGTAATCTGATAGAGGAGTATAAAGCCTAGAATGGTTTGAGCATGCTCAGTGCTGATGGGAGTCTTCCTCTTGTTCAGAATAATCACCTGAGAGGGCATAAATTCAAATTGAGGAAAGATGGATGTAGGATAGATGTGCAGAAATTTGCCTTTTACCAGCAGGTAGTTGGTTGGTGGAACAGACTTCCATCCCTTTCTGTGGAAGTTGATAGCCTAAATAAATTTCATTCTCAGCTGGACAGGTATATCGAACTAACGGAGGGGTGAAATGGTAGTGTTTTTTTTTTTTTTTTTGGCTGATGCTGCATATGCTTGATTTCTGGCACTATATGCCTCTCCTAATGCTAATATCACACAGTTGGACATACCTTGAAACTTACCTTCCATGTTACACACTTTGTTTGTTTGGACTATATAAGATAGCAGGTGTCTGTCCATTGTGCATGGTATCGTGAACTTTTGAAGTAGGTGGCCTTGAAAGCTGGATCATGATTTACCCTACAGTTGTGTGAAACTGTCTAATAGATAATTAGACTGCCTTTATTGATCTTTTTTATATTTCCTTCATTATATTCTAGAGGAGGGAGAAATATATATCAGTTCTGATAAATACAGTAATATAACACCATATTTTGAATTGATAAGAAAAAAATAACTCGCATAGAAAAATTTTATTTTTTCAGTTTATAAAAATCTTTATACTCCGAACTACATTCTCAAATTATCATTGTATTCATAAAATTTTACACTGAAATGTTTTACAAATAATGGCGTTAGCTCAGTTAGAGGCTATGGTGAAAGAGGCCTATGCGCTCTGGATTCATATTATTGAAATGAAAAATTATAATTCCTCAGAGCGGTTTTTTAATTTCAGAATACACATATGAGTACGGTTAATATATAAATATAAAGAGCTTTCGGCTGAGTGGACAGCCTTCTTCAGTTAGAAAATATATTAAAATGGCAGTTGGAATGGAGATGTGCACTGCCAAGATGGTGAGGCGCGTGGCTAATTGTTTGAGGTTGAAGTTTGTGGCTGTGACGTATGGTGGTGACGTGGCCAGCATTTGTCTATGGACAGAATTATTGCTTCTGTGATGGGGTTAACTTGACAACCACTGTTCCTGTTCAAAGAGGTATTCGAGCATTTTATGTTTAACGATTCCAACCAGGTGCGCCTTAGGTAATGTTGGGACCTGTCCACAATGACGACATCGCGGTGTGGGTCAATGTCGTGGTGGGTTGTCCAGACATGCTCGGCGATAGCCGAGTGTTCCACATCTGCCAAACGGATCGCCCTTTTATGTTCTGAGAGACGTTTCTCGAGCCGACGTCCAGTCTCTCCAAAGTAGCAGCTAGTGCAGTCACGGCAAGAGATGCGATAGACCAAACCGCTCTGCAGAAGGGTGAGGACAGGTGTTTTCACGTTGGAAATGAGAGAACGCAGTTTCTTGCCTGGGAGTTGGATGCACTTTATCCCATGTGATTTTAGGATTCTACCGATCTGTTGTGACAGATTGGGGTAGTATGGGATAAATGCCCTCGTGGATGACTCGCCACTGTTGGTGTTGCTGTTGGTCGTCACATTGTTGCGTGCCTGTAGGTCACACCTGTCAAGGATGTCGATGGGATAGCCACACTTCGCAAGGTCCACTTTGATCCTGGTGGTCTCTGTGCGTCTTTCACCTGCGGAGCTAGAGTGTGTCCAGGCGCGAGTTTGCAAGGTTCGGGCAGTGGTGAGGAGGTGACCCCGTGCGTGTGCTGACCAGAAGTTGGTAAATTGGCCAGCACACATAGGTTTACGATAAACTGTCGTCTTCAAGCATGTGTCTTCGCGCCGGACGAGGGTATCTAGATATCAACCTCAAACAATTAGCCACGCGCCTCACGCACCATCTTGGCAGTGCACATCTCCATTCCAACTGCCATTTTAATATATTTTCTAACTGAAGAAGGCTGTCCACTCAGCCGAAAGCTCTTTATATTTATATATTAACCGTACTTGTATGTGTATTCTGAAATTAAAAAACCGCTCTGAGGAATTATAATTTTTCATTTCAATAATCAGTTAGAGGCTTTTTAAAAACCTTTATCCACACCTGACTTTTTTTTTTTTTTTTTTTTTTTGTTTTGTTTTAAATTATTACCGAAGTCCATCAGATAAAACATATCAGTTATCATTTGTTGGTTTACATTCTGATATAGGCCATATGATTCTTGCTGACCATTGATCTTGTGGCCAGGATCTACAATATTATCTCACTCCGTAATTATGTTGTTTTTAATATAATTACTGTTTATTACTGTTTATATTGCATCATGCAACTTCACAAACTCATATATCAGCTGTTGAAATAAATGGCATAAATGTAAACAAGTGGCATGAGAGAAACATTAAGAGACTCATATATGTATCTCATGACAGAAGTGACATTTTTTTACAATTGGACCTTGTAACATGGAGCATGTCTTATAAAAAATTAAAAAATAAATAAAAATCATATGTTTGTAAGAAAAATTGTTTTTTCTGTTAAGTACATAGATTAGTAATCATAACATTATTTGAGTGGATAGACCTTATCCACTAAAATTATGTTAGTATGGTTACTAACCTATATAAAAAAAAAAGTTGGTCACCTTATGTATTTCTTTTTCTTCAACATTATGGTGCTTAATGCGTTAATATACAGCTCTTTTCCTAGTGAATTAAAATGTGACTTGTTTATCACATAATAGTATATTATTATGGAAAGAGAACAATTCCATGGAACTGAAAGCTTACAGTCATATATTGGTTAGTATATTCATTCATTCATTCATTAATTAATTTATCCAGCTGCCATTGTTAAAACTACAACTAGATTAAAATTTTATGGGTTTTGATCGTTCAGTAATCTGTCGACATTGTTAGAGATACATTTTGCATTGACTAAAGTGTTGAAGCATATATTGTACAAACAATTCATTCCTATTGTTTATAAATTTTGAAGAATTAACAAATAAATTATGTTTGCTACTTACAATGAACTTAATACATATAATTTGTCAAATTAAATTAGTAATTTTGAGTACCAGGTATAATTTATCAGAGCAGCTTTAGAATCAAAAGCATTAACTAAGTTTTTGATTTGCTACATGTTTATTTCATTTGGTTTAAGGGATGTAATAGTTAACATATAATATACTGTTCAACTCGGTTAAATAAATTACATCAGAGATGGTCTTTGTTAGAATTTCTGTATCAAGCTTGTATTTTATGCCTTTAAATACAGCCGTACAGGTACCCCTCAAGTTATATAAGTTTGACCGACATTTTCCTATATATGAAATTTGTATTATCAACATTTTTTGAAATACATGACTGCATTTTGAGTTAATGAAAATTTGTAATAGATCCACCCACCATTCATCATCATCATCAGCCGTTTTCGATCCACTGCAGGATGAAGGCCTCTCCAGCAACTTTCCAGTTTCTTCTGTTTTGTGCAATGGCCATCCATTTACTATCGACAAACTTTGTAGATTTCATCTGTCCATCTCTGTTGTTGTCTTCCAGATTTTCTTTTAGCTCCTGTTAAGTACCATTCTGTTATTTTCTTAGTCCATGTGTCGTCCTGTCTTTGAGCTATGCGTCCTGCTCAAGTACATGTCAGTTCTTTAGTTTTGAATGTCCTTTATTTGTATTTGCTGCCAAATCCACGTGTTTCTCTTCTAATCTAACAGTCTGATTCCTAATATAATTCGTTCCATTCTTCTCGCTGTGTAGTTTTCAGCTTCTCTTACATCCTTTTGGTATGTGCCCAAGTTTCACTTCCATAATCATGGTGGAGAATATACAGAGTGATCCAAAAGTCAGTAAACAATAAAAGAATCAGTATTTCAGTGAATTTTTGACATATGGTAATGAGATTAGTGCAGAAATGCACAGAATTACGTGGTTTTCCCCCCGAAAGAATGTCAAAATTAGTTCCAAATATATCCACCAGGTGGTGCTGTACCATGAATGATGCCGTGTAAGTGTCTACTATAAAGGCACTACAAGAACAACAGCTAAGCAGTTTAGTGACCATTTGGGAAAGAAAAGAAGCTAAGCGGTCGTGTTATCATTACCAGATAAAGCACTGTTGGTGAAATGTTATTACCTTAATGCTGAATCTGCAGCTGCAGAGTTGCGATCTTTCTGTCAGCTGAAGGGAATGCGACATGGTAAAGGACCAATGACGGTTGCAAGACTAAAGATGATTAAGAAATTTGAGACAACTGGTTCGTTACAAGACCGTCTACAAAGTGGAAGACCATAAATGTGCTACAACTGCAGCTGCAGTTGCGGAAGACGTGGATACTTTAATGGCATCATCATCACATGGAGAAGCAAGCTCTCGTGAAATTTCACGTCCAACTGGAGTCCCATATGGGAGTGTGTGTGGAGAGCACTAAGAGTAGTCCTCCGTAGATATTCGTACAAAATTCAACCCCTTTTAAGAACTGAGGTGATTTTGCAAAGCAGGAAGCATTTGTGTTATGGTTCTTTCAGTGAATTGAAGAAGGTGACAACTGGCTGTCAAATGTTTTGTGGACAGATGAAGCCCATTTCACTCTCAATGGCACTGTAAACACACACACAATTGCAGAATTTGGGCGACGGAAAACTCTCAAGCTTACACAGAAATTCCATTGCATCAGTCAAAAGTAATGGTGTGGTGTGGATTCATCTCTTCTTTTGTTATAGGGCCATATTTCTTTCAGGAAATCAGTGGCTCTGGTTTTGCAACTGTCATAGGTCAGCGTTATACTGACCTGTTACGAAACTGCATTATCCCTAGCCTGGGAGAAAGGCAAGCTTTGGATATTGTGACATTCATGCAGGATGGAGCACCACCCCATATTGCTTATCCTGTGAAACAACTGTTACTCTCAGCGTTTGGAGAGAATCAATTGATAAGCCATTACTTTCAGCATGAATGGCCACCGAGGTCTCCAGACCTGACGCCCTGTGATTTTTGGTTATAGGGCCACCTGAAGTCACGGGTTTACAGAGATCACCCAACGTCATTGGTAATGCTAAAAGACTCTACGTCAGCAGGTATCAATGATACCTCCAGAAATGCTGTCCATAATGTCATTACTTGTCTTCAGGCAGTGCTCGACAATGAAGGCCGCCACACTGAACATTTACTATAATGAGGTGCTTTGTGGTGTTAAAGATCACGCACCACCTGGTGGACATGTTTGGAAATAATTTTGACATTTTTTCAGAAAAAAAAGCCAAAGATTCTATGCATTTCTGCACTAATCTCGTTACCTACATCAAAAATTCACTGAAATACCAATTCTTTAATTGTTTACTGACTTTTAGATCACCCTGTATGTTGGTTCATTATTTTATATTTCAGACAAATTGGGATATTGCTCCTCAGTATGTGACTATATTAGCATTAGCATTAGTAGAGGCATATGATCCAAGAAAGCAAGCTTATGCAGCATCAGCCAAAAAAAAAAAAAAAAACACTTCCATTTCACCCCTTCATTCATTCAAAATACCAGTCCAGCTGAGCCTTAAATTTATGTAGGCTATCAACTTCCACAACAAGGGATGGAAGTCTGTTCCACCAACCAACTACCCGCTGGCTAAAGGCAAATTTCTGCACATTTATCCTACATCTGTCTTTCCTCAATCTGAATTTATGCCCTCTCAGGTGATTATTCTGAGCAAGAGGAAGTATCCCATCAGCATTGAGCATGCTCGAACCATTCAAGGCTTTATACACCTCTATCAGATCACCTCGCCGGTGCCTAGTCTCCAGACACTGTAATTTGCAAAACTTAAGCCTTTCTTCGTAAGAGCAACCCTTTGTTCCATTCGCTAATCTTGTTGCCCTTCTCTGTACTCATTCCAGCAGCTCTACATCCTTCTTGAAATGAGGCCTCTAGACCTGTATACAGAACTCAAGTTGTGGCCTGACCATTGCCTTATACAAGGGAATAATCACCTCCTTATCCCTGCTAGAAAAATTCCTGTATATCATTGACAAGACACCATGAGCTATTCATGGAGCCCATCTGCACTGCTCAGAGAACTTCATATCTGCCTGCACAATTACCCCCAGGTCCTTTACATTCTCTACCACTGTCAGTGTAGTACCACAGAGTTGATACGTTGCTCTAGGGTTGCTGTTTCCCATATGTAGTACTTTACGTTTGTCAATGTTAAACTTCATTTGCCACCTCTCATCCCATCTGCTCAACCTTTCCAGATCCTGTTGCAGTAGCATAGTATCAGTAGTGTCCTTGACAACCCTGCCAACCTTCGTATGTCTGCAAACTTGGACATTAAGCTTGATATACCATCATCAATATCATTTATAAATACAGAAAACAATAATGGACCCAATACTGAACCCTGAGGGACTCCACTAATAACATTAGTCCACGATGAGCAGTGTCCATTGATTACCACTCTCTATCTTCTCCCCCTCAACCATCCCTTTATCCATAGTAGCAATTTGCCTACAATGCCACACTGCTCCAATTTGTGCAGCAGTCTTACATGTGCGACAGTATCAAAAGCCTTTCTAAGATCCAAATATATAATATCAAAGTTATTCCCTGCATCCAGTTCTTTTGGGACTGCATCATAGTATCCAATCAAATTGGTCAGGCAAGACTTTCCCTTAACAAAACCATGCTGTATCCGAGCTATAACTGAAGTCTTGTCTAGATGATCCTGCAGTGCTTCTTTAACCAGTGCCTCCATTAATTTTCCGGAAACCGAAGTTAAACTCACAGGTCTATAATTACTTGTGTCAGCCTTTGATCCCCCTTTGTGAATTGGGGTCACATTTGCACATCTCCAGTCTCTGGGTGCCTCCCCTGAGTCCAAAGAAGGTCTCATAATTGTGGCTGAGGGTTTGCTTACTTCCTTTGCTGCCTCCTTTAATATAACTGGATAGATCCCATCCACCCCGGGTGCTTTTTTTATGTTTATCCTGAACAATTTCTCCTCCACTTTCCTCTCAGTTGTTACAAAATTATCTAGTTCACTGCCAGAGTTTACTTCACCCCTGGCATTCCCCTTCCTGAATAACTGTTCATGTGTGAATATAAATGCAAAATACTCGTTTAATTTGTTAGCCACCTGATCAGGATCCTCAACTGTTGAACCATCAATATCTAGTGGACCAATCTGATTCATCCCTTTCCTTCTAGAGTTTACATAGGTAAAGAACTCTTCTCTGCTTTTCTTTGCATCCTTTGTCAAGGATTTCTCATAATCCGCCTTTGCCTGCCTAATCTCCTTTGTGGCTTGGTTACAGACCAGCTTATATCTATCATAGGCTTCTATGTCACCCATTAATTTATATGTATCCCATGCATTTTTGTTCTCTGCCATAAGGTGCCTCCGTAGCCAGGTGGGCAGGGGCAGCAGTGCATAGCACACGCTTCTTGATTAGACCGGGGTTCGAACCCGTGACCACCAAATACGGAGGATGTGGAATGGTCAGGGAATGACTACCGCATATTCCCGGAGCAATATGGTCTTAGTTGCTAATGCTCCTAAAAACCAAATAACAACAGCAACAACATTTCTGCCATATGCTCATTAGTTCATCTGACATCCATTTAGGCCTAAACCTTGAACAATATTTCTTGGTATGTAAAGCCTAGTAGCTTCCAAGATAAGTTCTTTGAATGCTTCCCATTTTGAATTTGCTGTTGGTAACATCATCAGTTGTTCCCACTGTATGTAATTTAAATACTGTCTCAGACCATCGTAGTCGCCTTTACGAAAGCAAAAACCCTTTCCTTTACCCCTAGTAGAGGAAAGTTGACTTTTTCTAGTAGAGGAAAAAGCTTATTCCAAATTACCATGTCAAATGCTTTTTCATAGTCAATAAAGCACACATACAGATTCCTGCCATTGTTTATCATTCTTTTGCCTAAGAATCTTAAGTTCCTATTGCTTCTTTTGTAGATAAGTTCTTTCTGAACCCACATTGTGTATCCTCTAAAAAGTGTTTGACGTAGGATTCTATTCATATTTTATGATTTTTAAGAGAATTTTTGAGGCTTGTGATATGAGGCTGATGGTTCTGTGGTCTTTGCATTTGGTTGGTTCATTTTTTTTTTTTTTTTTTTTTTTTTTTGGTATTGGTACTATGACGGTTGTCCAGTGTTCTTCTGGCCATTTTTCTTCACTATATGCTTTCTGAATCAGTCCAAATAGTAATTGCTTATTTGTTGTTTGTTATTTGGTTTTTAGGAGCATTAGCAACTAAGGCCATATTGCTCTGGGATATTCGGTGGTCATTCCCTGACCTTTCCACATCCTCCGTGTTTGGTGGTCACAGGCTCGAATCCCGGTCTAATCAAGAAGGTTGTGCTACGCACTTCTGCTTCTGCCCACCTGGCTACAGAGACGCCAGTAATTGCTTGACTTTATCTCCACTGTTCTTTATTAATTCTGCTGTAATATTGTCTATACCAGGAGCTTTGTTGTTAGGAAGTAACTTTAAAACTAGATGAAATTCTTCTTTTAATATTTGACCTTGTTTTAAGTTTTGTTCTCCTT
Source organism: Mastigoproctus giganteus (assembly GCF_048544385.1). Classification (NCBI taxonomy): domain Eukaryota; kingdom Metazoa; phylum Arthropoda; class Arachnida; order Uropygi; family Thelyphonidae; genus Mastigoproctus; species Mastigoproctus giganteus. The sequence goes on from NC_143583.1 coordinate 155,960,460, forward strand.
TCTCATCATATTTCCAAGTATAACTACATGGATCCATGTATAGATCCTCCGTATACTTTCTCTATGTCTTTTGTTGTACTTTTGCATCGAGAATGGCATTATCTTTTTCATTTCTGATTGCTCTGAAGCGAATTCCATCACATTTTCTTGTAGGCCCTATGTGTTCGTCCATACTGCCTTAAGGTTTCTATTTCCTGGCATTGTTCTGTCCACCATTTATCTTTTGCTTTTCTGCATTCTCCATTAATTTGATTCTTGAGAGCATGGTAATTATTTTTCCATCTTTTGTTTTCATATTTTTGAAGATTCTTCTTTGATTCATCATTTGAAGGATGTCTTCTGTTATCCATGGTTTTCTTTTTGCTTGTTTCCATTTCCCAGAAATTTATGAGCTGCTTTGTTTATAGTTTCTTTAATGTTATTACACATCTGGTCAATATTGTTTATCATACTCTCCTTATTTACCTCATTATAGCTGTTTGTAGTATTCTGGAACAATATTCTTATTTCTTCATTCTTTAGTTTTTCTTGGTTCCATTTATTATTTATTTTCTTTCAATTAATTTTCTTTAGCTTTAGTTCTGTTATCATTTTCACTATTGAATGGTCACTGTCCACATCTGCTCCTGGAAAAGGCATGACTTTTTTTTAACCTGATTGTGGTATCTTTGTTTCACCAGAATGTAGTCTAACTAATATCTACGAGAATCTCCAGGATTTTTCCACATATATCTACGTCGTAGTGGTGTCTGAAACCAAGTGTTGGCCACTGTAAATCTTTTCTTGACTACAGAAATCAATTAGTCATTGTCCCCTCAAATTTCTTGCTCCTAGCCAGAAATCTTTAACAATATTTCCTTCTCTTTTGTCTCCCACAACTGCATTCCAGTCTCCCATTATAATTATACTATCATTTGATTTTTTTTCTCAAAAGTTCTTCCAATTGTTCGTAGATCTCTTCTATTGTGTCTTCATCGCATTGATGTAGGCATGTAAACTTGTATTATTACAATATCAACTGGAGCTGCTGTAAGACGGGTCATTATAATCCTGTTACTGATTGTTTCCACATCTGACAAGCATGATGAAAAACATTTTGACATAATAATTGCAATGCCTCCCTGACCTTTATCAGTTTCTGAATGTATTATTTTATATTCTCTGCTGAGGAATTCTCCTGCATCTTTCCAATGGGTTTCAGCCAGTCCAAGGACATTTAGTTTATTCCTTTTCATCTCTCTTTTAACATTCTATAATTTTCCAATCTGTAACATAGTGCATACATTCCATGTTCCAAATCCAAAACAGGGATTTCACTTGCTGATGTCCTGGAAAGCCCTGCTACTTTCCCTGCCGGGCCTGACATCACATTGCCTATATGCATTGTTGATCCCAGAATTTCCAGTTACTCTAATTCCTCTTTGACTGCTCATCATTGGTTTTCTTGAGAAAAGAAAAAGTAGCAGGTTGGTTTCCCCTTGCCTTCCCTTCACTGTCTGAGGCTGTGGTTGCTGTCATTGAATTTTAAGATGCTCTTCTGCCACCAGACCTAGGTCTCCCAACCTACTTTGTTGGTGACCACTGCACAAGCTCAGTTTCATAGCATGTTGAATATGGCCTTGCACAGTCTCCTCTCTCTCGTTAGCACCTGAACTAGTTTCCCGTTGGAGTTGCTCAGGTCCCAGGTTCACCGGTGTGGAGGTGAGAGTGGGATTGGGATTGAGAGGCTAGGTGATTTTCTAGAGAAATCATGTTGCGCATGCACACCCCTTTGAACCCCGAATTATGTGTTGTACTTAATAAAATTTTCAATTATTTTCAATTTTTAGGTGTATCATTATATTTATTTTTTCACCTTAATATTGAAAAGCAGTAATCCTTTACGCATTGGAAATTTTCTAAAGTGAGTATTTAAAAGCAAAAGTTAGGGTTTTTTTTAAAAAGCAAAAGTAAGTCATTTTTATAATTTTAATAAAGTCTAAAAAATAAATCACTGACATAGATTTGTTGCACATGAAAGTGTTGGGAATTTGCATTTTTTTATATATTGCCTGAGAATAAAAAATGATAACATAAAAACAGAAACTTCCTTTTACATGTAACAAGATATGGAAAATGTAACACTAATTTTTCATGAATCACTCAGTGCAGCCCACAAAACAAATCTAACTTTGAATATGGCCCCTGTACGGGAAAAGGTTGGCCACCACTGATCTAAGATATTAGAACCTATATAGTACTTGGTACCATGATACTGTGAATGGGCCTGACTTGGCTCATTATGGGCTATGCTGCCAATGTGCCATAAAAAATTAAACCAACCAACCAACCAACCAACCAGCTACCATGTATGGGTAGAAGGTTGAAAAGACAGAAGATACCTATTGACTTTGACTGGAATTTCTGTTGATTGTAATTTTCAGGAAATACAAGTGATGAAAGGTTGTTCAAAAAAGGAAGAAGAAAAGAAGTTGGTTCCTTCTGGGGTGTATCCAGGCGGGTGTAAATTGCGTAGCCAGCGATCTCTGCTATCACATTGAGCTTGCAGGCAGTCTTTTGATGAAGGCCGACACTCACTCCTGCTCCATGATGTTGTTGTGTTTGAGAATGATGGAATACATATGACCAATCTATCCATTTCAAGGATGGCCTTGTGTCTGTTTTAATATTTGTTTCTTGTAGGAAGAGTAGGTCGGCATGATGTCGTTGGACCTGGTGAAGGATCAGCTTATTGCGCAATGCAGAGGCGCATCCTCTTGCATTAAGTGATAGCATGCTAAGAGTCAGCATTATCTGCAGGAGTAAAGGTAAGGGTTTTGCAAGTTTTGGAGCAGTTAACATCCTGATTGATGATATTGCTGTTCGAGCCCATTAATCAAGTAGTACAGGCGCTTGGATCTATTCACATCTGCCCTGTCCTTCTTTCCTTTTAGTTTGGAATGCAGATCCGTAAGTTGGGAGATCAGCTCGGGTATGTTAGAGGTGAACTTCAGAGCTGTCACCAGCTTCAGTGGGGAGTTGCATACTTCCCGCAGAAAGGAGCATAGTTTTTACACAGTTAAAGGACCTTTAGTGTAGGGAAAATCGTTTTCCTCGTCCTCTGAAGCACTTGAATCGTGAGAATCACAGTTGGTCTCTTCTTCAGTGCCCAGAAATTCGGCTTCTTCTTCATTTGGATCATGAGTGGTTTGTAGCTGTTTATTTATTTCCATACTTGGTGGTATGATGGACTTATTTGAGATCTGACTGTTTGTTTTCTGTGGTGTTCTATATTTATTTTCATCGCCCCTGTTGTTTTTGTTAGCAGTTTGCTCTTTTCCTGCCGCCGTGTGCGTTGTCTTCTTCTGTTTTGTGACTTTGGACGTGGTCTGCCTTGGGGGTTGATTCCGAGATAAAACTCTTGTTTCAGTTGGTTGGTCTCCTGAAGAGATTGCGTCCTGGTCTTCTGTGGTCTTTGAATTTTCTTTTTCTGAAGAGTTTTTTGTGGGAAGCATCTCAGACTGTTTGACAGTTTCTTCAGCATCCCCATTATCTCCAACAGTCAGCTCACTTTGTGCATCTGGCCTGACCCAGGTTGGTGCCGCCTGAATTTTGGTATTACTTTCAGAAGAGTTAGAGATATGCGGGCAGTTTTTCCTGATGTGACCCTCTTTATGGCAGAAGAAACATTGCGAGGAAATGGAGGTATAGAAGGTGTAAATTATTCCGTTTAGATCAGCGTTGATGAGTTCTGGGATGTTTGCTGCGTCATTGTTGGCGAAGTGCATAAGTGCTTGCCTGCGGAAGCTTTTTATATGCGAAAATTCCGGTTTCGTGGTTGCTGCAGAGAGTGTGCATATTTTCCTGGTAACTGATCCGTATTTGGATAAAATTCCTCTCAGAAATTGATGAGGGATTTCAGGTGGGACGTTTGAAATTGTAACTTTCGTTGTTGCTAAGGCAATTGGCGCCGCTTCTAGGTGATGAAGACCGATGTCTGTTCCATTTTGCAGGATAGTTTGCGCCCATGAGGGGTGGCTGAAATACACCTGCACAGTTCCTGCCACACGGGATGTGTGGGTAATATTTTTCGGTGGTACTTTCTCCACAATCGCTGTAAGGTACTGCTCTAAGGGGGTGTTTTCCTTGGTAGCGAAAATTACTATTCCATTTTCCCGGGAAGTAATAGCGGTTGCTTCATTTGTAAGAGCGTTGTTCGACCGCGAGTGTACTATTGTTGGTCGCGAGAGAGAGGTTTTTGCTGGTGTCAAGCATAATCCATTAGATACGGCATTAGCATAAGTATTAACAGTTACTGACCTTTTGGACCTTGAGTTATTCACCTGTTGTCGCAGGGCGTGGCTTCCGGTGTCTTGGTCACTGCTGGCAGTAGCTGTAGGTTCCGTTGCTGTGGTTGTTTGACCTTTGCTGGCCATAGCTGGAGGCAATAGATGGGATGGGTTGGGGGGTAGATAGATGTATGCCCAATTGGTGTATATTAGGAACCAATGCCTTTATTCCTTGTTCAATGTTAGTGAAATACTAACATATTTTCTCTTAGTGCTAGGCATCGTATGACTTAGTTATTTTAGGCAAGCCATTTTTTTCCCAGAAACCTATTATGGGATTATAAAGACAAAAAGAAATCTGCAATCACAAAAATGAATTTTTAAATTGGATGACAGTAGTCATTCATTGATTGATGGTGTCATGAATGGTCACACGACTGTTGAAGTGTTGAAGCTTGAAAAAGAGAAACAAGGATGTTGGAGAAAATTAAGAAAGGAAGTACAAAGCTAATGAAATTTGCATGTTACAAACAGAGAAAGAAAAGATGGAAGAAGATGCCAAAGCAATCAGTTCAGAATTAAAGAAACTGGAATCACATAATTTTCTGTAATTTTGATTAATGGAAAATCTGGAATGGCTATTGAATTAATGTACAATTATAGAGAGATAGAGAATGAGCACTTACCAATGTAGTGCTTGGAGACATAATAAACGACAGTAGAAGGCAAATGTTTCATCTGTGTATTAAACTTATTCAATAGTATTATAAACAGTATTATAATAATAGATTATAATACAGTCACTTGAATGGCTGGGTTTCACGAGTTTCAATCATAAATGATACCATCTGGAATCAGAAAACCAAAGTTAAGGTAGCAGAAATGGATTGGATTGAAGTTAGGAGAGATGTGAAACAAGATTATTACCAATTTTATATAATTTATATGCAGAAAAATAATATAATAAGCTCTGAATGAGATGGAAGAAGGTATCAGAATAAATGGAACAACAGTAAACATCCTGAAATGTTGCAGATGACACAGTCATTATGGACACCTCTCGAGGAGAACTGTAGCTACTAGTGAACAAATAATATCTAGAATACAGTCTAAAAGTGAAGAAATGGGCCTTATAGTTAACTATAAGAAGTCTAAAATTTTCAATAAGTTAAAAATAATATTCTCAGAAATATAAATTTCTTCTGCAGAAATATAAATATAGAACAGGTTAACAATTTTTACTCTCTTGGAACATCATTCCACTCAGACAACAATCAAACTAACGTAAATAAAGGACAAACAAAACTCAATTCAAATCAGATGAGGAAAATCCTGTGTGGGGAAAACTGAACTTGGAATTAAGGATTTAGGACTTTGGAATGTACATTTGGTCTATACAGTATTTCTATATAGAAAGGAAACCTGGGGAATTAACAAAGAAATGACAAAAAGACTGGTGGCACTTGAGATGTGCCTATGGAGAATCACGAGATTAAGTGGATGAGTAGAGTAATGAAAGAGTACTATGAATGGCAAAGATGGATAAATGCCTAATAACAAGGATACAGAGAAGAAAATTGGCATATTGTGGGCACATTGTGAGAGGAAAGAAATATGAACTACCACAAATTGCACAAAAGAACAAGATATTGGGATCCAGAGGAAGAGGAAGGAGGAGAAAGAGATGAATGAATGAATGACCTAAGAAACTGAACTGGATTGAATGCTGAGAAAATAATTCATGATACTAGGGACAGAAAAACTTGGTATTTGGTTGCAAACCTCCCAGTCAGAGATAGCACCTAAAGAAGTAAAAGAAAATTTGATTATGCAAATAATTTTCATCCATTGGCTACATTAGCAGTATGCAATTTAAATTTTTATCAAAAATTTCCACAGAATTTTTCTGAACTTTTCATTTCTTTTGAATGTCTTTTTACAAATGGAACAAATTCATTGTGAAACCATTTGGTGAACAATTATTTGTTTATCAAAATTTGTTTGTGACCTTTGTAAAGAACAGTAAATGAGCAGTTTTTGAAGGCCCATAGTTTCTGTGACTTTCCTATCACCAATAAAGATATTTGTGGCTTTTAGTGTAAATCACATATGATATGAGTGTCACATGTTTTGCTGATTTTGTGACCTGATGCACAATGATCTTCGATTTTTTGAACCAAAATTTTCTTTGGTAAAACTTTTCTCAGTATTTAACATGTTCGCTGCCTTTATTCATATAAGCATAAAATGGCACTAGGAGTGATGTGCCAAAAACATAAAGACATGAAATTAACAACCATTCAGTATTGGCCCACTAATCAAATGCTCTACAGTAATGCTTGGTTTAGTTTTTAGACAGTTTTATTTGTTCTTTGCTTGTTTATTTGTTGATGTTAGTTTATGTATATGAATAAACATTTTATAATACGAAATTTTTAGAAATCTAAATGTGCCCACAATATTTTAAGCTTTCGCTATTCCTTTCTAAACATTTTATGAAATTTTAAATTTGTTCTTATTTACAACTCAGTACAAAGGTAAGTGTTTGATTTTAGCAGTGAATTACAATAACTTTTCAACCATTACATTTGAAATTTTGGAATGCTGGAGATGTCAGGACGTTAATTTTTTTCAAAATGCCGAAAATTAGCATTAGTAGATTAGAATATGATGCAAGAAAGCAGGCCTATACAGCATCAGCCAAAAAAAACCCCTTCCCATTTTACCCATCCATTCACTCCAAAACTTTGTCTAGTTCTTCCTTGGATTTATTTACACTATCAACTTCCACAACAACAGATGGAAGTTTGTTCCAGCAATCAACTATCCGCTGGGTAAAGGTAAATTTCCGCACATCTATTTTACAGCTGCCTTTTCTCAATTTGAATTTATGCTCCCTCAGGTTCATAATCTGAGCAAGAGAAAGGGTCACATCAGCATTGAGCCTGCTCAAACCATTCAAGGCCTTATTTTTATTTTTATGACAACCCGAAACACGAAAGGTATTAGAACTTATAGCACTTAGAACCATGCTTGGGTTAAAGGTCGAGAAGACAAAAGAAGATATTTGTTGACATTAGACTTGAACTTCTATAGACTATAATTTTCAGGAAATACGTATGAAGGAAAGTTGTTCCAGAAAACGGCAGTTTAATGAATAAACAAGGAAGATGAAAAGTTGGTTCTGTGAGTTTGAAGTTGGACATTAAATGGATGTTGGCTGGTGGCGGCATGTGTTCAGACTGTTTTGAAAAAGAGAGCGGGAATTATAGAAGCCAATTCAGAAGAACAGTGTCCATGGAAGTATCTGTAGAAAAGGCACCCAGCAGAAACAGTACATCTATGAAACAGCAAGTGGAGAGACTGTTAGAGATGAGTAATTAATTAACCTAACTGCCCTCTTCTGAATGGAATCTAGAAGCCTGAGACAGATTTTGGGAGCACAGCCCCAGATGTGGGAACAATATTCCGTGCTAGGACGGATTTGCGATTTGTGCAGAGTGAACAAATTCACCCCGGGGGCTCACATCTGGTGAGTATGGGCTTGGCAAACCCAGGGTCCTGAGCTGGATATCATCATTCTTCTCTTTCTTGGTGATTCCTTTCTACTTCTCTCTCTCTCTCTCTCTCTCTCTCTCTCTCTCTCTCTCTCTCACACAGGGGGGTAACTTGGGAATTTTTTTTTTTTTTTTTTGGCTGGTGCAGCATAAGCCTCAGGCTTCCTTGTACCATATGGCCATTAATAATAATAATAATAATAATAATAATAATAATAACTCTTTTGAAAGAAAAGTAACTCCGAGAGTGAAAGGGAAAACCAAGTTTTTTTAGATGCAGAGGAAGCAATATTTGTATGTGCTTGTGCCAAGAGAGATTAGAAGTCAGGGTAATCCCCAAAAGAGATATATCATTTTGCCTAGAAATTGGAGTGTCACCAAAGATAAGCATAAGAGCAGAAGAATTCTTTTTGCGAGATATAAGACAACACTGAGTTTAGAAGGATCGAAATCAACTAAATTGTGTTTGCCCTACTGGAAAATTACCTGGAGATTCGCATTTAAGAAATTGGTAGCAGATATTCGAGAAGTTGAAGCTGATTGAGCAGGGCAAGATTTCTCAAAATGGTAAGTGGAATGCAATGTGCTATCATCGGCAAAACTATGGATAGTATTTCCAGTCAGTGGCAGAAGGTCATTAATATACAAGAAGAAAAGAGTGAGGGAAAGAAATGAACCTTGGGTGAAACCAGCATTAGTGGAGAAGTTAGAAGACAGTGAGCCATCTATCATCGCCCTCAGTCGGCAATCAGAGAGAAAGCTGGATAACCAATTACAAAAAAACAGTTGGAAAACCAACTGTTTTCTAAACAATCTTCCATAAGATGGAAGCTTGTTTAGAAGACCTTTATGCCACACACGATCAAAAGCCTTTGAGATGTCAAAAGCAACTGCTTGTGTTTCACCGAACTTTTCTATTGAATTTGTCCATAAATGGGTGACATAAGCCAGAATATCACCAGTGGATTGGCACTGACGGAATCCATACTGGAAATCTTTGATCAGACGGAAGGTTTCCAGGTGGTGTAAGAGTTGGCGATTAATTGATTTCTGCATTACTTTAGAAAGACAGAGCAATATGGCCTTAGTTACTAATGCTCCTAAAAACCAAATAACAACAACAACAACTTTAGAAAGAGTGGAAGTAATTGCAATGGGACGATAATTGGATGTGAGGGATTTGTTGCCCTTTTTAGGAACTGGCTGGATGTGAGCAAATTTCCAAGCAGAAGGAAACACACCTTTCGAATAAGAAAGTAAAAAAAAGTGGCAAAGAACAGAAATAAGTTCAGGAGCACAGGTTTTGAGAAAAAGTGGAGAAATACCATCAGGACCTGGAGCTTTCTTAGCATCAAGATTCGTCAACATCCTTCTGATATCCTTTTGACGGAAGACCACAGGAGGCATTGAATGGAGCATGTTGGAAATGGTGGGAGGTGTTTTACCAAGATCATTAATACATGAGTTGGAAGAAAAATGGGATGCTTAGCAGATCAGCTTTATCCTTGGCTGAAGAGACAACAGAACCATCTGGTTTTGAGAGGTAGGAGCAGAGATGGGCAAAAGTTGTGGCCAGTAGCTTTCGCAAGACACCAGAATGCTCAGCTGCCATTAGGGCAAGAAGCAAGTATTCTACTTTTAGCCTGTTCAAAATCTAGTTTGGACTGATTAATAACTGCTTTACAATTGTTGTGAGCTTTGGTTTAGGCAGAAAATGAAACTGAAGAATTGGAAACAAACCAATTATGATATGTAACGTTCTTCTCTTGAATAGCCTTAGCACATTTATTGGAAAACCAAGGTTTAGATAAAGCATGAGATTTTAAAGTGGAGTGCAGAATAAAGGATTCCATTCCTACAAGAATAATTTCACTGACCTGATCTGAGCAAACATTGACATCAGAAGTTTTGAAACAGTAATCCGACCAAGGAAAAGAAGAAAAGAATTCCCGCAAGTCATCCCATTTTGCATTCTTGTAATGTCAAACAATACGAGGTTGGGAATAGCCATGAGATGAAGGCTCCATTGGAGAAGAGATAATCACCAAGTTGTGATCTGAGTTGCCTAAAGGACCACTCACTTCGACTGTGTACTTAGAAGGGTTGTTTGTGAGAAAAAGATCAAGCATGTTGGCCGTATGGTTAGGATTGTCCCAGATCCTTGACATAACGTAGCCTCAACAATGCCCCTCGCATACACACTACTCAGACTCCCACCAGTCACTATCTGGCAGAGTAGAGGTAGAAGATTGTACACTAGCTGATCCGGAAGCCTCCTAAAGAGTTACCAGTAGGTTTGGTCTGATGTACTAACAGCCTGTGAACACCGTTTTAGAGCTGTAGCCTCGAAATGTAAGGAAGATTGGATCTCGCCATGATATTCATCATAACCTCAAAAGTCATCAGTCATACTGCATGATGGAAGAGATGGGGAAGGGTTTACCAGAACTTAGCTCTGGAGACTAAACATGGGTTCCACCACTTCAATTCTCCAATAAGCAAAGTGGTGGTATTGCACTGGTTGATGAGAGTCATCTACCACCTAGTATTGCCTGGTTACATAGGGGGGTGGCATTCCTCCATGTGGTGTGGGCACCACACATCGACCCCTGGTTACATTGTTTCACACCTCGGTGGTCACCCACAGTGTGCTTATGCATGGAGGTTATACCCAGGATTACTAACAGTTCGGTGCCTCCGTAGCCAGGTGGGAAGGAGCAGCAGTGCATAGCACACGCTTCTTGATTAGACCGGGGTTCGAACCCGTCACCACCAAATACGGAGGATGCGGAAAGGTCAGGGAATGACCACCGCATATCCCGGAGCAATATGGCCTTATCTTCAAACAAATACTAACAGTTCCACCATCGTGAAGGTGCAAGCAGAGGATTTGGTAGTCACAAACCATCCAGACTTCACAGAAATTGTGTCCACTTGACTTGAATGTCACCCGAATATCAGTTCCAACAGCATTTTAGACTCCCAGGTAGCAAGTATTAGCTTGTCTGGCATATCTCAGAGAATGTCTGTGACAACGTCAAAGAACACGGCCTTATACATCTCAATCTGATCACCTCGCAGGTGCCTAGTCTCCGGATTCTTCAATTTACAGAACTTAGCCTTTCTTGGATAAGAGGACCCCTCACCAATCTTGCCTTCTCTGTACTCGTTCTAGCACCTCTACATCCTTCCTGAAATGAGGCCTCCAGACCTGTATGCAGTACTCAAGGCGTGGCATGACCATTGCCTTATACAAAGGTAAAATCGCCTCCTTTTCCTTACTAGCAAAGTTCCTGTATATCACTGACAAGACCCCATGACCTGCTCTGGCAGCCTGTCTACATTGCCCAGAAAACTTTATATCTGACTGCATAATTACCCCCAGGTCTTTTTCGATCTTTACCACCTTGAGTGTAGTACCCCACATTTGGTACATTTCTCTGGGGTTGCTGCTATCCACATGAGAAAACTGAACCAATAGCACTTGCTCCAACTGTCTGTCACCTACTCTCTGCTGAGCATTGAGTGGATGTAAATAAAGACTTACAATGAAAAATTTAGCAATCATTTTATACTAACAACTATCCAGAACAGTGTATCCAAAACTGTAGACCAGTTCCAGGGGAACTGGTCTACAGTTTTGGATAACTGTTCTTTGGATAACTAACTACATTTTGCAGAACTGTTCCAGTTCTGCAAAATGTTCAGAAGGTATCAAGTAATGTGTTTATTTTCTTTAAAAAATATACTGATAGCATCACAATGAATTTCGTTATAAAACATTACTTATTTTTTTTGATAGAATTAGTATATGAACTCCCCGATTTACGTAATACTCGACTTATGCAAATTCAACTTTACTGAAGTTTTTGCGAGCCGGTGCAAACTGAAAAAAATATGGAAATGTATTTTACATCTGTAGGGATAAATATCGTAATGTGAACCGGGTAACATAGTGGGGTTTTTTTTTTTTTTGTAATTTGTTCCAAGTACTTGGAAGTTGAAAATTTCGCTATATTACTAAGTTGTTTATCTCTCTAAAAGGTTATATTTATAATGGAAATTGCAGTACACTTTTGTTATCATATGTTCCCTTTATAAGAATCAATTTTGAACGCCCTTGTGATATTTTTCTTAACCATGTTTCTGGAGGTCACAACCAAAAAAACAATTTGTCTTGCCCGTTTATTGGGCTTTTCTGTTATGCAATCTATTATAAATGGGAAGTAAATTCGATCTTATTGCATTTGCGATAATACCGATAACTGGAATTCTGTGGATTTTTACGTTACGGTATTATGGTGAAATGAGCTCCCCTTCATGGACATCTTCAATCGTATAAAAAACAAATAAATTTTCAGAATGTTCTCTTCATTCCTATTTACTTATTAAAATGGTGAAGGGAAAGTGCTGGAAGTGCTAGGAAACGAAACAAAATTGATTTTGAAATGAAGATGAAAATGATTAAGAAGTAAGGATCAGGACAATGTTTGTCATCTATTGCGCAGGAATTAGGTCTTGCTACTTCAACAGTGAATACTATTTTAAGGGACAGTGCACGTATAAAAGAACATGTTAATGGATCAACACATTTAAGATCAACAGTGATCACAAAACAGCATTCAGGTGCTGTATAGAAGATGGAAAAGCTATTAATAATATGGATGGAAAATTAGATTCAGAAGAAAGTGCCCCTGAGTCTAATGGCCATTCAAGCAAAAGAAAGAAGTATTGATGAAGATATTAAGGATAAGTACGGGAACCCCAAGTCAAGTTCATGGTAAACAACGGGTGGTTTAATAGGTTCAAGCATCGCACTGGTTTAAAAAAATTAAAGTATGCAGTGAAGTCGCCATTGCTGATTCTGCAGCAGCAGAGAAATTTTGTGATGTGCTGAAAAAAATTATTGATGAAGGCGGCTATTCAACATAGCAAATTTTTAACGTTGAAGATGCTGTTCTGTATTGGAAAAAAAAATGCCGGCTCGAACATACATTGCCATAGAGGAAAAGACAATGCCAAGTTTCAAGGCTTCAAAAGATAGGGCCACGCTCTTGCTTGGGGCTAATTCAGCGGGAGATTACAGATAATACCACTGCTTGTGTACCATTCTGGAAATCCTCGTGCATTTAAGGGCATCAATAAAACCACCCTACCCATACATTTCTGATCGAACCAGAGAGCATAGATAACAATATCTCTTTTTGAGGATTAGATTAAATGCTGCTTAATTCCCAAGGTTGAAAAATATTGTTAAGACAACAAGTTCCTTTCAAATTTTTGCTTGTATTAGATAATGCCCCTGTACATCCTATGCATCTAGATGATTTCAATTCAAATGTGAGTCATATTTCTACCACTAAACACGACGTCACTCATCCAACCTATGGATCAGAGTGTTATTTCAAATTTAAAAACATACTATTTATGCACAACATTTGCTCAGGCATTGTCTGCAGTAGATGGTGGGAACAATTTTACATTAAGAGAGTTTTGGTAATTTTACAATATTTACTACACCATCTTAAACATTAATAAAGCCTGGGCAGAAATTACTAAAAGTTGTTTAAATGGCGCATGGAAGAAAATATGCCCACGGCACGTAAAAGGCTTCAAAGGAAAAAGACGAATCATATGAAGAGGTTACAGGTAAGATTGTAAAAGTTGCAGAGCTACTTCAGTTGCGGGTTGTTGCCAAAGAAGTGGAGGAATTAATAGAGGAAGAAGAGAAGGAATTATCTAACGAAGAACTTATTGACTTGAAGGCAGTGATAGTGAAAGAAGAAAATGCTGACGAAGCTCAAGAGGAACCAAATGAGGAGCCGAGACGCTTCATCACCAGAGAGATGGCAATGGCATTTTGTGAAATTCCATCAGCAATGGTATTTTCTGATGGAATTTCACAGTGAGGTTTGAGAAGATGGATCCTGATGACGAACTATTCTTAAAAGTTAAGAGGGGTGAATGATATGCTTTCTTTCTACAAATAAATCTACAATGAGAAGAAAAAAGCCACCATCCAGTCATCCATTAATATGTTCTTTCGTAAGGTTGAGCGACCGACCCCTTTCTAAATCTCCACAGCCCCCAGGGGTGTACTTATCAGCTGGAGACATTGATTCTGCCAATGGTACTTGAGAGGTAAAACTTACTGATGTTATGCCTGTCTCCTCTCTTTTTTTGTAATTTTATAATTTTTAAATTTTTTAAATTGCACACTTCTGTCAATTTTTCCTGCGCATAAGGTAAAAAATTGAATAAATACAATAAATAATTCTGTTCACATGTTCATTGAACATTTCTTTTTTGATTCAATCAATTCAGCGAGCACTGTTGCGCGTGGTGCACAAGCATGGGGAAAATTCCGACTTATGTAGAGTTCCACAGAACGCAACCCTTACGTTAATCGGGGAGTGGCTGTATGTATAATTGTATACACGTTTCAAATTATTCGTTCTGTGTATAGCAAATTGTTGATAAATAAAGTTATTATATATCTGTATAAAAATAAGAATAAAGTTTGTTGTTTCCCATATAAAACTTTGAATTTTCTTTTCAGGAACCTAGTGTTCACACCCGCATACACACATATATATGTGTGTGTATGTAAGCATCTGCAAACTTGTTTTGATTTTTGAAGGGGGCCGTAAATCTCAGTAGTTTGGGTACCTCTGATCTAGAACAATGAACTTTTTTCTGGTCTGTGTTGTCGAAAATATGAAATTATTATTATTATTAGCTATATGTAGCAAGGAAGCCTGAGGCATATGCTGCACCAGTCAAAAAAAAAAAAAAAAAAACTGAATTATCCTCAGAGAGAGAGAGAGAAAAAAACAAGAGTCAGAAGTAGAAGGGAATCACAAAGAAAGAGAAGAATGATGATATCCAGCTCAGGACCCTGTATGTGCCAAGCCCATACTCACCAGATGTGAGCCCCTGGGGTTAATAGGAAACAATAGAAGAGAACTGATTAAAATTAGTAGTCTTTATTAATATTATGAAATGGTAAAAATACCTGAAGGGTTACTGGTGAGAAATTTGTTGCTATATAAATTTTCTTACCCTGACATTTAGAGTTTTCACTACTAGATGTGGTTGATAGACCAGGAAACCAATTCTTGAAATAAAAAATACTCTTCTTTATAGTACATACAGTATAAACTGAAAGTAGCCTGGAGGATGCTAGTATCTTTTCCTGTGTGTGTGTGTGTGTGTCACATTATTAGTTCTGGAATGTTCTTCTTTCCATCTGAGAAATTTCCTAAATGGTGGTGTTGAGCTTGCCCTGATTGTGAGCATTACAAAACTTGAGTGTGTGTTTGCTGGGATAGCATGTAATTGACAGTTCTAGCTAACTCCTGACTTCTGTTGATATTAGTAACAACTATATAAACAAACATTGATTTGTGGTATTCCAAAAAAAATTCTAGCTGTCTATTCAGTGTAATTTAGTACAAAAAACATTTTTATTTTTTTAATTATTGAAAAAAAAAAAAAAAAAAAACATTATTTAAACTAGAATCTGGTTCAGGTCAGTAGAAACTTCGATTTTTAATGGTTGAGATAATTGCTCTTTATTATTGTGGTCATAATTATAATAGAAGCTGCAATAAATATTGGATTGGTGAACTCTTGTGTGGGGGCACAATTTATAGTTTTGTCTCTGTGTAGTCCCCTGGTTTTACTGGAATTGCTGGACATGGAATCAATATGGAATAGAAAGAAAAAAATACTTTTATGTTAGTATAATTATGTTCATAATTTTGTAGGCTAACTAGTTGTGAAAGGACAATGTAGTGTTATAGTTTCTATTCAGATTAAATTTGTCTGGTATGGTGGGAGTTGATGGTACATGATATGATCTCATTTATTACTGAGGATGGTAGCCTCTGGCATGAACAAGTGAGAGTGCAAATAGCAGAAAACATGTTTGAAGCCTGCCTGCCTCCAGATAGCATTATTTCATAACATTCAACACTTGCTTGAGTAGAAAAGACACATGTGTAGTGCATATGGGCCTTAGCCCTGGAGGCATGCATAGGATGACACTGTCAATATATCTAGAACAGACCATTTTTACATAGGGTGGCATGAATTGTAGTTTAAGAATAGGTTGATGTATGGGTTTTACTTAGATATGGGCACAAAGAAACATGCCTTGTTTTTTGATGGTGAGATTTAAAAAGTTGATGTTATTATTGGGCTCATCTTAATTAATTTCATTCCAGAGATTAATACTGTAGTCTCTGGAATGAAATGAATTAAAATCTGCCAAGAGGATGTCTATGACTCATCTGGGCCTTATGACAGGAATATCGTTGGTAAGTCTGGTGAATAATTTGATGTGGGATATGTAGTGTGGGGATTTAAAATGTGGTTTTCTACAATGTATAGACAGACATCTGAAATCAGCACTTACACACTGAGATCCATTGTGGGTGGGATTTGGGCTCCCCATGGGTTAAAGTGTGGTTTTCTACCATAGATAGATATGTCTGAAATCAGCACTGACATTATAACTCAATCCTCTCCCTCAAGTAAAAAGGTCTGTGCTACACACAGTTGTTCAGCCTAAAAAATACTGCTCTCCGGAGGGAGACTTCCAACATGAGCTCTCGGCGAAGGTAAAGAAAGCCAACACGAGAACGACAAGAAATGTCGGATAACTTACTCGAAAAATTAGTTTCCTGATACAGCACTCTAGCACTGCTCGCTCGGTAAACAGACAGTAGGTGTTATCGGTCTGGAGCAGAAGTAGAGAACGATATATTGATTGACAGGTAGGTGTGGCAAATGATGTGGTGATTGGTGCATGAACACAACACACAATAACATCGGTTTAGTATCACTTTAGTAGCACTTGGAAGCACTAATGGTAACTTGCCCTAATGAACGCTTTCTATAATAGTGAAAAAAGGTCAGGTTACCTCCACTTGAATCCCATGGGAGCTTGAACCCCTCCCGAAATGGAGCGGGTAACCTAACCTTTTTTCTTAAGAATCATGGGTGGACTAGCACATAAATTGTTTATTAACAAAATATTAATTTTTTTATTACTGTACTTTTATTTTTAAAGACACTCTTGAAGATACACACGTATCATAATATCAATCAACACCTTAATAGCTATTCACTTTATATATATGTAAAAAGAATCTTTCTTTCTTTTCCCATTATTTCCTAACCTACCATTTAAGGTTAGGTCAAGAAATATAAGGAAATCTCTTCTATTATTTCCTAACCTACCATTAAGGTCGGGCTACAAAATATAACAAAAAATAAAGAAACCTTTTCCTTTTTTCGTAACCAAACCTAAATCAACAATATAGTAAAAACACTCGTGAACTCCAAAACTCTGCTTTTAATAATGACAAAAACATAATGAAGAACAAAAAAATGAATGGAACGAAACTTTTATTGATTTAGTTTTCATCAAAAAATCAACCAATGTTTTATTTTCTTTACAAATTTCTTCCATCCTTAAAAGATTCATTGCTACTATTACCTGTTTACCGTTCATTAGAAAACTATTATGCACCGTTCCTTACTCATAAATACACATTATAATGCCAACCAATGACTACACAGTAGCTTGCTCACCCACCACCTATCATTTCCCACTCCTACCTGTCAATCAATATATCCTTCTCGATTTCGGCTCCAGACCGATAACACCTACAGTCTGTTTACCGAGTGAGCAGCGCTAGAGTCCGGTGTCAGGAAACTAATTTTTCGCATAAGTTATCCGACATTTCTCTTCATTCTCATGTTGGCTTTCTTTACCTTAGCCGAGCTCTGCTATTTATGCTTGTTCTTCTGCAAATTATGGAGCATATTTGGGGGAATTGAGATTATTTTTATGTCTAGTAACTGTAATGCTGTAGTGCCTTTATCCTTTCATAGCTCATTAAGCATGAACGTATTTAGGATTACTAACATAAAAGTAGCTTTTTCTTTCTATTCCATTAGTTGTATGTTTAAAAATCCCGCTAAACCTTCCTGCAACTTCAGTGGCCTAAACAATGTAATTTATCTCATTGATTGCCAGAGAGCTGCTTTGCAGAATATGTTAGTTCAACCATTAGAATTAGGATTAGTAGAGGCACATGATGCAAGAAAGCAAGTTTATACAGCATCAGCCAAAAAAAAAAATTTTTTTACCCCATTTCACTGATCCATGCATTCCAAATGTTCGTCTAGCTCCACCTCAGATATATTTAAGCTCTCAACTTCTGCAACAACAGATGGAAGTTTGTTCCAGCAATCAACTACTTGCTGGCTAACGTCTATCCCACATCTATTCTACAACTGTCTTTCCTCAGTTTGAATCTGTGCTCCCCTCAGGTTTGTAATCTGAGAGGAAGAATCCCATCAGCATTGAGCATGCTCAATCCATTCAAAACCTTATACACCCCAATCAAATCGCCTTGCAGGTGCCTAGTCTCCAGAAGGTACAATTTGCAGAACTTTAGCCTTTCTTCATAAGAGCACCCCTTTGTTCCCTTGACCAGTCTTGTTTCTCTTCTCTGTACTGTTCTAGCAACTCTACATCCTTCCTAAAATGAGACTTCCAGACCTGTACGCAGTACTCAAGGTGTGGCCTGACCATTGCCTTATACAAGGGGATAATCACCTCCTTATCCCTCCTCACAGAATTCCTGTATATCATTGACAAGACCCCAGACCTACTCTGGCAGCTTGTCTCAGAAAACTTCATATCTGACTGCACATTTTCCCCAGGTCTCTTTCATTCTCTATTATCCTGAGTGGTTAGGTTTTAGGTTTTATCACTACTACTCTCACTCATCTCACAATCATCACCACATAGTTGGCAATTTCTCTGGGGTTACTGCTACCCATATGCAGTACTTTGCATTTGTCAATGTTAAACTTCAGTTGCCACTTCTCAGCCCATCTACCCAACTTTTCCAGATCCTGTTGCAGCAGCATACTGTCATCACTGTTATTAACAACCCTGCCAACCTTTGTATCATCTGCAAACTTTGACCTTACTTAAGCTTGATATACCTTCGTTAATATCATTGATAAAGATACAAAACAACAATTGAACCCTGAAGGACACCACTAATAACATTAGTCCACATAGAGCATTACCCATTGATTACCACTCTTTGTCTTCTCCCACTCAACCATCCTTTTATTCA